>NW_023615499.1:0-320001 GCF_013339695.2 Rhipicephalus sanguineus
AATAAAATGACGGACGACATCCGTGTAATTGAGAATATGCATTTTTTGTGTTACTTCATGTTAGGAACGCTGCAGTCGTAAACTCATAATTAGGTCTCGTTAGTACGTACAAATGTCCATTAGGGTGTAGCCGTCTTGCCAGTAAAACTAATATACAATACCTTCCATCTCTTATTTGGACTGTCCGGTTCTATATTGTACTGAATCATTGTATTGTGTTCTGTGATCCCTGCCGCCTCTGCCTGATGTATGTAAAGGGGGAAGGACGCGGTCAATTGTCAATCCCTCCATTAACGTTTTAGAGGTTAAAATAAAATTAATATTACTATTATTATAAACTTAGTATTGCTGTTCACTTTCCGGCTACACCTTGTGAAGCCAGCAGTGCCGTCCAATAAAAAATAAATAAAAAACAACATTCCACGCGTAATTTTTCGAGAAATGTTTTCTGTAGCGCTTTCAAACGCGGGCTTCGATTGCAGGGTTTCCTTTGAGCCGACGACTTTCCGGGGAGCTTGTCTACGAAAGTAGAGCGTCCTCATCACCCACAACGCGCTTCGCACTGAGCATCGCAGGTGGGCACGCGTTGCTTCGGCGCACGCCGACAATGCCTCTCGGAAAGGCTAAGCAGTCGAGAAACAAAGGAGGACGCGCGCTCGCGCCTTCGCCGGGAAGTTTGTTTAATTAAACCCGGCCGAGAGTGAAGTTTGTCGCACGCGGCAGGAAATTTACGCTCCTTGCACGTTTTGCCCGTCGCGTCCGTCTCCTCAACTTCTCTTCAAGCGAGTTGCATTTTGTGCTTTTGCATTTGTTGTTGTCGTTGTCGTTTAAACGCGCGCAGTTAACGTTAGGGACAACGAGCTCTAAAAATGTTTCGCACTTCAACATCACCGAAGGTAAAGGAGAAAGCTTCCCAGCACAAGGCTCGCGCTCGTGACGACATTAGTTGCCCGGAGAACGCGAACAGATTCGCGTTGAGTAAACTTTTCTGGAGACTAGCATTCTCTTGAGCAGCCTACGCGTTCTTTCCTTGCCTCGTAATTGCTGTTGTTCTTCCTCTCTCCCTCTCTGCCTATGCACTCTTTGCGAGTGAAATCTAGAACCTTCTGTGGCATTGATCTGTCATTTTATACGTGCCTGATAGTCACAATATGGCAGGTCCCTGCCAGCCAGAAGGTTCCAGATTGCAACACTAAACACGGGAATAAACGCTCAATGAAAGTAGTCTGTGGTTTATCGAATCCCGCTGTCCCGTGGCCGAGGTTACGTCGGTCAAACAGGCAGGTGCCTTAGTGAACGTCTAAAAGAGCACAATTATTTAGTTCAGAGAAAAAAGAAAAGGTGAAACTTGCACAAAGCCGCGCGAACCTTGAAACAGCTAAACTGCGCGATTCCGAAGACTAATCTGGTTGCTGCTAGGTTGTTTTTAGGCATTAGCTAGGTGATGAAGGTTGCTTCTAGTTTGCTTCTATGTCAGTGCCAGGCTGTATCTAGGTGATGCTAGATTGTTTCTACGCTGATTCTCAGCGCAGAGAGGTTCGAGTTAAACCACAGACAGTCACAGGCACTACACGGTCAAGTCGTCGTTAGCGTACGCCTCCAATGGCTTCGGAGTCTTCTAGCAGCCACCGTGGTCTTCCCCGCTCCCCAATATTTTCTCGCTGCCGCCACCTCGCAGCCATTTGTTGGGCTAATTATTGCCTTCTTCCTCTTTAGCGGAATTTGTGAGTAGTGAGATTTATCCAATTTCTGTGGCACATACCCGTTTATGATGATGATGATAGTTTTCTGATAGTCCGCACAGTGGCACATGCACGTTTGTTGGTCTAAGTGTTGCCTTATTCATTTTAGGAGCTGGCTCGCCAGGTTCTTTAGCTGGGGCAATGTCCCGCGTTGTAAGCGTAACTTTAGTTCCATAGGCGACCGCTACAGGCGCAGCTCGCGCGAAAGTGAAGTCTTCGCGAAAGGGAAGTGCTGCCTGTGCTCACTGTGGCAGCGAGGAAACCATTGCGCACGTCCTGTGTCATTGTCTTCACTACAGCTCCCAAAGACAGCAGCTCTCAGCAACGCTAGCACGCCTCGATGACCAGCCGCTTTCTGAACAATCAATTTGGGAGTGCCGGAACGTTCGAGCTTCCAACCAGAAAGCGACGAAGGTGCTGCTGAAGTTTCTGCGCTCAACCGACCTCGCTAAACGACTATGATGCTCCCGTGCTCGAGTGTGTGTGCGTTTTTTTTACTTTTTTTTCCTTCCTTACCTTTGTCTCCCCCCTTACCCCTTCCCCAGTGCCGGGTAGCAAACCGAAAAACTTTCTTCTGGTTAACCTCCCTGCCTTTCACTTAACCTTTCTCTCTTTCTCTTTTTAGTGGACCAGTGGTGAGTAGTGGGATTTACCCCATTTCTGTGGCACACACCCATTTATGATGATGAGTTTTTTATTATAGGCCGCATAGTGGCTCATGCCCGACAGGCCGCACAAATTGCAATACTGAACAGCTTAGCCGTATAAAAAATCACGGTCATCTTGCCACATATTGCAGGGATTACGAATGTAAACCGAACTTTGGAGCATGCTCTATCACAAGCCACAGCTCAGACAAAAGCGCTCTAGAAATAATCGAAGTCATGGCAATGAGACAGTTAGGCAATGGATGTGTCAGCATTCCTTCCCGTTGTCAAGTACACACTCACATAGCGCACACTAGTTGATATCAAGTATAAATACACATATCCTTTCCTGTCAGATTAGTCAGTTGTACATAGCGCATTATGTGTCCTGGTCTTTTCTGCGTCCGTGTCGTCATTTGTAAAATAATATTTCTTCATGTACAACCAACTTGCCCAAATTGTCACGTTGAATTATTACGGTAGCACTTACATGCATATACATATAACATGGCATAAATAGTGAGTACGCCAGTAAATCAAGTAGGAAAAATCGGTACATGCACATGTATACCTTAAAATCTTGTCAGGTTATTTTAGTGGTGCATGCTACCTTGTTAAATTTCGAAGCACTGGTTGAAAATTGACAAGGAAATTTGAGGCATGTAATCTTGCAATTTTATAATCGATTACACGAGAAAGTAATTGAATTACAAGGGCACTATACTCTTTAAAATAAGTAGCTGAAGCGTTACAAATTTACAGTAAAATGTAACCGATTACAAGCAATCCATTACTTGTAACGGGTTACATACAAGTCTCCATTATGCGCTAGCGTTCATGGTTTAGTCTGTCTGGTGTGGCCGTATAAGTGAGCCTTCGGAGCATAAGGGCGATGGTATCACGACAACTTTAGAACTTTCCGAAGTTTTGAGAAATTGGATAGCTAGGAGCGCCGTTAAAGCCGCCAGGCTTCAACGTCAAAGACGCCGGTTGGCTGCTGTCCGGGTCATTGCAGGGAGCGCAGTTTGCTCGCGCTCTGCCCAATATGCGTTCCCAGTTCCCGCCAGCTGGCGTGAGTGGCAGCGAACCGTGCGTGATCGCTTGAACGGTCGCCCGTGTGGTTAGATTCTGAAACCAAGCGGCTAACCAATGATTTCTCGGACGGTTGGACCCAAGGAGGTTAGAACAAAAAAATTCTGCAGTGGAAGCGCTCGCAACGCCTTGTCAGCAAAAGTGAAGCCAGCATTTGCCCACCAAAGAGTTCGGAAACATGCTCTTTTCAGGTGGTGCCTACTCAGAGCTCAAATGGCTTTGATCTGTTAGTGTAATACTACGTTAATTATAAAATAAAAGATCGTTGTTGCCGACAAAAGTAACCCGTCGAGAGGAGTATTGGCGATTGATCTCCAATAAAATTTGCCACGACTTTGAGGCTTACTAACGAAAACAAGACAAAGACACACTTGGAGCAGTATCTGACCCGTAAAAGTTGCCATATTAAACTCGTCTGGCACGCGAGGAAAACGCTCGCTTTCCTTCCCCAAGCGTCGATGGTTTGTCGTGCCCTAACAAGATGGCGGGCGCACCCGCCATCTTTTAGTGGGCACGGCCTCACTCTGGCGCAACAATCGCCACTCCAGCTTTTTTTAAACCTCCTTGGGTGGACCGTAACTCTCCGTCATGGATGAAAGCACGTGAAGCGTGTGAAACGTGTGCATGGCTGTCCTTCTATAGTTGTTTACAGCCTGAGAATGAATGTAAGCTCCGCCCTAAGCCTTCGTTGTCCGACCAAGAGAGAATTTGCACAACTGCTCCATCCAATCGCATTTGCTGATTCCTGTGACGTCAAGCAGCTGTCGCGTACTTCAGGTACGGGATTTTCTCCAAACAGACATGTTCGTGTAACTGGTTTTCGGTCGAAAACTTGAGCTTCCTGACAAATTTCAACAAACATTCCGACATCACTTCTCCTCCAAACGTAATATTTTAAGTAGGGACGGCGACATTTTAAGTAGGGACGACGACCCTTCTTGCACAGATGAATGGCGGGAGCGCCGCAGTTCTAGAGGAGGAGCTTGTATTATTCTGAGGTCGTAACCGAATTAGGCCAGTTGCTTTTTAATCGCAAAGCTGTTCTTAATCGACTCTTTGACGTACGTGGTGTAGATCTGCTCGCGTGGTCTTGAGATGAATGTGAGGCTCGGCGGAAAGGGTGAGCGAATGGAAACAAACGTTGATGGAACGTGCACCTGCAGTGGCGAGGAGTGAGGCTCGCGAAAAGCGCTTTAGAACACAGCTGTCTGCTAGTAGGCTGGGGAGGGAGTGGCCAGGCGGGCATGTCGTGCACAGCAGCAGCCAGCTGGCGGCAGCGCTTTCAACGCTGCTTGCTTTCCGGTGCAGCCTTGATGGTAGATGCCTTTAGCTGAGCGTCGCTTATGCCCAGCCCCGTGCAGATGAAGCGTCCCGAGAGAGTGCGGGGAACTGCACAGATTTTGCGTTTTGACGAGCGCGTCATTGCAGAGACGCGGCCAGCTTGGCTGCAAAACGACGGCGAAAACGAGTGGACGCACTTTCAGGCTCCGCTCATACCCGTGTCACACGTACACTAAAAAGTCTTTTAAGCAAGAAGACTTTTTCCGAAAAAGAGTTCCGCGCGCTGTCACACGACAGACAGCGATCTCATTTTCAGAAGCGGTCTTTTCTGGTAACGGCGTTCGACGAACTCTTTCACGGCGGTAAAGGAGTAGCCTCGAAACCAGTGCGCGCCAGCATTTATAAAGTGGTCAAAAAAACCGATAACTCTTTATTACGGTGTCACTTGGGCTCACCATAAAAATAAATTTCATTTGTCCTAAGCAGCGTGAGAAAAACCATTTAAACTTTATTTTTGTGTACTCTCGTAAACAGGGCGAACGGGTTGGGGTTATGGCAAAGCCACCTAGAAAAAATATCAAGGCCTCCGAATGCCGATGTGACGTCACGCTAGCGAGATGGGCCGGACCGTTGGCTTCGACGCGTCTAGGTTTGTCGCGCTTGCAGGTAGTCACTTTGCGAGTCGCTGGTTATGGCTTCGAAAAATTATCGCTGTCCTCCAAGTTTATCCAGCACTGTATATGCTTCGGCCCCAACGCAAGACACGTATTTTGAACGCAAGAAATAAGTACTGCGCCGGCGTTCACCGCAATCTACACCATCATAACAAGCGTCATTCTCTTACCCTTTACTTAGAATAATGTGCTGGAAACATTGTTTTGTGTGTATCGTAACATTACATCTCTTATTGTGCTTTGGGTGTGAATGCTTGACAAAGGCTATAGAAAGCAAACTTTGTCACTTTAGTTGTAGACTGATGTGACTATGAAAGAGCAGAACAGCACAGTGAAGGCACATAGTATACTTTAATGACAAATTATAAAAAACTCCATTCTTCAAGAAACAGTTTAAAGCGTGTATTTGCATTGATCATGCGCATTTTCGCATTTTGTAAAACAGGGCTAGACACAAGAATATCAAGGTTCATTTTATTGGTGTACATTTTATCATAATAGCGCCATGCACAAATGATTCGCATAAACGAGCTTTCAACATAGTCTTTCAACATAGTAAAAGGCCGCTTACGTAAAAGTCTTTTTGCGTGCCCGTGTGACACGGGTATCAAGGGCAGTTTTCAAATTGAAAGAAAGTTAGGAGCGTTGCCTGACAGAAAACACCTTCACGCTCCTTCGAGATTTTTTACCACCAGTGGTACATGGTCTATGTATATAGCTCGCCGTTATTTCGCCGGCGCATACAAGGAGTGTGGTTGAGTTGTCTAACGCAGCGCGCTGGGGAGAGAGGGGTTGCTGGTTCGAATCCGGCGGTCGGGTACTTCAGAATTTGTAGCGTTAGCTACACTTGCCTAGCCGGAGCCGATTTCGCATGGTTCCTCATGAGCCGTGCTGCGCATGCGCGAGGATCAGTGCGGAGCCGGCATCTCACGCGATGCCCGCCACCGCCGCGCGCGGCTCGCCGCTGCTGGTGGCGGAGAGCGGGAGGAGAGGCGTCGTAGCCGGGCAGACAGACTGGCGCCGGCGCCGGCGCGCGTGACTCGCCGCTGCTGCTCTGCGCATTCGAGAGGGGTAACATCGTAGCCATGGCGCGCGCAGCTATTCGCCTTCGCTGTGCAGTCGCCGTCTGACAATGCGCTGGTGCCGCTTGATAGCGCCTCTGGCTGGCGTTTGCAGGTGGGTAACGCCATGGAGAAGGAGAGCGCAAATGCTGCTCAACGGCGCAGAAAAGCCGAGAAGCTTATGTCATCGGATCCCGAAATAGTTGCCTGGCAAATAGCGGTTCAGCGTACGAAGAATGAAGAAGCAACCTGACGTTGAGCAAAAATAATATGCATGTGCCACATAATACGTATAAGGTGTGTATGTCATTGGAGCAGCAGTAAGCATGACAATCAAGTTAATCCTAGACAATCTGGAAAGCTCAGAATAGTCAGCTGAACCTTTGCTAACGCTACGTATATCCTGACATAGCCGAGTTAAGGCACTGCAAATTTTTTTCTTCTGCTTTATTTTTCGTTGTGCCTTGCTTATATATTTACATACATATACATATCCGGGGTATGATGACGACGGTAAACATCAGGCGAGAGTGTCCATATAATTGCTATCGCAATAAATATATCGAAATGCAATAGCCTGAGGCGAAGGGGGGCCTCGGCTTCGCAGTTTCGAGGGCTTTCACGGAGTCGAGATGATGCATTTTTTTTTTCTTTTTACTCTGAGGCAGTGTGGCTAGGGAACCCCCAAAAATTCAAGCTCTCTTCCCCAATCAGGGAAATGGGTACAAGCGAAGTTTGGCATGGGCGCGCCTGACGTCCTCTTTCTTTCTTTCTTTCTTTCTTTCTTCTCTTTCTTTCTTCTTCTTCTTTTCTTTCTTTCTTTCTTCTTTCTTTTCTTTCTTTCTTTCTTTCTTCTCTTCTTTCTTTCTTTTGAAGGTAGCTGCCGTCCCCGAAACGCTGTTTTCAAGTGAAATCGGCGTGGCGTCTTTCATGTTCGAATTTTCCTGAAATGTGCATTTCGTGATATCGACTTTACGCATTGTCCAACAGATCGCTTTAGTTCGCCAACACGAAATATTGCAATGAAGCGCTCACAGCAAGTGTATGCTTCCCAATTGTTTTTGCATTGTCGGTAGTAGAACGCATTATGCGTCAGTTCAGTTCACATTGGGCAAGCATGGGCACGTGACCTTCTTCGGCACCGGCGGCGTGCAGCGCATCGCCGGTGCCGATCGCGGAGGCCACCAACTCACCGCTGGCCAACTAAATATGAAGAAGGGAGCACACGGGAGGTAAACCCAATCAAGGTTCTGGATAGACGTAACCAAAACTGAGAAATATAGTTGTGAATCATCGGGATTTACCCAGTGATAAACACCGGAGCCGCACGTTTTAGCTTCGTTGATTTAACCACTTGTACGGAGTGTTTAAAAGGTGACCATTCACTCGGATTGAGAGGTGTTAAGGAAACCTCTTCTTTTCTAGCTGAAAAGCTGAGCTGGACGACCGCCTCGGTTCCTGGCATTTATTCCGCTAGCGTTGTCTGCCGTGTAAAATCAACAAGGCGGGTGCGAATTCAAATTTGTTATTTGGAGTCTACCGCTTTGCTTAGCTACATCTGTCTTTCTAAGTTTGATACACTTTACGCTTTTAAACAAACAAGCGTCCGACACACGCGCTCTCACTGAGAGTTGAGCAGGTTTGAGTTCACCACTATGTAAGATTTAGTCGCGACCGTTACAGGCGAAATTCTTGGGGGGTAACCATGAACAAAAAATTCAGATGCTTACGCGAGATGTAACCAATATCCGCTGAGGAAAGCAAGTACGCAAATAGAAGTTTTACGCTGGTTATGAAACCTACACGGCCCAGTCTCCACGTTCCTTAGGCTAACGTAATCGATGCGCTGCGTTGTCCTTGAATTTCTCCTGAGCACGTCACCAAATGGTAACCATTGCAAAGAGAACATGGAGCGCGAGATGAAGGTGGTGTTGCAATTTCCTAAAGGGAAGGTGTTTGAAGAACTTGTGATTGACGACTGTCTTGGGAACTGTACATGCTCTATAATTTTATCAAGACCCACCATGGTAGTCTAGTGGTTATGGTGTTCGACTGCTGACCCGAAGGTCGCGGGATCGAATTCGGCCACGGCGGTCGCATTTCGATATTGGCGAAATGCTAGGGGGCCGCGTACTGAGCTTTAGGTGCGCGTTAAATACATCTTGGACCCTATATGCTTGCTGTTCGACGCATCTGAGAGCTAAGGAGTAGCCTGTGTCTTATTTGTGCGCCAACATCTCCTTAGGTCATATCAATAATAATAGCAATAAAAAAGTGGTCGAAATTTCCGGAGCCCTCCACTATGGCATGCCCATAATAAAGTCGCGGTTTTGGGACGTAAAACGCCAGCAGTTCTTATTATTATAAGTTTATCAAGTTAGCTTTATCATCGCATTTCGCACGAAGCACATGATCATTTGCTATTACGTTACTTCCTACTTTTTAGCTATAGTTCAACCTCAAGAACGTCTTTGTCAATGTGCGCTAAAGCACTTCTTCAAATTATATTTGCGCTTCAGAAACTTAGTCGACTTCTAAATAGTTAGCGCAGTCCGTGAGTACGAGGTATTCTTCTCGCCTCGTTTCTAAGAAGCGGGACACGTCAATAATCGGGCGTCATCGACTCAAAGGGCGCCAAAGACAGCGACCGGTGAGGGTGCCCAGGGTCGCTGGCGGCCGAGATTGTGTCGATATTGGCTCCTTGAGTGTCACCCACTCTCTTTACGGTAGACTGGCGCCGGTCTTCGGGGAATATTTTCGGCCTGGCGGCAGGGAATCGATTCTGCTGGAAAAAGTGAAGGCTGCGTAATTTATAGAGAGCTGCGTCAACTGAGGCCACCACTCGTCCCGTCTTACACACTCTAAAGCACTTTACGGCGGCGCCTCTCAGTTTTGGCGTTTGCTTGTTTAACGACTGGGTAAATCTTGCACAAGAGCATTAGCCGCGTCACTGTGGACTGAGACGCCCTCTTTATGCGTTTTCAGCAGCCCTCCCCTCTGCTTGAGTGCGCAAGTCAAACAACGAACGCCCTGAGTATACTAAAGAGCTTGTTGCTTCATCGCGTGTCTACCGCAGCTCCAAGTCATCCTAAATAGTTCGCCGTCAATGCGCGTGGCAGCTTTGTGACACTATTATATTGCAGCGGAGCAGCGCGTGTATAAAGAAGCTCCAGGATCATCTTACCCAAAGCACTAATGGTAGTTTCTTTAGGGTTCTAGCTATTTCTGATGGCATGGTGTCTTGAGGGCTCGAAGCAACTACGAGTGTATCATCTTGCTGGTCTAGACGTTAACCTGACAAACCAAACATTCGGTTATTGCAACTTGCGGGCTTACTTCACCTTCTCCTGCTATCAATTTTAAAGCTGTTCAGCTATTACATCAGTTCTTGCACCAGCGATGGTGATGGTGGCGGTAGATGTTCACACAGAGACATCGAGAGATTGTAGTTTCGTGGTTGGAAGAGATGTTTATTTCTGCAAACCACAAGGAAGCAGGGCGGAGCATCATTGAGGGAAGGGGGAAATAGAGTTAATGAAGAGAGCGGAAAGAGGAGGCCACCTTCTACACACTTAATCAGGTCCTGGTTAAACGCTGGCTATATCCAGGAAATCATACGGAAAGTGTCGAATTTCCCGGCTATACCTAGCACTTTAAGCGGGACCCGATTAAGAGTGTAGGTATGGGTATACATATCACCAAGTGCCACGTTGGGCACCCACACAAACCGGGGGTGCCCGGTAGCCTCGGGGATAGGACCCAGTGCCCCTCGCATCGAAGGCAGACGTTCTGACCACTTCACCACTGCTGCGGCACATGCACAGCCAATGCAGACACAAGCGGAATGGTTTCATCTAGGGGTGCGCGAATAAAATTTTTCGAATACGAATCGAATACGAATATCCACCTTAGAATATCGAATCGAATATCGAATATCAAAGGAAAAATGCCTCCACAGTAACTTAACATGTAGCTATTTGAAAAAAAAAACATTAACAGCTGACTGGCACAAAACATACACTGCTATCTCCAGAACCAATGTCCAGGCTAGCACAATGCACATCACAACGCAAGCAATATCACGGCACAATGAAAGTAATGACTGGATGTTATCATGAAGAAATGAGTTGCTCCACATGATCAGGCAGCAGGCGCTCCCTTTTAACAGAGACCCCCCCCCTGCCACTGAAAAGGCATGCTCGCTTGGAACAGAAGTGGAGAGAGATAAACATTTTAATGAAGCTGGAGATGTTTGCCTGGCTGTTCGCCTGACATGCTACTCCAGGTGCTGGGTGAAGATTATGATATATACAGTGATAACCGCATAACACATACAGTCACACAAGTTTACAAGTTTCGTTCAGGCTCGTGGCCCGATGAAAGTCAACAGCGCTTCCGTGGCACGTAGCGCACAGGTGCTGCTTTGCCATGGGCCCAGAACATGTCGCAACTCTAAGCACGATCCCCGTTGAAGATGCAAGGCTGCCTTCAGAGACTGTCTCTCTGATGCGTATCGCTTGCATTCACAAAGAACATGATGTAAATCTTCTTGGACGTTGCATTGGACGCACATTGGTGAGCCGACAGCTTAATCTTGCTCCTGAAGTAGTTGGTGTATGCGACGTTCAGTCTGATGCGGTGCAAGCATGTTTCATCTTGCCTGTTTAGGTCTCGCGGCATATCAAAGTTACACGATGGGTCAATCTTGTAAAGTGGTCCATACTGGTGATTAGCATCTGTCCAGAGGGATCGCTGGAGCCGCCAAGCGTGTGCCGATACGATTGTCGCGGCATCTTTCCTCGAAAAAGGTATCTTGATGATTTCTCTCGAGACGTCATGTCCAGCTTTGGCAGCGTCATCAGCATGGACGTTGCCTTGTATTCCACAGTGGGCAGGTATCCACTGCAGAGCAATGCGGTGATGGAGGTCACAGGCTTGTTGCATAGATATTTGATGTCCATGACGAGTTGGTCTTGCGTGCGTGGAGACTTCAGAGACTGCAGCGCCGCTCTTGAGTCGGTGAAGATGACCCAAGACTCAGCTGTCTGATCTACAATGTAATTAAAAGCAGCCCGTAGTGCAGCCAGTTCAGTCGCTGTAGATGAAGTGCGGTGACTAAGAGTGGCAGAGATGGTGACATTGGCAGATGGAATCCAGACACCAATTGCAGACGATGTAGTGTAACAGAGCCATCAGTGTAAATATGACGGTGAGCCTGTAATTATTTTCCGCGTGCTGTAGGGTGAAATATGTTAGGTGGTCCGGGTGTACGTCTCTTGTTCTTGAATCCAGGCACAAAAGTGATTATTGACCACGAAGGAATTTTCCACGATGGCTCCGTAGGCATTGATGCGCTTTGATAATGCAGCGGAAGCAAGCTCCACACCACAAGACTGCTGTCTGAAGCAAGCGGATGACCCGGCATTCTGGCGGCATAACGCAAGTGAACTCGAAGAAACTCCTGCTGCAGAAGCACTGCAGCTGATAGGCGTCTGCTTTCGGCAAGGGTTCCAATACTTGATGTGTTTTTTGGTAGGCCAAGGCACACTCTCAGGGCTTTCGCTTGAGCTGCAGTCAGCGCTTGTATGTTGGTTTGTGAAATGCCATGTAACGCAGGAAGGCTGTATCTTAGAAGACCTTCACAGAGAGCCGTATACATTCGCAGCAGGGCACTTACGGAGCAGCCCCCGGCGTTGCTTGATAACATGCGGAAGATGCTCGCATATGATGCAACTTTTTCCTTTAGTATTCGAACTTGGGGCGTCCATGTCATTAGCCTGTCGATTGTCACTCCCAGAAACTTATGACTTTGCACATACCGAATGGGAGAAGTGGCTACCTTTAACGTATAGCGCGAAACATCACGCCTCGTAAAAGCAACGGCGGCGCATTTTTCTGGTGACATCATTAGACCTCGCCCGAGTAAGAATTTTTCGATTGAATTGAGAGCTTTTTGTAGTCTTGCTCGTAGGACACGTCTGTTGCGACCACTGCTCCATATACAAATGTCATCTGCATAGAGAGAGATTTCGACCGATGCAGGGATACACTTCTCCAGTCCAATGAGAGAGATGTTGAATAAGGTTGGACTTAGAACACCGCCCTGGGGAACTCCTCGATGCACTGGTGCGGGGCTGTGTCACTTCTCTTGTGGACATGTAGACTGACCGATCAGGAGGTAGTCCAAGATCCAACGGTACATACGACCGCCAACTCCGACAGACTTCAGGGGTATAGGATGGACTCGTGAGTCACGTTATCGAACGCTCCCTTGATGTCGAGGAATACGCCGATAGTGATGTTGCCCGTAGCTTTGTTGAGTTTTACGCAGTTAATGAGACGAATCACATTGTCGATGCTACTGCGGCCCTTTCGAAACCCTGACATTTGTGGAGGGTATGCATTCATGTTCTCAGCAACCAGTCCAGGCGCATCAATACATCTTCTCCATAAGCTTTCCTACGCAACTGAGAAGAGCAATGGGACGATAGGAGCTAAGGTCCGTTGGAGACTTGCCAGGCTTGAGAATAGGGATGACACGAGCGCGTTTCCAGCAAGGTTCAAGACGCCCACTCCCAGCTGGCACTGAATATGGCAAGAAGGTGCATCTTCGCCTTGTCGCCTAAATGCGTTAACTCAGCGTAGCTAACGCAGTCAGGTCCGGGAGATGACGCCTTGTTCACCAGTGCCAATGCTCCAAGCAGTTCCATGATCGAAAAAGGTTCATCCGCCTCTGTGGTGCTCGTCATCGCTAAAACCTCTTGTGCTACACGAGGCAAGGTTGCTTGCGCTACTACTGCAGTTATCTTAGAGCAGAAAGCCTCCGCCACGTCCAACTCGCTGCTGTTACGAGATAAAGCAACTGAACTGAAGGGATGCAATTGAGTCGGTGTGGTTTTTAAGCTGCGGACGATACCCCATATTCTTGACAGCGGCTTTCTTGGGTCCAGTTTAGAACAGAAGGCCCGCCATTGCCTCCTATCTAGCTTATCCAGGTGACGTTGGATTTGTTTTTGCATTCGCCTGGCATCGCGAATATCATCTGCAGACAATGTCCTACGAGCACGTCTTTCAGATCGGCGGCGAATGGCCCGGAGCCTCTCATACTCAACGTCAACCGTTGAATGAGTTCGGGGGTTCTAGGCGTTTGGTGCTACTTTGTTTTGCTTGATTGAGCACAGCCACAAACTCCCATACGTCATTCCAGATGGGTCTGAATCTTCGATTGTAGCGTTGTATAACTCCCAGTTAGTGCAACGAACCACCCTCCGTTGAGTGTACTGCTTAGGACAGCCCAAGGAGATGTAGGTTGGCACGTGGTCACTACCATGACTTTCGATGTCAGCAAACCAGGTTGCCGTGGACATGAGGTGCGCGGAGATCATGGTGACATCTAGGGCGCTGCACCGGTCATTCTTGAAGAAGGTTGGCTGTCCATCGTTAAGAATCGCCAGGTTGTTTCGATGTGCGATATCAAAAAGGCGTCTACCGCGGACTGAAGTCTTTCGACCGCCCCAGGCAGGGTGATGCGCGTTGAAGACCCCGGTTAGTATGTGAGGTCCAGGTGTGCCATCTATTACGTCCTGCAGCCTGTGCACACAAATGTAGCATGAGGTGGTATGTATGCCGCAATCACCGTAAAGGCCAAAGTGTCCCACTTCACTGTCACTGCAGCGTATTCATTGGATGCATCGGCTGATATGTGGTGAACATTGAAAGTTAAATCATTACGAACAGCCAAGAGAACTCTGCTGGTATCCATTCCCGTCGAAGAAACTGTGATGGGTATCCTGAAAGACGAATGCCGGTGCGCACTCGGGACTCTGAGATGGCGATCACCGGAAAGCGGTGCTATATACAAACTGTCTGAAGTCGGAGAGACGACAGCGGAGGCTGCAGGCATTCCATTGAAATACTGTTGCCTGTTCCCTAATGTTCTTGAAACTGGTCGGCTGAGCTGTTAACGCCATTGTGCCAGAACAGGAGAGAGAAAATCAGCAGCGTCAGTATAGACTTAGCCACCGGGGAGGACATTGGAGTGAGGAAGCTGCGTACAGCGTCGACAAGAGAGATAGTAACGAGTATATATTTCCATGGTCTTGTCGAGCGCCGCACTCGCGTGATCCACGCCAAGACGTTGGGGCCCGTGACTCTTTCGACAGGCCAGATGAGCGCTCCTGAGCACCTCGTGTGTGAGGAGTTGGAGCTGATGGGCAAGTCGGTAGAGACGGGAACTCATTTGTGTCGTCAATTCGTGGCGGATTTGACGGCATTCCTTTGTCAACTGGGGGCATCACTGCTTGGCCACCACCTCGAGGTTTTTGTTTCTGGCGTACCGCATCCTTTGCCAATTGGTACCCAACGTTGTTTTCCACCTTGTAATTGTGTATCCGCTTCTCTTTACGCAAAATGGGGCAGTGAGTTGACGTAGACTCATGTTTTTTCCTGCAGTTAGTGGCTGGTATAGGGAAGTACATGGGGCAAAGCTTTGCCAGACTGGGGTATCTGAAGGTGCCTACAGTCCGCCACCAGTCACGTGGGCCACTGTCTTTCTTCAGAAGTGGTCCCGCATAGTGAACGAGTGGTAGTGCGGCACGTTACGGCCGCATAATATTGAAAATGTACGGTTACATGATCGCCAACAGCGCTGCACGTCGGAGATGCACCAGCAATAAATCATACGTATTGGGGCGCTCGTCGCAGGCAGAGATCGTGCCTCCGTGTACTTACGATGTTTATCGCTCCTCTTGGCAACGTTTTTAGCTATACGAACGCTGCAGAATTGTGGGAGACGAGTTATGTTATGCATGATAATCAAATCGCATATTCGAATTTTTCGAATATGCGAAGTTATCGAATATTCGAAACTTTTCGAATACACAATTTCCGAATCGAATACGAATATTTCGAATGTAATATTCGACGAATATCGAAACTTTCGAATATTCGCAACCCCCAGTTTCATCGCATTCTCTTCTCCCATGTGACTTTGCGCGCAACGGTCGCCGTTGACCGCGCGATAATATGACTCGGCGAAGTGTGCGTGTTGTCTCTAGAGACAGCAGGCACACCAGAATATTTAGGTACTACAGTGAGAGTGTGCAGCACTTGCATGGGGCCACACTCTCCTCCCAACTTTAAGGCGAGAGAGCTCAGGTCTCTCGTCAAATTCAGGCACTAACTTTAGACGCCTCATCTAACGCGAAAAGCGGCTGTAGGTGGTGTCGGCGGCAGTGCGGCGGCATCAACGATAGTGAGGCAAAAAATAATCTTCATGCGGTGACGTCACCCTATGACGTCATCATGAGGTCACATGTTTGCCAAAATTTATGACGTTGTCACATCGCATTGTCGTGGGTCAAAACGATCGACTGAGAAGGAGAAAGAGGATGGTTTTCGCCTTCGAGTCGCCTTGGGCAAATGCATGAGGGACTGTGCGACATTTTTTTTCACCCTTAGCAGAGAGCCCGTCACGGGCGAGACTGTTGAAAGACACAGTCAACGAATGTGCTTCACACTTATTAGCCAACTAAGCCGAGTTGCAAAAAGTCACAGTTTCGCCGCAACGGCGAAGCAATGAATGCGATAGCAATAAATTGGAATGAAACGCGAAGAACGGAAAGCAGCTCAAAATTGCCAGCGCGTCGCTCGAGCCCAAAGACGCACAAAAAGAACGCACACAGGACGAGCGCGAACTATCACGCGTCACAGCTCGACACTTGAAGCGCACTGCTCAAACATAAAGCAGGACGCACGAAACGAACGAACAGGTACACACAGGACGAGCGCGAACTGTCACAGTTGACTTATTTCTGTTTGAACAGCGCGCTCTTTCGCAAACGCGGCCGCTGCAGCGAGC
The DNA here is from genome assembly GCF_013339695.2 of Rhipicephalus sanguineus. Classification (NCBI taxonomy): domain Eukaryota; kingdom Metazoa; phylum Arthropoda; class Arachnida; order Ixodida; family Ixodidae; genus Rhipicephalus; species Rhipicephalus sanguineus. The sequence goes on from NW_023615499.1 coordinate 16,357, forward strand.
GAAGTGACCTCCGTACGCTCTGTGTCTTCAGCGCGGACATCGCGGGAAAAGCACAAGACATACAACCCCCCGCTCCACCCCCCGGCCGCCCCTTCTTTCCTCGAGATAAGCGCACGAAGGCGACCACGCCCTGTAGGGCGAAGAGCAACGGCGTTCGCAGGAGGGGCGACGATATTTAAAGCGCGCCACGCGCGCATGTCGCGCCATCTATGTGGTGACTAAGAAAGCATGCTGAAGTGAATGGTGTATATGAATAGCTCGCCGTTAGCAGGCTGGAAGACGGTACTGTTGGTGGCTTAGCTGCTAACGCCGCGCGCTGCAAAGCGAGAGGTCGCCTGTTCGATTCCGCGCGTCGGAAAGTTTTTCTGAGTAATTTTTCTTTGTGGCTTATATATATATATATATATATATATATATTATATATATATATATATATATATATATATATACATATACGGTGCATGACGGCGGCAACGGCAAAAATCAGCCGAGACTGTCTATATAATTGCTATCGCAATAAAATTGTTTTGGTAAAACAAGACTACAAAAGATCTCCCGTGGGTCATTAGGACAATGTGTATACAGCGCACACTCTCTATATGCGATGGTTCAGGTTACATTTACCAAGCTCTATACTTTGTTGTGATGCATGTGCTTTACTGGCTTTTACTCAAAAAATCTGCTCGTCAGCACAGCGGGGAAGTTCGAACAGAGCCTTTCATAATCCACAAGTGCTCTTCCCTGCCTTACATATTTGCCCAACTAACGGTGCAACCTGTCAAGCTTCAAGTGGTCACGAATTCCTAATTGCACATGCTGGGGCTTGTCTATTATGCATGTTCATATCAAGAGAGCTTAGTCTACATTTTCCGCGTCATAACGCAAGCAAACTGCTCTGAAACACGCTGTTCGCAGGTGTGACACACTGCAAACCGTTTCACACCCTTATAGGCGTATTTGCGATAAAACACCTATCGTACACCCTTTTCTTCTGTCAGTATTATCCGAAAGGGTGTAATGTCTTCTTTGCACACCCTTCGCACACCCATTTTTATTTTTGGGTGTACAATGGGTGTATGTTCTGTTAAACACCCATGGGTGTTCTTTGAATTTTACACCTATGGGTCAATTCACGCATTGAATTGACCCATAGGTGTAAACAGGTATCGTTGTACTGCTGAATGCAATTAACTGAGACACTGAACACCACGGGCAACGCCTCCTGAAACCACGGGCCACCACCTCGTTCGACGGAGCGTCTTGGCACAGCATACTGTTTCACGAGGCACCTGAGTGTGAAGCTACCTGCTCGTGAATCAGTAATGGTTCACATTGGTTTGCTAAGCTTGCCACTAAATTTTCATTCTTTAGTAGTGCATCACAAGTCTGCTGTAATTACAAAGACGCATGTATTTTGCCTACTTTATTAGGCAAGTGGTAGTGAAAATAAAATATAGCATTGTCGTGCCTGAGGTTCTGAATGCAGTGAGTCAACTGATGTTACTTATTTGAGCTCACATATATTTAAGCCTTTACATCCCGATTTATTTTTGAGAAATCGTTTCCAAAATAATTTATTTATTGCTTGATTGGATTGACATGTTGAATTAATGCCCGAAATACATTCGGAATAATATATGTATTTGTTTAGCATTCATAAGCATTTGTTCAGTTTAGAAATAGTTGGCTTCACTGCACTGTGATCATCGCAAACACCTCTCCTAACGCTTAATCTATAGCATACATATACAGTGAAATCTCGTTGACACGATTCTGCATAATACGTTTTTCAGCCTAATACGTTCTCCTTTTTATTTCCTGCCAACATCCCTTGAAAATATTGCATTTTCATGCGTTTAATACCATCACACTTTTGCCAAAACTGGATAATACGACCGCGAAAGTGGATCTTGACCGATATCGAGAAATCCTGCGTTTATTCTTCGCTATGACAGCTCCCACCGCGTTCCAACAACTCTCGATCTGCGCGTAGCAGAGCCGCTGAGACCACAGCAGCATCAGTTTAGCGGCGAAAAGATCGCTGCTAGGCGATCTTTTCTTTGAGATTTTATATATACATATATATTGCCGCTTTGTGAGGGCCCCCCGTCCAGTGAAGGGAGACTTTAAGCCCTGCTTGTAGTCATGCAGCCCTTACTGTGTCGTCGCAATGCTTACTGCGATCCGAATACACTGTGTAAAGCATAAAAAACACATAACACTGCCGCAGAAGAAAGCTGCGCCCACGCGACCAACAACGGCCGGGGCGCCACCTCCTCGGCCGGCGCAGCCGCCGCGGCCGCCGCGCGTGCGCAGGCGCGCGAACAGCTCTATCACCACGTGTATGCAACGCGCTCAGACACGCCGCCGGACTCCATCGTTTTCTGCGTGTGTTGTGCGTCGCCTCCCGATCGGTCAGTTTTGCAGTCGGTGTTTCGGGTTGTTTGAAGTGTGCCTGCTCTGTGTGCTCGTCCTTTACCTTCTGCCAGTGCTGCTTATTACGAGATGCACTATACTCAAAGGAACCTGCAGCTTCATATCGTGGAGCACTCGAACTGAAACGGTATGTACCACTATCACGTTGCTACGGGCCAGCGCTTTCACTCCGAGCGCGATCTAATGCCGTTAACTAAGCTTTTCTTAACTGGTTGACGATCGGTGAGCATTTTTTAACGTAGCGAGCATATTGAGTCATTGTTTCATCGGGATGAAGGCAAAGTTGTGTGACATTAGGCCGCGGCAGGCTTTGCTTTGTTTGGTGTTGAAAGCAGTGTGCGCATGCGCGGCTGTGATTCGGAGGGGGATTTGAACGCAGTTGTGGCGGTGCCCGCCTGTCGGCGGTGTGTTGGAAGGGGCCCCGCTCTCGATGAACCACTATTTTGATTTAAGAATAGTTGGGTTGTGACGGCGACTGTTACCTCTAAGCGTCAAGCGTGTCAGGCGCGTATGCTTCGGCCTGTTGGTAATTCAAGTGCATTTTTCGCACAAGAAAAAAAAAAAAGAAACAGGACAGAAAACAACGACGTGGTGTCCGCGTCGTTCTTTTCCGTCCGTGTTCGTTTTGTGCGCTAAAACTACCGTGATGCTCGGGTTGATGCGTGTGGTCATTTTAACGCAGCATGTTGCTTCGTTTTAGGTACGCCGCGCGAAGCTCGCCTAAGTGCTAATACATTCCGTTTCGTTAAATTCGTACCGATGTTTTAATTCATCCGTAAATATGTTTCCTGATAATGCCGGCACCCGTGCACGGGGAGCCGTTCGTTAGACTTGACTTGTGTTCGAATGAATTTTTCATGTCTATGTTGGCCGAATCGCCTTAATACCTGAACTGTGCTCGAGCATCAGTGTGCACTTAGACGTGCGCAGGGTTCCCCATCAGGGGGGAGGGAAGTAGGAAGGTTAATCGCTGCCCCCCTCCCCCCTTACTAAAAAGTCAAAGTATGGGGGCAGACATTGCGCCCTCCCCCTCTGTCTGAATTGACTAGGGGGGAGGGGGCGCACCCTCCCCCTTTCGTGCGTACGCCTGAGTGCCCGCGTTCTTAAATTCTCCAATCATCTTCAAGGCTGCAACTTGCAGCCTTGAAGAGAAGTCCTTGTGCATAGTTTTGTTTTATATGCTTTTTATCGATGTGCAGGAATCCTTCGTGCCACTAAAGAATGCTCCTTTTTCTTTAAAAATGCGGATGATATTTGTCAAATAGTACTTTCTCTTTCCCAAACAAGCTAATTGCACGTAGAAAAGCTGTTAATTCTCTCCAGTTCCATATGGGGCATCTTATGAGCTTCATATTTGGATGGTACTATCGTGAGCAATATGAGCTCGAACATGCGAGCGCGTGGCGAACAGCCTTGAACCTTACGTCGGCTGATTCGCAGCGGCGGCTGTCGGAAACAAAGCGGAAAGGGCGCCGCGCTTCCACTAGCTGTTGACCCTCCCGCTTCGATATTGCTGATGCGAAACAGCATCTTAGAGAGTGTCAGAGGCCGCTAGCGGTGATATGAATTCCCATCAACGCGAACAACCACACCAGACTAGGTAGCTGCTGAGATATCGGCTACGACATAGCCTGCCACGATGCGCAGGCCATGCTTGCGCATCGTTATCTCGGTGGTGTCAGCTGAGGATTTTGCCGCGCCTCATTTATTTATTTTGTTATCATTGCTAGCGGTCATTGGCACGCAATCAGCCGACATCTCGCAGCAACGCTAGCGAGGCGGGTGTACCAACAGTCAGCGGAACAGCGCCCCCCCCCCCCCCCCTATCCCCTCCAGTTTCGGCAACGCCATCCACGTATCACCCTATCTCAGTTTTAAGGCTATTTTCCACGTGCTCGCATGTTCGAGCCCATATTACGCACGATAGTACACGGTACAGAACTGTTATTTACTGAAACAAATAATTGAAGTCTGCGTAGCGCTTTCCAGACAATGATCTGTTTATTTTTTATCATGCAGGAGAGAGCGTTCCAATAACACCTTGCATTGTGTACGATGGCCCCGATCTTCCCTATGCAAGCAAGCTTTTCCTCCCTGTGGACAAAGAACTGCTCTTCAGTGTGTCCAATGCCGAAGAATGAGTAGCTGCACTCATGGCAGCACATTGGCTGTTAAATATCGACTGCCATCACAAGGTGTTCAACGTTCTCGTCGCTGTTGAATGGCTCCTTCTTGGCCAGTGGGTAATGACTCCGAGGACACAAGTAAAGCTCCTGAACATTTTCAAGAAAGCCTAGAAAATAGGCCTTAGCTTCTGCTTAAAGTATGTCGCCACCTGTGATTAACTCGAGCTTAAGCCATAAAGTTATATTTTCATATGGTAACGCATACCTGCCAATCCGGGAGACTCCCGGATTTTGAACGTTTCTCCCGGTTGTACGGGTCATAGAGAAATCTCCCGGAAATCCAGTTTTGCCCCGCGCGTCCAGTGCTTTGTCTGGCTACATGAGCAAAGTTGTCTGGCCACGTAGTAGAAAAGATTCTTCTTTAACGATGGTAGAAAGGTTCAGCTCAGTTTCATTGCGCATGAAGTAGCTGTGCACTTTGCGCCGCTGTCCAGCACTTAAAAGGGTAGCCGTTACCGATGTCTGTCGAGGTAGCGCGTTCGCCAGCGCTCGCGACCATCCCCGTCTCAACGGCGCCCCTTATGGTCCCTTGCCCGACGAAATAACTGGTAAGCAAGCGACGACAGGCCTCGCACGCGGAGCGATGCTATCGCATGTGCCCTTCGCGCGACAGTGACGGCCGGGTCGTTTCATCTCTGCTTCCACCGCGTTCGTCCCTAGCGCTAGCGAGCATTTACTCGCACGTGAAACAGACGATGCGTAAGCTATGTTATCGGTCTGGACTCTACAGATGAGCGGCGACCGCAAAATCCCGCTGACAGTAGGCAGTTTTAGAATTGCGTACGCTAAGTTAGCGTTAGCGTTTGCGGCCCGCTATTTCCGTCAGCCCGCAAGCGCTTAGCGTACGACGCACGCGCAGGCGCAGTTGCGCTAAAAGCCAGCGCAAAGCTTTGCGTACGCTGTTCTAAAACTGCCTAATGTACACATAATTGCTATCGCAGTACACCCCCCCCCCCCCCCCCGCGCGGTCGGCATACTTTATACCTCCTCCTCCCGCGGTCGAAATATTTTATACCCCCCCCCCCCCCCCCGTTGAGTAAATCTCCCGGATTCCATTTCTCCAAACTTGGCAGGTATGGTAACGAGTAGTTATTTGTTTTACATTATACAGAAACGAATACTATGGCGGTACTAGTATTTCATTTCAATTTCTTGCTCATTTTCTTGTGACATTTTAATACAAGCCATTTTGTCTGCCGATTTCAACATGTTCTCACAGGTCATTCCACTTTGTGGTTGTTGGCTTAGTTTTATATTCAAAGGACTTTGTGACTTTTTTGCAGTAGTTTTAATAATTGAGATCTTTTGCTATTGAAACTTTAGCTTAACAAAACTGCCAGTACTTGTCAGTGAAATCAGTGCATTGAATATTGTTTTAAAATTTATTTTTGAGCTATATGACAAGCTTTAAGTTTTGTCAATATTTTTTAAAGAAATAAATACTCGTTTTTTCAATTACCAATGATTCTGCTGTCTTTGCTTGGAAAGGGATAATCTTTAAATTTCTCTGAACATGCCCGTGTAAAATTTGATTCCACTTTTGTTATGTAGGTAATGCTTCTGCAGTGTTGTCGTTGTCATAACGTCCCTATTCCCATGCATTTCCTGCATATTACCGCATTTAGCATGCGCTGCGACGTGCGCGTCATGGCTTGATTGCTCACTTTTTTGTGTTGGAGCCACAATCTATTGCTCTTGAGAAAGTGGGAAATATTTCATAATTCCAGCAATGTGCACAGTTTTCTACTTCACTCATGTACTTTCCCAGAAAAGAGATAATATGGAGGCCTGCTGTGGAAAACGACTTTCTGAGTCCTTATAATGTTGCGTGAGTTGTCACGGAGCATTGATACCCTGCTCGTGTATCAGCTACAGCTGTGTGATGGCAGTGTTTACCCTACTAAGAAAGTCGGCAACAGGCACAATAGTGTGGGCACTGCTGGAATTTTGAAACTTTATCAATCCACTTTCTCATCAAGGGATTGCACATTTCTGAACTGTCTCCTTAACAGGAGAACGACCAGACCGTACCTTGTGTGTTCCAGTTGATTTCAAACACATACACTGATGTTATGCAGCCCATTTAAGACGATGGCACCTTATTTTATCAACAGCATGAGTGCAGGTATAAGAAGTGGCACTAATATTTCCCTTCTTGGGAAGGGCAACTACAGTGGGAAATTCATTCTGGGGTGCCCAAAGGGACCAAGTGTCTGTAGTGCCCCAAGGGGGCTGACAGAGAAGGTTCGTTTTGCTTCTCCCTGTAACTGCTATTCTTTCGAGGGCGGTTTCATCTACTGCACCCCCCGCTCGCACGGGTGTAGCTTGTTCTAAGACCCATACTGCACTATACGGCTGTGTTACAATGAAGCATGTTAAATTGAATTCCTCATTATGAAGTGGAAATAACGCCCTTGCTTCATATTTTGACACAAACGCCTTGGTCATTTGTGCTCCGTCATTTGTGCTCCTTGTTTGGCGGCATACGCGATGCCGCTCCGCACACTCGAGAAAGGTCATTGAATACCGTAGAATTTGTCTCGAATGTACGAGCTCTGTGTTTATTAAAGCTTGACTTTATTTTGTACTATTGGATAACTGTGTGAACATCTTGCAATATGTGTCAACACATTTTAGGTAATAACTCTGTATTCAGTCACGATTGCACTGTATATGTAAGGGCCATATATGCCGTGCTTCATATGCATTATAAAATCTGTGCTGCTGCCAGAATTTTCCCTCTGTGGCAGGAGCCACTATAATAGGTCATGCGCCCTTGAAAGGACTAGCTAAAGGGTAAGCTTTCTAGCGTTTCAATGGGAGCCAACTGGGAGGGGGGAACCACTCGAATTATGGAAATTTTTGCCTGGGTGTTTGGGTGTAATTGTGCATAAACACCCTAACGCCCTTTTTCTCGTTTAGGTGCAATGTGCTTTTACACCCTACACCCTTTTTTTCATTTGGGTGTAATATGCTTTTACACCATTGGGTGAAAGTTTGAAATTACACCCATTGTATAGGTGTAATCCTGCTTGGTACACCTATTTTTTGGGGTGTAGGGGTGTGAGTATAGACACCAAGTTACACTCATACGGGTGTAAAGTGGTTTAGAGTGTAGCTGCTGTTAATTGTGCTAACTGCATAGCAGAAAAGCTAGCCTTAAAATTATGGAAAGGGTCTGCACTTAAAAAACCTGAATTTTTTTTTAGGAGCGAATGTCCTTAGGCCCGCACCCCGCCGTCGCCGTCGAAGCTCCCTTCTCTTAACCATCGCTTTAGGTTGCAGTGGCAGGTTATTTAAGAGGAAATGCTTAGGCCTTGAGCGGCTTGGTTCTAGCGCACCAGAAATTAGAGGTTAAAAGATATAAGCTCTGCGCACAACTGGTTATAATGGTCCCTTCATTTTCACCACCGTTATCGTGGTTGTGCAATGATAACCATCATTCTAGCGCAGTACGGGTGCTTTGTGGAAGGTAGTAGCAGATGCTGTCCCCAACCAGCGCCGGCGCAAAATAACTGGGGCATCCTTAAGCTTCGCCTTTAATGGCTCATTCACACTGGGAAATCCGCCGGCCACAGCGACCGGAATTCCGCATTGTTCACACTAGTTACCAACCACACCGCCGAAATTTGGGCGCCTGGTTGTCATCGTTCTTTCGCGCGAAAGAACGCAGGCATCGACGCGCTCTGCGTTGTGTTCGGGTTTCGTTATGGCGAAGCACAAACAGGAGCAGGGTCGTCGAACTGCTGGGCCTCCTGGAAAGCAACTCTCTGGCGATGTCTGACGGGGGAAACATGCATTCGCCGAACAAGAAACGATGCAAGCAGTTGTGGTTGTTGCGCCCGTATTTGCAAGACGCGAGAAGCTTGGTCGAGCCGAGACAATGCTAGCCGTTCAGCGAGATCGCGATGGTGTATTCCAAAGATGCTAATCGCGACAACACTTGGCAGTTGTCGAGAACTACAGGATGATTACGAAAAACTTCGCCGTTGCTACGGGCTTCGACGACTGCGATATCACAAGCACGCCACCATTTTTCGAATGTTCGACTCGCGTTCCGATTGGTTCGCGGTGAGCCAATCCGGCGGCAGCTGCCGAAAAAATCGGTCCTCAACCGATCGGCGCGGAAAAGTCTTTTCCGGCGGATCTCGCTGCCGCCGAAGCGGATTCCGCGCGCTCTCGCCGCCGATTGTCTCAGTGTGAACGCGCCGTAAGAGTTGAACGCGATAGCGAAATCCGGCCCCTAGTGTGGACTTCAACCACTAAGTGCATACTTATTTATGTGTGTTGTTACACACACACGCACACAGACACACACGTGCGCGCGCGCTACGTATTCTATAGTAATGGTACAGGTTTTCGATCTAAAGCACTTCCCTGTGCTAGAGCCGAGACATATTTCTCAATGCCTCACCGAGGGCAGCACATAATCTAATGTTTGCTGTTTGCTTGATCAATGCCTCCTCTAGAAAAGAGGCGTTGGCTTGATATGTTTTCAGCTAGATGGACATAGTTGTCCATTTTTGGAGCTGTTTGAAAGTTCGTGTGTGTTTTTAGCGGCGATGGCTGCACTATCCCGGCTTTTTTCGAAGCATGGCATCGCGCAAAAAACGTACTTTGAAGGCCTCGCCAATGGGCCGACAAATCTCCGAATGGGCTCATTTTCTTCGTGACAACTGTCGAACAGAATGCGTTAAGGAGACTGCTTTCGCTACATGGCATTTATGCAGTGTTTTTTCCCGAAGCAGTTGCAAGCAACATTGTGGCTTTGTGGTAGGACACCTGCTTGCCAGCCAAACGGCCCTGGTTCGATCCTCAATGGGACCGAAGATTTTTATTATATTTATTATCATCTTTCTCAATTTTTCGGTCACGGACGATTTTTCGCTCACAAGCGACGTAGCGACGCCGACACCGACACCGACGGCGGCATTTCCAGGCCTCGGAAACTGAGCGCCAGTTTCGGTTTCAAGGAACGTGCGCGCTCGTAGCGGTTGCCGGGCATCCTAAGATCTGGTTGAACGAAATGAGGTTGATGTGGCTGTTCGCATTTACTCTCTTTCAAGAGTTTTTACAAATAAAGAAATTTTATTTAACTGTAGCGAACTCTTATTTTGTTTATTTGTCTTTTCTATTTCTTATTTTGTGAATTTTAAATCGGGTGAAGCGCGGGAACTCGTTGACTTGTGTTCGTAGCGCATGCCTCTGTTCACCCTTGGCACTCTCTTAGCGATATCACAAGTTGAATCGCTCTCGGGTATCTCGCTCGGATGATGTACCAGTATTACAGGAAAGATAAGACATATGATGGGGCGTGCAGCGAACGGAAGCCGCAGGGAGCCACGTCGAGGAGGCCAACCGAGTATTAGACGAAGATGACCATATCGGGGCATCACATGTTTTGCGCGGCTCAGTTGTGTGTTAACCCAGAGATTTCCAGTTCCCCGAAGGTTTTTCGTGTTTCCTAGTGACCACGGGTGAGCACAAGTATTTGGGTCCATTATCACAGCAGGTATTCATTAGGCATGAGTACATGAGTAAATCCAGTTCTCTGCAAACCTGACTGGACCGACATAAGCGCAGTGTCGCTAGACTAATTCGTCATGACGACAGCCTACCTGTTGCCGGCAAGATACGTTTTTAAAGGCTTGAATGCGTGCTGGCTTGGCGACACAGTTTTTTCATCGTTTAGTTTTGCCGTGTAGTTCAATGATGTGAAGCAATTATAGGCTCCTTCCTGTTCATAGAAATGCATGTAGCCAGTTTGAAACCTTGTGGGTCTCTGCTTCTAATACTGTCACAGAAATACATGTAATGGACTCACAGATGCTTTGAGAAATCGTTCAACAGGGAATGCCGCTGGAGCTAACGTTTCGACAAGTGGTCTTTTCTTCGTCAAGGCAATGCTGCTGCTCTGACGAAGACAAGTCAACTTGTCGAAACATTGTCTCCAGCGGCATTCCCTGTGCAGCGATTTCGCATCGCTTCAAGCCTCCATCATCCCCTGTACTTTTGCCTTGTTTGGTACTAAGTTCGGCAAGGAAAATATGTTCGCTGTCATAACAGACACGAGTCAGTCGAGTACGACGTGGCCTGCTCGTGAAAGTTAATAATTTTCGCATTGGTTCGGATATTCTGGGTTCAATGGTTGCTCATTATTTGCATATTTCAGTTCAGAATTAAAGCTGTTTTTTGCAGATTGACATTTTCACACTACGCGTGTGTCTCTGTTATTGAATACGAAACATGTGATAAAAAAAATTATATTTTACTTGTGTTGATCAAGTTTTGTCTTAAGAAAATCGGTCAGCTTGAGTTCGTCCACTTCGCAACACACGAACAAAATTAAAAAGATGCTTAAGTAAATTTAACGAATGGCCGCGTCGCCCGAGCGACCAGCGGACCTGCAAGATAGCACGAACACATTCCGCTTGCATGCGAAGTGGGAAAGGAGGGCTTCCGCGCAACCCTCCTCCTCTCGGTTTCGCGCCTTTTCCCTCTATTGCTGACCTCAGTAGCGACGTCATGAAAGAAATGTTTAGTTTGTGAATTATTTCTAGTAGATACCCGGCAGCCGCGAGTGGTACAATCGGCGCTGCCGCAGCGTATCAGCATGCGAGAGCGCGTACATAGGAGGTATAGGGAGTTTCCGCCCCCTGGCATTTCTGCGAAACGAGCTCTCTAACGCTATCGCGTTAAAAGACAAAACGCTGCGCGCGGCGTTCCGTCGCCGGAGTCGAAGCTCCCCGCCGCATCACCGCTCGCACCCCTCTCCCACCTGTCTCCCTCCTCCTGCGCTGCGCGCGCCGCACACTCACTCGCTAGTCATTCCCGCCACCGAGCGCAGCAGACGCTCTCCCCATCCGCTCCCCACCCTACCGTCTTCATGAACCAGCAGCGAAATCAGGCGCATAGTCGTTTGCCTCCCATTTCTAAGGAGCTCGGTTGTATTCGTACACGGAACTGCTAGTTTTTGTATGAGCCAGCGATTTGTAGTTGCTCGCTCCGTGTTGTTTTCTCAAACATGTGTCGTTCAATCAGTAATGCGCAAAGTAGATCCATCTATGCTAGACTTTTTTTTTTAAATGCGAAGCATTTCTTAGCGAACCTCTGTCACTTTGAGTGCTTCCATCCATCCATCCATCCATCCATCCATCCATCCATTCATCCATCCATCCATCCATCCATCCATCCGTCTATCTATCTATCTATCTATCTATCTATCTATCTATCTATCTATCTATCTATCTATCTATCTATCTATCTATCTATCTATCATCTATCTATCTATCTATCTATCTATCTATCTATCTATCATCTATCTATCTATCTATCTATATCTATCTATCTATCTATCTCATCCCCTTCTCTCCCGTCTCTCGTCCTTCTTTCTTCATGAGGGTAGTTTTTGTTTAGCTCTGCCTACGCAAGAACAGTTTGCTGGATTTCGGACCTGGACTAGTTGACTATCCGCGCTTTCACAGCGCTGTAGCCTTTTTGCTAAACTGGAGTGTAGCGCACTGCACTTCCGTGCCGAGATGAGGGCTATCCGCCATGCGAAATGGCCATTGCTTTCCGCACCGCAAACAGACTCTGACGTGCTTCGCGGCCAACTCGCATTCACTCATGTCTCGCCGCAGACGGAGAGCACACGCACTGTGTTCCATAATTTCCTTGCTGCTGCTGCATGGCCTACTCGCACAGCGCAATCAGTAGGCTCCGTAAAACGTGATGCGAGGGTGTTTTTTTTTTTGTATTCGAAATGCAAAAAGTGGCTCCTAGGCGAGAAATATTTTGCAGTCTCGTATTTATTTATGGCCAGCGGATTAACCAAAGCATGTGTGGTTGCTGGGTGCACTGGTCATTTGAAGATAAAATAAAAACGCTGAAATGGTTAATATGTCATAGAACTAAATGTTTATGTGAAAAAAATTTAAGATCCATTCCACTCTGTGAAGGTAGATGACGAGCGAAGCTGCTCAGCACACGACACAGAAATGACACAGAATGTTCGACAAAGGTACGAACTCATTCATTGTGTTGATCGGCATTGGACGGCATTTGCATGGAGTGTTCCTATGCAGGCGTAATGTCGGTGCAACGTCAATTATGGTTGCGCCGATGATTGCACCATAAAGTGCACTTCGCTTCGATAATACTGACGTACGCGCTCTAACGTGAGGGCTGACGTTACGTCACACCATAAGTTACCCTTTAAAATCCAGTGTTGTCGACGTGCCTGGTAAGCTCACGATGCGCAAACAGCTGCTACACTTACAAGAACACGTCGATCCACCTCGTAACGTTTGGATCAAAGCCATAAATACAGCATAGAAGTACTCACTGACTGCTTCTCATGAAACCGATTCCCACAACGCGTGGGATCTGCTGAATTTTTTACGCCTCGGAATGCTTACGTCGGAGCTACAAACCGAACGCAAAGCATGCAATGCAGTTGAATGCAGGATGAAGTTTCTTAATTTCACGACTTAGCCAATTTTCTCGGCAGACCTCTAATACCTAGTACGAATCAGTGGGAGGCACAACTCGCCAGCTCGGACTCGGGAGTGCATCTCGCGCTCCTGGATCACGTCCGGCGGGCAGCTAAGGCCAGCGGAGCCCTGGACGTAGAGCCCCAGCCATAGAAGCTCCAAAATCCCCCTTTCCCTTGAATAAAGTTTCACTCTCTCTCTCGTCGCGAATGAATCAGGGATCGAAATAATAAGTAATTAACTTATATACGAAGTAGTCACTGAAATATGTAGTTCTTGTTTTTTCTTTCTAATTCATTTGTTGGGCATTAATAAAAGCGAGCAACTCCTATTTGTTCCTTACAAGTAAACTCGTTCGAGAGGAATAGAGTTATACATATGATTTATAAATATGTCGTTCTCCCATTCAGTCAGGTGCACAACTGAAATGCATTATTGTGCTAGTGATTACTGGTATCACCACAAGTAATGAGATCTTCCAAGGATTGCAAAGTCAATAACGGATTCCACCCTACCTATTACCGAGAAAAAACAAGGCGCTAATACTGAAGAAAACACGTTACCTACAAGGTTTCGCTCTCCAATGCGTTATCTCTTTGACAAGTTCGTCGTTAAATTAGATAATTGCAGTGAGTATCAAATTGTCATAACCTATCCATGGCAAATAAATAAGAATCCAAGAACAAATAAAATACGAAAGAGTTAGGTCCAACTAAACGCATTCTTTGGTTTTCATTTTCACCATCCACGCTCAATGCCACGCTCCCACTTGTTGGGGCCCCACACTTGTACGTTTAGTGCAGGGCCTTAACGTACTTTTCGCACTTTTGCAACAGCTTAATTACCAATGCGAGATTGTTCTCACGAGTTGCTGCTTGGGTAATCGGTACCACATTCTAATTTCTTTTTCGCGTATCGTTTGTACATGACCGTACACAAGCTTTTCAAGCAAATGAAGCAATCCTTCGGGGGAAATCCCGACTGCACCAAACTCCCGCAACAGGACGTGCTGCTCTTTTCAAAATCGAACCGCTCTGTCTGCGTCATATTAGACGAACGCCTCCACGCTCCCGCGAGACCGCGTGAGTGATCACAATGAAAAGGACAGTGAAGGATGATCTTCTAATCGCGCTACAACGTCGCGCAAACTTTGATTCAAGAAGAGTTGGGGGTTTTGAACTTTTGGAACGTACTCCCACAATTTCCCCTGTCTCGACGTCGTGTGCGGAGCACGTTGGAATTGGCCGAAATTGGGAAACGATTCGAAGCCACGCTAGCCGCCAAGCGGGGAGCGCGGAGCTAAAGGTGGAACGTTCGGAAAATTTTAACTATTGATAACTTTAAACGTGGTATCGTCTATCGCGGTAGTGGCAGTTGCTTTAGTGCATTTCGGAACATTCGCCTCGCTGTCTGGCTCCGTCTTAGTTATTGGGAGTGGCGTAGACTATATAGTTTAGTGCAATATTTACTAGAGGACATTGTGGTGCTACGATCGTTCAGCCACCAGGGGAATTGTGGGTAGTACATGGATTTTTCTAGTCTTCGTGCTTGCGGCTTAGAACGCACTTGTAGCTTTGTTTATTGCCCTATTTTGGCTTTTGTTTCGAATAATAGGAGGACTTGTTGCGAACCTCGTTCCGATTTGGTGAGCCTAAAAATGATTAAGGTGGTGAAATGAGGCTGCTGACCTTATCCTGAGCTTGGTCTTGTGACAAGGCCACACGCAGGCCACACGGAGCCGAAAAAAAGCTTAGTCAGCTCCACGTACTATACCCATAATTCCCATGCTTGCTGAAGCCCCTTGCGTTGCAGCTACCGAAACACTAATGCCAGATTTCCCTCCAGTGTTCTGGTATGAAACTGAAGTTCAAAACACGCACCTCCATTAGCGCAGTCACGCGGCCTACTCACTAATGTATGGCTTGGCTTTAAAAGCAGTGACCCAATTTGGGGCACCTCCTTGTCCCACAACAATATTCGTTATCTAGATCGGGCGTCTTCAATTTATTTAACACTAGACGCCCGTTACGCTTTCATGTCACAAATGGCATGCGCGCTATCAGAATTCCTATCATAGTTCTCCGATCAAGAATGCCACGCGCGACGTGGCGTTCTTGATAGCAGAACCATTTTTTACTTTGTCCCGATCGCTAAATCATTATTATAATGTTTGTTTTTTCATCGGGTCGCAAGTTCTTGCGCATAGCAACTACACAGTTAGCATAGAATTCATTTTTCCTGGCCATCTGCAACGCTCTGAAGCGATAATTACTTTATTAAGTGCTAGCGATAAACACAGCGTCAGTCACTACATAAGTTAAATGCAAACTACATTCTTTCAAGATATTCCATCTGCCCGTAATGGTCCTATAGTTTCTGCTTTTTCTTCCTTTATGTAAAGATTGTCTATTCTGTTGCACTAACTCTTCCTGCGGCCATAACCTTACGCCGTGCTCTACCTCCCTTCGGACATTACAGTCAACGTAAAATGACGTCTCAAAACGATTATAATAGCAGAAGCAGTAGACATGGGCTGATGCAACCTGTGCGTTATGTTATTGGGCGCGACAGATCGAGGTAAAGTTATAGTATTCAGACCTAAAGCTGAATGCGAAATTAATTGTAGAAAGAGCGGTGCTTACAAGTCATGCGTAGTAAGTCAACGAACATACGGAATTACATTTTTCTCCATTTAGTTGTTACTGCTTTATGAAAAAAGAAAACTGAATTCTTTGTTTGTTGGGCTCAAGGCTCTGCTTGTGCTACCTCCAGCCGTTTTCAGTTGGACTTGAAAACATCACTACTAATTAAGAACAGTTAAGTTAAACGAGTGTCTCGTGTTTTCCTCAGAACCAGTAACTTTCAGAGATTTCCATGAGCGCCTCTTTTGTCAAAGTGAATTTTTAAGCGAGCCATTAAAAAGAAAAAGGTATGTTCGCAATACGACGTTTTCATGCAGCTGTATCACCAGAAGTGCCACATAAAATATCTGGTAATTAGCGACCTAAATTCTGGCTAACAAAATGATCGAAAGTGAGTTACCGGATATACTTTTGCACTTTCTTTTACTCCTGTATGTAAGTCACTGGCAATTTGCGCCAGGGCACGTACGAGACAATTTAATTACGTGAAAAAGTTTTCTATCTTTTCTGTTCGTTTGTTTCGTTTCTGTTTATCTTTTAGGAGTTGGGGCGGCAGAGTTAGCGGCATACCAAACTGGAGCTTTCAATCAAGTTAGCGGCGCATCGTCAGATTGCTTAATGAGGCTGCAAGTAATTTTATAGCCGATGCATTAGGTTGACTGGCAACCATTAGGCTGTTTAGCCACCGTCAAACAAAGCACATATTGTAGGTTGGCTTGAGGCACCAGCATGCATCGCCGGCACGCCATTAACGTAGTGCGCGAAAGTAAAGCATGAAAAACATGTTTTGCGGAAACTCGTTAGGTGAAGTAACGTTTGTGAAGCATGGAGGACAATGGCAATCACTCGTTTAAGGCTCGAATCTGTTCAGAACTGAATCCGTAAGGAAGGAAACACAGGAGAGTGAGGAAAGGCAGAGATGTTGACCACTTAGATAACCGGTATCCGTAAAGGCTTTCATTGTATAAGGGGCCCTACGTGCTAAAAGTACGTGAATGGTTTGTTTTTACCATTCGTGTACCTGAAAGGTGCTGATGCATTCTTATCTCGTAACTGTAGCCATACCTTCCTCTCGTCCATGCAGCTACTCATGGAATTCTATTACGTAGACGGTGATGATAATTTGCATATTGTTCACGCTGCGTTATGGAATAGCTGCCAAAATAACATATCAATGCAATCTCGTTTCCACTGTAATTCATTTTATAATGCCGTGGAAGAACAAAAGATATCGCGGCCGATTCTCGCGAAAAATTTTACAATTCGAAATACTTAAATTGATGCATAGCCTGGATGAAATAGGCTGATGTTCAAGAGAATGCAAAAGCACTGTTTGTTTCACTTTACATCTCAAGCCACAGCAGCTACGTGAACTGCTCCCTTAGAGCAAACTTTTTTTAAATGCGATTCATTTCTTAGCGAACCTTGGCACTTTGAGCGTTTCTATCTATCTATCTATCTATCTATCTATCTATCTATCTAGCCTCCTACGTCTGGGTGCTTCATGATCACCTCCTTAACTTGGTGTAGACAAAATTGGCGTGGCAGCGTAAGAGGATTTGTCGAAATGACTGTGGGGTCGCGACATGAATAACGTGAAAATCATGTCGCGTACGTCGTCAAACCCTTTCCTCCATGCAAGTGTGGCACATACACGTTTACCACGGACGCGGTGTACGGGTATGCGCCACAGGTGATTGACAATTATATCTACCCATGAACGGCGAGAACAGACATTGGTAATTTAGATGCGAGAGCGTTAAGAAAAACGACATCGGCAGTTTGACCCGACGAATGGAAAGAATGAATATTAGGATCCAGAAGGAATAGAACCCAAGCATTCTGCGTGGCAGTCAGGTATCTACCACAGAGCCATGCCAGGTCTATAAACTGGTTTGGAAAAAACAGCCTATGCAGGCGTAATGTCGGTGCAACGTCGACTGTGGTTGTGGCATGGCTATCTAATTTTACAAGAAAGCGATAAACGCTACATATGCACTCCTACGATAAAGGCGTCATATCAGATTAACGTCTGTGGTTCCAGTGCTCTTTAGCAGTCTATAGCATTCTGTTAAACATTGCATTGTATTCTTGATTCAGCAAGCTATTGAAGCATTGGAATACATTAACGAAAGTTACGTATGATATTCCATGATTGCACCATAAAGCGCACTTAGTTTCGATAATACTGACGTATGTACTCTAACGCGAGGGCTGACGTTACGTCGCACCATAAGTTACCCTTAAAACGCCAGTGTTGTCGACGTGCCTGGTAAGCCCGCGATGTGCGCACAGCTACTACACTTACAAAAAACATGAATCGACCTCGTAACGCTTGACTCAAAGCCATAAAGTACAGCATAGAAGTACTCGCTGCCTGCTTCGCATGAACCGATTCCCAAAAAGCGTGGGATCTGCCGATTTATTTTTTCTTTCAAAGCATGGTGTTGCCCTGGAATTTTATATCGAATTGTTCACATTAGATTCCCGGTTAATGCAAGGAATACACTGAATAATTTAAGCAATTAGGTTTCCTTGGAAGCGGAAGTACCATGTGTATGTTGGTGACGTGTCTTTAAGGTCAGAAAGTGTTGAACCATGAGTGAGAGAGAAAAAGTGAAAGAAGTGAATTCTTCGAGGTAGGTTCTGCAGAGCTGTTCCCCGTAACACGTGCGGAGTGGCCGGGTTTCAACGCAGCGCCGTCAACAGTGCAGCGCCCACGCTGAAGGACTCGAAAGCTTTTCCGTGTCACTCGCTTTCCTCGCTCGTGCACGACACTAGAAACACCTATTCCGAAGCGCGCACGCGTCAGGCCTACAGTCTTAGTGTGCCGGCAGACCTAAAAATATAAAGTAATCGACGTACGTGGCATGGTAAATCCTTTGCCGATTACACGAACCGATCGCGTGGATTCGATACCGTCGCAAACCCTTCGTATTCGCTCTCCTCACGAAGTGCTTGCGCTCAGTTTTCAGGGGTTGTTTGTAGAAAAGTTAGGGCCCTCACGACGCCATCTGTGATTTCCGCCTTACCAGCCATGGTAATTATCAGGCTGAGGTGTCGCGCTGCTAAGCTTGTGTCCGCAGGTTCGAGTCCCGCATTTCGGTCGCATTTAGGTGGGAGCGAACTGCAATAACGCACGTGTACATAGATTTAGGTTTCCCATACAGAAGAACCTGTCGCGCGAGAGTGGCAGAGATGGACTTTATGAAGTCCTGAAGCTGGACATTTACACGGCAAATACAAGGCGCTAAGTTTGCAATGCTGGTGTGGCATAACATACAGAAAGAACTGCGCGAAACGCACTATTTCTACGGCAAGAAGCCAGTCACAGTCGACGCAAGGTAACTCAATGAGCAGCCTCGGAATTAGCAAAAAAAAAAAAACATAATATTTACTATAATATCGCAAAAAGAGAATTTATGAATTGCGAGAAATGTGCCTCAAACTCCACACATATTACAAACTGGGAAAGGTGCTCTTTCATTCTTTCGTTACATCTTCACGAAGCAAAATATCAAAGAAAAAACTATTTTTTTAAAGAAGAGAGAGAGTTTATTTATAGAAAGGCAGAGAGGTCGGCCTGAGCGATAGCATGCTCTAGCTGCTACTCTACACCGGGGTGGGGAAAGGGGAGAAAAAAGAATGATGGATGACGATGGTAAGTAAGGGCAATGGCAGCAATATTCATCTCGATAAGAGGCTTTGTAACGCTGTCACCGGAGACCCTTTTTAATGAAGCGTGGAAGGCTTGGGTCCTTGCTGTAGCTTCTTGCTCGGCGCACACATTCAATTATTATCGTCGCTGGTTCTCACATTACAAACTAATCTCGACCTCTATGCTCGCACTGCATAGCCGTCCGTGCTCGCATGGCTGAGACACGAGGTGTGCTGAAATAATAAAAGACATATTTTTCTAAGAAAGAATATGTTAAGCCAACTGAACCGTTGCATTGAAATTTAACGAATACCATGTTGCATCTTTTTTTTTTTTTCAGGCTTTACGATGTTTTCGCATGGTATTTCAGATAAGCAACCGGAAGTCGCGGCCGGAAATGAACGTAAGGCCTGAAATGCATAACCTTGACCTGCCTTGCGGTGTTTGTTTAGTTCATTGATGGTCTGGCTAGTTATTTTGGTCCAAAATCGGGTATCAGACGTTGAATATGGCACATATCATACATCGTTACAAAGTACCTAGGAATCTATTGTTTTCGATAGAAAGCAGCATACATTTCAACCTATCTTGCGCTGAATGCACTAACACAGCGGCAACAAAGCGTCCCTATCTTTAATAGCAACTTCAGTGCTGCACACACAACGTAGTCTTCGTTTGCTGTAATTTTCAGCAGGGCCTCTCAGATGCATAAAGAGACGCACTCCCTCTTGCACACTGGAAGTTTATTGCATACTAGTAAGAACAGTCTTCGTCCGACGATCATAGCCAAATTTCTAGGTGGCTTTGTCAAAGCTCGACTTTATTGTTAATGCACACTCTAGGAAACAATGAGTATATGTTACTCGTTTCGGTGAGTCATGACTTACCAGGTATATGACTCTTATTAGGGAGACACGTTAACTCTTATTTGGTTGCCATGACTTTTCGACGAGAGTGTAATGATCTCTAAGGAGATTTGAAGTGTCCCTTTTAAGAGTGATTATGCGTGGCAAGCCAAGACTCCCGAAAAAGAGTCGAATGTCATTTTTTGTTAGAGTGCGAACAGAAAAGTGCAAAGACGCGTATGCTATCGCATGTCTATCTTTTAAAGACGATAGTCTTTCTTGGGGAACTTAAACGCAGAAATTTTGGTCTGTCTTTCTGTCTGTCTTTCTGTTTGTCGGCACGTCCCTCGATTCAGCCACTCGGCCAAAGTTGAACCACTTGCCCAAGGGCCAGCCATCGTGAACGGCTGACTAGGTTCATACTTGTGTACATTGTTGATCAAAAAGCAAACATTACGCATATCTGAGGCGCAACATCACTAGGTATGTATTAGGCGGTGTGTTCCTTTAACAGAAAATACATAGATACGCAATTTTAAAGACCTTGATGGTATGCGTTTAACGTTGAGACAGTAACGCGTTTATTAAAAGATTGCCACAGCTGAAGCGATCAGCGGTCCAAACCGAGCAAGCGCGAGCGCCAACAACAACCGTCTTCGTCTTCTTCTATCGCAGGCGTTCTTGTCTGCGCCCTACCATGTTACAAATCACTCCCCCGCGGAAAAGGAGCCATCCTGGCGACCTAAGGAACAGGTACAACTGGTGGGTCATAATGCGGCTTCAGTCGATCGACGTGAACAGTCTCGCGGCCGCGACGACGGCGGTCCGTTGATGATTGAACAGGCTCCATCATATAGTTAACTGGGGATGCTTGACGTAGGACGCGGTAGGAGACTTCGTACTTAGGCAGTAGCTTTGTGGAAAGGCCAGGAGCGGAGGAGGGAACGCGAAGCCACACCAACGTTCCAGGCGAATACGACTGAGGAGGCAGGTTTTCGTCGTGACGGTCCTTCTGGCCCTACTGGCCCTACAATATTACAACCCTAGTTTCTTAAGGTGCGCTGAAAATGCGACTGCGCTGAAACTGTCTTCCTCCGTGCCCTCTGCACAAGCTCATGTGTGTTTCGGTTTCGGTTCAGTATTGCATTGTACGAATGACAGGGGCGCCGCTCTGGCATTCCTGTTTTACCCAGGCGACGTGTAAGTAAGAGAGTTTGTGTAGAGTACTCGTTGAGTGCGGACGTTTCTTCTCCTTCGGCGCATCGCGCCAAACAGCGTGTTCGGGCTGGCCGGCGTCCCCACCGGTCGCGTTGGTCACCGCCGGTCTTCGCCTGCCGCAGCGCCGGGACTACCAGCCCGCAACACAGCACTCGTGTTTCCCGACGTATTGCCAGATGGCGTCCATATCTCACGCAGCGCCTCTTCTATCGTCTTTAGACGACATTTGCAGCGAAGCACGCAGATACGCGGCCAATTTTTTTAATTTAATATTTATACAAGTACCTGCAGTGCCACGAGGACATTATTGCGGGGGAGGGGGCAACCCGAGAAGAAATATTCACACAAGAAAATATACACGCATACAAAAATGAAAATACGAGCTAATTACAAAGTGGGGGAAAAGTGGCAGCACATACAAACGAAACAATCAACTTGAATTCAGGCACAATCTCATCAAGAAAAGAAGAGAAAAAAACAACAAGAGCAAAGGGGACAGGTAGTTTATAGCTCCCGGAAGGTTAGAACGCAAAAATGATTGGGACTGGGATAATGTTTTACAATTATATTTACCCTTAGGAAGTCTGTTCCAGTGCATGGATGTGTCAGGAAAAAAGGAATATTGAAACACGTTCGTGCGAAAGCGTGTTCCAAGTACCTTACACTCATGATCACAGCGCGTAGAGATGAGTGGGGGGGGGTGTACAAATTTTTATTAATTCCTGTAAGATCAGAGTAAATTCGGAAGCAAAGTTGTAATTTCTTTGTTAAGCGGCGTTAAGCTACGGTTTTCCAGCCAAGGTTTCTTTAATGAAATGCTGCTTTCGTAGTTCGTAATTACCAGAGACAGACCTGGCTGCGCGATTCTGATACGCTGTAGTTTATTCATAAGACAGGAGGTTTCGGGGTCCATGCTGCGCAAGCGTACTCAAGTATTGGGCGAACATTCTATATAAAGTTGCTTTTTAACGCTCTTGGGGGCTTTGTAAAAATTGCATCTAATGAGGGTCAGCATTCGGGAGGATTTTAGGGTTACATGTTCGATGTGTCTAGTCCAGGGTAGATTTTCTGAAAAATAAGCCCCAAGATATTTGTAATGTTGCACGCGTTCAAGTGATATTTGTCCAAATCATAGTCGGATCTCACGGGAAACATTTGCGGGGGAATGTTATAAATTGACATTTAGCACCGTTCAAAGACATGCACCATTTGGAACACCAACTTTGAATTCTGTTTAAACTGGTTTGTAGGCTATTAACATCGAGTTTGTTCTTATGTTCCTAAATGACGCAGTCATCTGCATATAATCTGACTTGCATTGAAGACCCTGTACGGTATAATTTATATAAACCAAAAATACCAAAGGACCCAAATGAGATCCCTGTGGCACGCCTGAAGCAACGGTTATTTATGTTGACCCAACACCATTAATCAAAACATGCTTCATTCTCCCGGAAAGGTAATTTCTAATCCATTCGACAGAGCAGGATGAATACAAAGACATGATAATTAATACAATAACAAATCATGAGGAACAGTGTGGTTTTGGGATGTGAAACCCCAGATAGTATTATATTATTATTATTTATTATTTATTATATTATTAATTATTATTATTATATATTTATATTATTAATTATTATTATTGTTGTTATTATTATTAGGAACAGTATCGAAAGCCTCTTTGAAATAAAAAAAGAAATGCAGTCTACTTGAAATCTAGAATCATAGGAGTAAGAAAGATCTTGGCAAAATTCAACCAAATGTGTTGTGCAGGACAAGCCAGCCCTGAATCCATTGAGCATATGAAAAAAACTATTGTTTTGTAGGTGGTTTATCACAGCACTGTAAATATGTTCTGATGTTTCGCAACATACAGAAGTTAGCGAGATCGGTTTACAGCTCTGTATAGAAAGTTTGGGACTACTTTTATGAATGAGAACAACATCTGCTGCTTTCCGTTGTGTTGGAACTGAACTACTGTGTAGTGACTTATTGTGGAAGACGACTAAGAAATTAGCAATTTCCTGAGGGCGTGATTTGATTACCTTGGTTGGCATGCCGTCCTCCTGCTGAATGGTTTTTTAGGCTGGTAAGCAGCTTAAGAATGCCATTACACGTGACAGTAGCCGTGGGCATGTTCTCGTAGGGTAAATCTGGAGTTTCACATGCTCGAAAACACGGACTTAAAATAGGAATTATAAGAGCAGGCTTTCCGTAGTCATCAAACGCTGCTCGTCTTTCAACTAAGAGATTTGTATCTCGTTCACCTCTTCACTATTAACTTCAATAAATTTCCGGAATTCTTTGGAATTTTTAGCCTTACATTGGGCGAAAAAATCTATTTTTTTTTTTTTACTTCAATGGTACGGTTTATTTTGTAGCCTATGTTGCACATTTCTTCGGAAACAGTTTGTTTGTGATATTTTTAAATATGCAGCACAGTGGCGACGTTTACTGCTAATTAAAGCTCGAATTTCCTTGTTTACCCATGGGTTTGTCATACGGCGTCGACTTGTTAAGAGTTTATGAGGAACGTATTCTTCAACTAAAGTGATCAGTTTATCACCAAAAACAGACCACAATTCTTGAATGGTGAGTGAATGGGTGACTTCATAAAAATCCGGTAGAAACGACAAAGTTCTTGAAATAACGGACGCGTCACCTCAGTCAGAAAAGACTTGTTCGGGTTGGTTTGTGGGCTGATCGGAGTGATGTGTTATTGCAGTAAATGACGCAGTCATGGCCCTAATACCTGTATGACAACACTATCGCGCTCAGTATGATCTACATCCCACGAGCGCGTGGCCGAGCGTTCTGCAAGGTTGAACAGTGGTGCTGATTATGGCATATTTTCTAGTTATCGGAGAGAGTTTGACTGTCCCTGCGAGCGCGCATCACCCCTACTTGCTTTCTCCCTCGCCCTCGTTTTGACCAGCGATAATATCAGCTTCGAAAATGATAACTTCGAGGATAAAAGCAAGCAAGTGGGGGCGATGCGCACTCGCACGAGCAGCCAAACTCTCTCCCGTAACTCGACAAGTAGCCAATATCGGCGCCACTGTACAACTTTGCAGAGCGCTCGGCCACGCGCTCGCGTGATGTAGCTCATACTGCAGAGCGCGATAGTGCATACATGGAGCAACGACCAAATTAGCAAAATCAAATCCAGAATGCTGGCAGGAGCAGTAACCATGTCTTGCGCATCATATACGAATTGAGTCGGATTCCGAGTCATTAGTCGTGACAAGCTCTGAAAAAGAACAGGATAGTGAACTAGAGTCGGAGAACTCGGGTTTACCCGGCTTCCAGGCAACCAGAGGCATATTAAAGCCTCCTCGAAGAATGCAGTCGCAGTTTATGGTATTCAAAAATTGTGATAACTCGTGGAATGATTCGGGTTAGTCGAGCTATATATGAGGCCGGTAGAAGGAAGAAACTGCAAAGCACTTTGCATTGTTTAGTCGGACCTTGCACCAAACGGATGCAGAATGATGAAAAGTCGCGCACAGTTCACCACTCTGAAGAAGTTCATTAATAAGAATAAAAACAGCGCCACCTTGTGGTTTTTATCGGATCGGTGTACATCGTAACCGCGAGGAAATAGTTCAAAATTAGCAATAGATTCATGTAACCAAGATTCATTTTCTATGTAAGGTTGCGTAGCAGACAGCACATCAGCAAATTATTCCACTTTATTTTTGGGGCTGCGGCAGTTTACCAGCAATATAGTTAGAGAGTGGTTACGAGAAGGAACACATTTAGAACTCGCGCTTGCGGCTTTTTGGTTAGCAAGTTGCTTGTCACGTAGCTTTCTCTTGAGTTCCGTTCCCTTGTCTTCTGCTCTATCATAAACAAACGTTTTATTTCCCATATGAAGCTTATCTAAGCGCAGCTTGAAAGGAAGATTCAGACCTCGAGCATACTCAGTGTACTTAGAGCACGCACGCGTGGTAGCAGGAGAGAAACCCTCGCGAATTACATAGCCTTTATTCTTTAACTTTGATCTGGAATACAAATTCGTTCTTTAACTTTCAATCTAGAGAATGAGATGATAATTGGTCGGTTCCTTCCCTCACAGTTTCCTAATCTGTGAGCACGTTCAGTATCTTGCGTTGTGACAGTCCTGATCAAGTTCTTCCTTAAAAAAAAAAAAAAAAAAACGCGACAGCATTTGCTTCAGATTCGCACCAGCTTTCATTTGCATGGTCAGGCAGTCCAACCACTGTCAGGTTGCTCCTGCGAGACCTATTGCTGCTATCCTCGAGAGACGCCCTAACTTCAACCAGTGTCCGTCGATTTTCAGGTGAGCTTTATTGACTAGATTTCCTGCTTGCACGCGCGGAATCTAGCCAGGATTTGAGTAAGAGTGCAGGAAAGTCGCTTTGGAGAGCAGCAACGGTACTCTGGTTTTTAACAAGTATATAGGAACGACGGGGGATCAGAGAAGCTATTTTCGTTATATACACACTACCAGGTTTTGAAATTGGTGCCTTTTGCATATGGAAACTTTACTATCGTCAGTTAGCACTTCTAATCAGGAGGCCTGCGGTATGATTGCTGGAAACTGTTGAAGCATTCTGATGATTAAGTGCTCCGAAAGCTCGCGCATACGCTACTACAAGCGATGCGCATTCGAGAACCTCGGGAGTTTAAAAAAGAGGTGATCTAGAGCCCTCCATTACCATGTCCGAGCTGCTCGCATGAGACCGGAAGCTGTAGCTCATCAATCAAATCAAACCTTCAGCCTCTACACAGCGGTACTTGTTTTCTCATTATGTAATCTCTATGTTTGAATATTGTCTTCTTTATTGTCTGCTTATTTTTCGATCGTTGTTTTGGTCAAGTTCGGTGAAGCATGGCTCTGTCACGACGGAGGGGCCAACACGCAGAAATGTGGACAATTTCGTGAAAGCTTTAATGATTGCTACATGATAGTGATTGCGTTTCTGTAGTAGCAGCCGTCGTGCTTCTTCTGATTCGCTTCTCGTAACTGTCCATTGTAGCTAATCTCTATGAGAATAAAACCCGCCGCAACAGCTTTCACAATGTGACGCTGTTGAATGTGTATGAAGGTATGAACTAGCATAACCGCAACTACCAATGACATTTCCTCAGTGGTCCATTCTCAATGACCAGCGTGGCGCTTATAATTGGCGAACGCTTACTTTCGCTTCGGAGTGCACGGTGAACGCTCAACGCAGGCTGCCGCGCTGCATAAGTCATTTCATCAGAAATTGTTGATCAGGAGATATCGCTGCAGTGAACGTTTCGGCAAGAAGTCTTGGCTGCGCTTACGTAGACGAGTCCCTTTGTCGAAACGTTGACTCTTGCCACATTCCTTGTTCAGCGGTTTGTCATCGATTCAATTAAGCCTTCATCTTTAAACTTTCCTCTCTTATTAATAAATTTCTTTAGTTTTTACAGTGGCGTAGCCCACGGGTGGCCCACCGCTCCACCCCCCCCCCCCCAATTTTTTTCTACCATGATACACAGATCACAAAATGACACTCGACCACAGCTTTCCTTCCCGGACCCCATGTCGGATCAAGCGGGGCCCCCCCCCCCGCCCACCTCCCCCCTTCGCAAAGAAAATTTCTGCCTACGCCGCTGGTTGTTTATCTTTGATGTCCTTGTTTCCACGCCGTTCTTAATGACTAATTTTGTTTTATGGTGGCCTCGAGCTATAAAAATACGCAGGATAGTGAGTTACATAACGATCATATACGTCAAACAACGCAGACAGGACAAACCATAAACAGAAGTATGATAAAAGCTCTGACCGAAAAGTTACATTTTCTTCAAAGAAAATATCTTAATTTTAAGCGGCGCCTTAAATTACGCGATAAAGCACTCCGCTATTGCCAAGGTTGAGCCTACAAAATGACCGCTAGCCTTACTCTGCAAAGAAAGTAGTACCTTATTCCACTTACCTTTTCCGCTTCGGGGCATAAAAGGGAACGGTGGTCAAGAAGCTGCAACGTAAGTGTTTTTGTGGAAAGGAGTCGCTTATTTCAAGAAGCACGAGTAGGCCTTTACAGGTGCTGAATGCCTCCGCATCTCTGCTGTTCCGGCTCAGTCTCTTCATATGATTCTATCCGATCGAGCTGAGCTTGGTTTATATTGCTTGTAAGGAAAACATTGTTAGATTAAATCGGCTTATTGCCTCGTGGTTCGTTGCATTCGCGTAAAGAGGGACACTGTGTTGCGTAGTAGCGAACGCGCTGCGATTTATGTTTTGTCGTAAACAGCGGGGAACTAAGCTAAATAATGTAGTTCACTTCGGACTTCTATACATGTGCAGCACGATTTATTGTCTGGCACCACGTGTTGTATCCGCACATTCACTGTGGCAGTCGATGGTGATGACAATGACGTTCTTACAGGGAGAGCTGGAGGGGGCCTAGCCTGGCAGACCTCACGTGACGTATCAAGGTGTGCTGGTATCAGAGTTGTACGTAACGCGTTACAAGTAACCGATCACTTGTTATCAATCACACTTTCTTGTACTTTTGTAATGTAATCGATTACTTTTTTGAAACTGTAACGGTCGGGTTAATTCAATTACATTCTTTGTAATTGACAGCCGGTAATAAATTACCTTTTTTTTTTCGGAAATCAAGTTGTAGCGAGTTTTCTACACAGCAGTTCTCGTCTCGAAAAATATGCGACTGCTCTGTAGGGACCCCCCGCCCTGTCAGACGGGGGTCCCTACAGTGCCAATTTTCAACCTTTTCCTTGGCCTTACCCGAGCGCCAGCAACCGCGAAGCCCGACGCTTCGTAGAGGGTATGGACGCTAGCGTCGAAGCACTGCGCAACTACGAGCTAGTGCGCAAGGTGTTCCTGCGTTATAATAGCACCTTTCGCTCCAGTGCATGCATTGAGAGAGTGGTGTTGAGTGTAGCAGTTGACCTCTTAACGCGGAAACGTGGAAGATCAGCGTCAACAACTTTAAAAACTTTCAACTTTGTTGAAAGTTAACGTGTAACAGTATATCCCAGAAGCCACAGTAAGCTTCCCAGCCTTCGCGCAAGTCTGCAGCCTTCTCTCTACCATGCAAGCCACACTGCAGTATAGTTCGTCGTAGTTTGAGTAAACTGATGTTATCGTGTTACGGCAGTAAAATTTTGAAGGAAATAAGGTAAAAGTGATATATTACATATCTGTAATTGCTAAGCTACTTTTCTAGGGCTGTAATTGACGACTGCAATCAATTACGTATTAAATCAAGTAATTGTAATTGTAATCGCTTACTTATTTTCTGTAACGTGTACAAGTCTGGCTGGCATATAAATGTGAATAACTGTTTTCTAGAGTTAATGAAGTCGCGAGTGCCGCGAGCTCTCTTTTGTTTATTGTGTTTCCTCCACTATGTGTCGTTCTGCGTGTTGCTTCACATACATGTCACGGTAGTTAGTCAACTGCCCACGTTGATGGAGTAGCCAGTGAAGTTGGCATGCATCAGTGCAATGACGACGAGTTGTACATCAAAAGCTATCGAGGTAATTCCGTTTTAGCATAGAGAACGTCACTCAAATTAAAGAGTGCCATCTAGGGCCTTCAACAAGCACTTTCTGTTGTTGCAGTGGCACCATCGCCCATGTCTAGACGGTTTTATATAACAAATTTTCGGCACACTTGAAGGACACGTCGACAACCCAAGCATATCTTTATGGCTACCAGTACACAAATTTAAGGCATTGATTTTAGGGCAGCCGTCTTAATTAAACATTCGTCGACCTGATGAAAATTCGGCAGCGAGACGGTCGGCTTCAGCATCCTTCTGCGGCGCTGCTGCTTGGTTAGAGAGGTCATAGCCAGACGATTGATAGAGTCATTTATTCGTAAAAAGCTTTAAATGGTCCATGGCAACAGGGAGAGGCACAACACCAGCTGGCACTTCACAGGTAAACCGGAACTTTTAGTGACAAGCCCAACGCTGCACTCGCTGGCACGGTGAAGCACCGTAACGTTTTCGGTCCACCACGTGAATTCATGGGCCGGGATCTGCGGAGGAGGTGCAACAAGCGTCAAATAATATGACTGAGTTTACGCTAGCATCCCTAAGAAGAAATTAAACGATCATTATGAATGTTTGTATCATTGCTGGCATGCTTAATATGTTGCGTGCGTCTTCATGGACGGCTTAATAACCTATAAAGGTGGTTGTTATTATGCAGCCTGCTATAATTAGGCAGAATACATAGCACAGTTTATTCCTGCGCTATTTATTCTGCTTAGCGATGACCAACCAGCACGCCAAAACCCTATCCCTTCTGAAATACCATTATCACTCACGTCTTGACCTAAGTTTAATGAGCTAGTGGTAGTTCAAATAGGGCGAGATTGAAGGCTAGCAAACCAGCAACTCCTCTCTGACCAACTTCCTTGCCTTTGCTCATTTTCCCTCTTTCTCTCTTTCTCTCTCTAGCTGTGTAAAGCTCATGCTCGTGCTGTTGCAAATAAGCATATAGTATAGCCTGCTCTGGGGATAAAATTGCGCCATTCTTATTTGATTGTTCGCATGACGTAGTATCTCTAGTCGTACCATCTAGCTACTAAACATCAAACCACACATTGCCAGCATAGCGGAACAACACTCCCACGAAAAAAAAAAGAGATATCAAATCAAATACAGAGCAATGAGTAACATGACGTTGCCGCCTTGATTAAGACGACTTCACTTGTCGAAACGTCGACTCCAGCGACATTCCCTGCTCAAGGAGTTTTCATCACTTCATCTTCACGTGATTGTCTGTCTTGTTTCCAGTTTAATCGCCATTTATAATTTCTTATGCGCGGGAGGAGGTGGGGTGCAGAGGGAGTATCTAATAATAGCATTCGCCCATAAGTGCAACGATTGCGAATATCACCGCGAAATAATTATGCTAAAGGCTTATTCTACCTCACTGCCTCATTTATGACCTCCACTACATCAATATTTGCAGCGTTCTTGTACAGCCGATATTCGTTCAACGAATCTCCTTTTTTATAAGCGTTACATTTAGTTAGGAGATATCAAACAGATGCGCTAGTACATGCATTTTGCGCTGCAGTGACAAGGGTCTTCTGCCCCATAAAACCCGGCGTTAATTTCGAAGTTATATTAGCGAATGAACTGTCTGTCACCTGCGTATGGTTGGTAGCAGGCGTCCAGCGCTTCCACGGCGAGCTTTCGCTGTTCGTGGCTGCCAGCAAGGGACAAGCGACGGGCCTTCTGCGAAGCACCCGATCACAATGAACACTGGCCCCAGAATGAATGTCACCAAGGCTTTGAGGCTGGGAGAACACACACGAGGTACGGGTGGTCGCCATACCGCTTAACACGTTGCGCACGCGCACGGGAAAAAGTTTCTTTCACGTCTACAAAGTTCCCGCGTCGCGGCTCTCTTCTGATTCGAGGGAAGACGAAGAACGCTACCCGGCTGCGAATCGGCTTTCGTCCTCAGGAAGGAAAGATGACCCGCGACCAGAACTTCTCTTTCCTGCGGACATCGGCACTTCCCCGTGCGACGTCGAGGGGCTACTTGGTGTCCTATCCTGCTGGCTTCCGCTCACCCTTCCTTCCGTACCAGCCGTCGATGCCAGCGCGGCGTCAGCCGTCTCAGAACACCTGCCACTGTCTGCCAGTTCCTCGTGACGGCCTGTACTCTTTGAGCGGAATCGGAAGAAACAGTGCTGCGCGCTGCGTCCGAAGCGACACCTTCCATGGCGTCCGCTTTGCCGGAGCAATTGACGCGGCCCTCTCGATTTGCCTGTGGTGACGCTGACCGAGGGGAATGGTTGTCGGATTTTTTCTGCTTGTTTCCCTGCGATAGGCTCCACGTGAAACCGCCGAAAAACGAAGTCTTGCTGCCGGAAGTCGGCTTGCTCGCCTCCACTTCGATTCCGTGTGAAGACGAGCCCCTGCGTTCCGTGCTGCTAACAGCGCTGTTGCGTGGTGCGGAGTCGTCGGTGTGTCCCGTTGTCGACGCGACCCGTGGCACCTTCGGAGTTGGCAAGGCTTCCGCAGGTGTGGCGTTAACGTCGCCTTTCCCGTCTGGGTGAACTGTACTCGAAGCGGCTTCGACTTTATGCTGTGTCGGTAGCAAATATTCTTCATTTTTATTCCTCTGCTGAGCACCTACGGCATCGACGTCGACGCCACTGCAGTTTAGCCGGCTCCTAATGAAAAGCCCAATCTGCAACAAGATAAAATAGATAAAATCAATCGGAATCCTTACCGATGTCCAAGAAGTGTCAGAGTATGTATCTTTAACTCTTAACAAACTGGACTCGAGACCATTTTCTGCTATTAAGATTCTAGGCCATGGACATGTGCATCGAATGCCCATAAGGAAACGAGAGTCTTGCCGAAGTACTTAATGTCAACAGGTCTGTACGATCGCATGTAGACTTTATGTGCTTCCTCAAGTGTGTGCGTGACTGTGTACATCTCTCTCTCTCTCTCTTTTGTTCTATATCTTTTGGTCTCTGTATTCCTTTCCAGGTGCAGGACAGCAAACCGGACGTGCGCCCTGGTTAAACTCTCTGTGTTTCTTTGCCTCTCTCTCTTTTTCTCTCTCTATTAAATACGCCTCTTTCGTTCTTCCCATTGTCTAGCTTAGAACGCTACTCACGTACTTCAGAATCAAGGGCAATGTTTCGCTCTATCTGTACACGCAGCCTCCATTAGTCTTTCCGCCGGTTTGATAAGAGTGAAGAAGATATCCCAATATCGCTACACGGAAACTGTAAAGCTCGTGCCGATAACTTTTACGTGTGGTTAATTTTATTTTAAACGTTTTTATTGACAAGTATTTCAAACGACACACAAGCAGAATAAGCAACAATCAAATGGATGGTGTCCCTCTCATGCGATGCTTACCTGCTTCGATCTGAAAATATCTATGTGGTGTGAAATTGCCGACTACGTTCAACCACTAGGATCATCGATGCATATTCTTTTTTAATTGATGGTGTATGACAATGCCTTAGAATGTTTCCCTCTTTTCATGACATTAACTAACGGAGTACCTTATGCCGAAGATGTACTGTTGTAATTCTTACTTAGGGCATCTCTTGTTGTCACTGTCCATCGGTTACAGTTATATCTCGAATTTAACCACCGATAAAGCTTACACTGTACTAATATTTGCTCTTGTGCTGTCGTAAACTGAGCATATTGCATTTCTATATAATTTGAGCTTTTCCTTATTGTCGTGTGTCCCTTCCCACCGCTATGTCCGAACCTGAGGGCACGTTTCATTGTTCATTAGTGGCGCGAACAACGAGCGACAATCTTGTTTACTTTCCAAGCACTTCCGGCCGAGTACTCAATTCCGGTTGCCCAAATATCCAGAAAATGTGTTTTAAAAAATAAAACTGTAGAATTGATGGTTCTGTTCAAGCTGAGTCATGTTGCATAGGATACGATACCGAGCCTACAATTTTACTCGAGATATTGGCTGAGTAACAGTTAGGATAATAAATGAAAATTGATTGAATGAGTTCATTGAAGAGTAGATGCTTTACTTCTGAGCAGCTGGTCGTTTCGGCACCTGGCGGAGCAGATTCATCACGGCTTCTTTCTACGTTGCCTCTGAGATCCGCTTCGACAGGGCGAAGAAACACAAAGTCACTCAGGACTACACCGGGCACACTAACGTCGAGATGCGAGTGCCACTACCAGACACCAGTTAAGGATAGGTCACCTCCTTTTTTTAAACACTAATGTATTATGCCGGGGTCCGCTATGGCTACACTGACGTATTTCCGTCACGGATATGACGTTGCAAAATATACACTAACAGATGGCAAAGAAAAAAAAACTAGAAGAAAAGTTCGGTCGCCGGGATCGAACTACGACCACTAGCCCCGCACGCGCGGCGCGAACCGACTCGGCCAGAGACAGCTCGTTCTTCAGCATACTAACGGCTAGCTATTTATACACCATTTACCGTTGGCGGTAGTCAGAGATCGGCGGCTTTCCGCGTGTTTTCGTTATCACTAGCGAGATGGCGCGAATGACTCGAAGGGCACGCTTTAAAGGTAGAGGAATCAGCCATGCTTTTTCTTTTACCTAGTGCAATTCGCTGCCTCTAGCGTGAATCAGTGAAAGTACAGTAACCCGCAGAAGAGCAGAAGCAAGGTCTCGGCTCTGCGCGGGGCGACACTTCGTGCCTCTCACTCCCTCACCTCGTCGACGTCAAAAGATGGCGATGTCACGGCGGAAGAACGGCGAACGGGTGAAGAGGATGGAGACAGGAGCATGCTGTCATCAGCCGGCTGTTCTCCTGCTGCAGTTGGTTGGGCTTCTGCGTTCGGCCGGGACGCCATGTCCACTAGTAGCATCGAAGAGGAAGTCGCCCACGTCGAGGTTGTCCTCGAACACGTAATCTTTTTTGGTCAGGTGCTGCGGGAGAAATGTGCGACCACATTTCAATGAATACCAAGCTATCAATGCAAAAGAAAAGTAGCTTTGTATTCTTGTACTCCACATATATTGAATTCTTTTATTTATTAGTTTAGATTAGCGTAACAATAATATCTGGCGCTTTACGTGCCAACGTCATGTTATGATTACGAGGCTCCAGAAATTTCGATCATCTGGTTAATGTGCGACCGCGGTGGCCGGGATCAAACCCGCGACTTCTGGGTCAGTAGCCAAGCACTGAAACCCACTGTACTACCTCGGCGTACCCTGTATTAGTGAGCTAGGCGATGAGCCAGATGCACCGCCAGTTCCTCGATAAATTCTGAGCTTTATTTCCTTTTTTTTTACGAATCTCAGAAAACTCTTGCATTCATATTTTCGCGCTATTTTTAGGATTAGTTACGTGATGGAGCCCAACTGAATTTCCTCTTTCAGGAGTGAAGTCGTAGCCGTCGCAATCAAGGGTCTGCTTTCTTTTCTTGTAACACAATCCTTGTATATATCGAATTCGTATATTTCGAATTGTCTGCTATACGAGATGGTATTTACACGCAGCACATGAAAGCTACCGCTTCATTAATAAAAAATAGGAGGCTAGATCCATAGGCGTGCGCACAGGGGGGACAGAGGGGGGGGGGGGGGGGGGCGGCCGCCCCTGTAATCATCTAGGAAGGGGCGCAAAAATCTGCCCCGTACATTGACCCTTCCAGGCACCTAAGAGGGGGGGGGGGGGCGCAAAATCTGCCCCATACATGGACTTAGTAGGTGGGGGGGGCGCTGCGATGAACCTTCGCCCCCCCCTAATGAGGAACCCTGCGTACGCCTATGGCTAGCTCTGTTTCATTCCAATGAACACTGACTTCGCTTCATCGTCCCGATATGTCGTCTCAGAATAAAGGTACGCAAGCACCCCGCCTGCTCTGTCTCAACATCCCAAGACTGGTGCAAAAAAAGGTCATATTGAAATTTATCAGTAAGGCAGCACAAGCAAACTCGGTTTGCAATGAACTTGCAGCAAAAAAATCACAGCATATCCACGGAGTGAATGATGAGAGTGGGCGAAGCTGCGGAGGTTCATCGGTAAACCGTGAATCTTCCGTGAATTCTGCCAGTACATCATCACCGACGTGAGATCGGGCGCGTTTATACTAAAGGTTCGATGAGTTACGACGACTTGCAGCGCACTTTAATTTTACAAGTACGCTGTGAATTTTCATTGTTTAGAAAACCATTGCTTAGAAAACATCTGGCGTCTTTCGTTAAGCAGCTGGCGTTCTTTCGTTTTGCTTTTACAAAACATCTGGCGTCTTTTGTTGGTTTATTTCATCAATCAACGGCGTTTTGAACAAAATTTTATTGTTTAATAACGCACAGGAGAAATCTCACCAGGCACTACCTTGGAGGTCAAGAATGGCTGCTAATGGGAATGAGAGACAGAAGAAGTCGGCTTTTAGCTAACGCTGCGAATTTTTTATTGTTCAACAACGCACAGGAAAATCTCCCACCGGCACCACCTTGCAGGTCAAAGCGTAAGACTGGTTACATACTACGCTACGAGGGACGAACGGGTGCCGCTATAAGGAGCTTCGCCCCTAAAAGAAGAGAATGGAGAAAATACTCTGTTCGCACGAATTGCTAGTTCTACAGGGCAGCCGCACTTCTTCCACCGCTGCAAAAATGTTTGTACTGAACTGGAGGTAAAGCAATCTACGAAAACGTCAATTCTGAGCTGCGGCGGGCACTGAAGAATGAAACAATTTTTTTTTAACACGAAAATGTTTTATGCCGGGGTCCACCACGGTTCCACTGACATATTCCGTCATGGATATGGCGTTGTGAATAACAGTACAGATGGCAAAGAGAAATCTTAAAGAAAAAAATAAGGTTCATCCCTCCGTCATAGGAATCGGAATAACACGAAAGTAAAGCGTCTCCTTACGTAACTGAATGTTTACTGTACATTGATATAAGAGAGTTTGTACAATGTATATTGATGTCTGGCAGCTATAGAACCGTTTAATGTGGATGCACCCACTTGATGATTGGTGGTACATCTCCATCCCGACAACTAACATCCATGTTAAATGATTAAACAAACCCTTTTGGTAGCTGTAGTAGTTAACGGTGAAAGCGTAATCAGAGAACGAGGTGTGATAGCCAGAAGAGCGTCGCAAATTGGACGTATAACATGGTCACCATCCCGGGGCATGTTAAAATGTGACAAAACACCACGGCCGGACTAGAGGGAAACGCAAAAGCGCGTCGTGTCGCCCCGGTAGCCCGGCCGCGATTTTTCACGGGGTGAGGGCGAGCGCGTGAGCGGGGAACGCGGTGTTACAGCAGGTGAAGCAGGCGCGCGTCGCAGAGCTATTTTGGTTCAGATTAGCATGATGCTATCAACGAGGCTGACGCTTTTACGACGCTTGCGTTAAGGTCACCACCTCGCGGTGTGTTAAGGCATTGACAAAATTGCACTTGTATTGAAACGCGCCGAATATGACGAACGTGTAACGCGTTGCAGGTACTAATCGCGGAGGCCATAGTAATGACGAATTACTTTACCGCTCCCAGAGGTCAGCACCACCCGCTGACCGGGAGAGTGGCAGATATAAAAGGCGCGTTTGTAAAGTCTCTAGAGTCTGTGACCGTGGCGCAGTGGATAGCGAGCCCGGCATCTGTTGTTGCGGACCGAGTGGTCGTGGGTTCGATGCCCGTTGGCGGAACTTTTTTCTTTGCCATCTGATTGTGTAAACTTTTTCGACGTCATTTCCGTGACAGAAATACGTCACTGAAGCCTTGGTGGACCCCGGCATAAAACACTTTCGTGTTAAAAGTTCCGTCACCGGGAATCGAACCTACTACCCCTCTCTCCGCAGCGCGAACCGATTCGGCCACAGACGACAAGTTCTTCGCCATACTAACGGCGAGCTATTTATTTGCACCATTTACCATTGGCGGTACTCAGAGATCGGTGGCACTTTAGTGTGTTTGCGTCCTTACTGCTCGAGCAGCGCGTTGCTAGTTTCGAGCTGCTTTCCGTTCTTCGCGTGACATTACAATTTGTTGCTATAGCATTGATTTTTTTCACCCTCGTGCCGAAAAAATGAACAACAAATGCGCAAATACGTCTGTGAAGAGACGTTTCACCTACGTGTTATACCGATTCCTATGACAGAGGGATCAGCCATGTTTTTCTTTCCGCTATCAAACAGTATTTGTCTATTTTCTTTTGTCCACTGTGCATCGTAGACTCTTGCGAAGAGATTCTTGACGAGCACGAAGAGCTTCGTCAAGTCTGCGCTTTTCAAAGACGGCAAGCACGCTAAGGACGTTGTTTCCTAGACCATTTGAACGTGACGCCTGGTAGAAAGATCAAGTATCGGAACGTACACATTCGTGGATAACAGCAGCGTATAGCAACGACCTTACCTAAGCAAAAAGCAACAAAAACTAAAAGATAGTAATTGAAAGCATCACGACAGCCCGACCTCCTCAGCGTCGCAAGGAAACTCTGTCAACATTGAGCACTTCTGTCGAGTCGAATATGAAGTATAAAAATACAGTCAAGCTCTTCTGCCAGTTAGCAGAGTGAGTACCTCTGAAAATAGGCGATCCGCGGGGTCAGTTTTGAGATAATAATGAAGCGAATATAAAGTTAACACATGCTTCGCGGATTGTTTACATTGAACCGTTCGGGCGCAAAACAATGTGCAAAGGATACCTTCTTTTGTTCAACGTTTCGTAGTTTCCTGAAACCTACGACCTCGGGCTGTCAGGGAAGACAGGAGAGGAAGCGATCGTATGTTTAGAGAAATGCTTACTGGAGAAAGAAGAAGATGGAGTGATAAAAAAAAGAAAGGAAAGTTGTGTAGGTTAACCATGCAGAACAAGTGTGCTGTCTGATAATTAAGAATAATATCTGGGGCTTAACATCCCAAATCCACAATGATTATGAAAGACGCCTTAGTAGAGGACTCCGGAAATTAAGACCACCTGGGTTCTTTAACGTATACCTAAATCTAAGTACACGGGCGTCAAACATTTTCGCCCCCATCGAAAATGTAGCCACCGCTGTGCTGTTTGATGCGCAACTCTGAGAGGGGGGTGAGGTGTCGGGAAGGATATAGAAAGAGTGAGAAAAACAGATCAGTACAAGTAAATGATCACCATTTCTCACAGAACAGGAAGTGAATGTCAGTTTCAGAAGTTTTTACCTCGACAAGCTGACTTACGCAGGCGGGAACCAAAAAAAAATTCATTTTTCTTGAAAACTATCGCACAGGCCTGAATGGTACGTTCTGCCTTTTAGTTTTTATTAAGATCAAGTTACTCAATGTCGTCAATAAAATTTCGAAATTAAAAGAAAACTATAGTCCTATGTTTTCAACTGTGTAAGTTCGTAATAATTTAGGATATGCCAATTCTGCGAACTAAGCCTACTTAGACATCCAATGGGGAGAAGGCATACGTGACGTGTACTTCTATGAAGGATGCAACTAATTTGTGGGATAAACTACCAAACCATCGTAACCGTTACAACAGTTTAATATAGTCTGTAAATCCACGCATCCAATTTGCACGTTGGACGGAGGCATAAGCTTAATATGTGTAACATGGGTTTTTTAGCAAAATTCTGAATACCTTTTCATACGCTTTGTAGATATTAGTCTAGAAAACTGTTTTTGCTAGTTGTTTTGACTAGAGGCTAAGAAAGGGCAAGATATACTGAGCTTTCGACGAGTTGAACGTCCTACGTAATCAATGTGCCTTCATTAACCTTAACTTTGGTGTGTATTGCTGCATATGATCACATTACTGAAGGTGCTACCATGTTCGACGAGTCGTTTGACGTGCAGATTCCCGCGAGCAATTATAAAAGTATAGTTTTTGATTGCTCCAGATGAATCCAGTTAAAATTCCATCTAACGAAACCCGAATTTACGAATTTCCCGATCTAACGAAGTTTCCAATATCTCGGCAGGTATACATAGGCTTCAATGCTGACGATGAAGTGCGCTGAGAAGCTTCAACGTTGTCATCAACTTGAATTAACGAAGCTATCATGGCAGTAAACCCGATTTCACGAAGTTTTTTAGGAAATAAATTAGTAAAAAATGTAGCGATTTCATTTTAATTTTGACATAGGCGGGTTTTTCTTCGGGCGTGCGTTGAAGCGCGAGAGCATTACAACATCTAGCCGGCCTAGTAACGAGGCTAGTTTTATTTTGACGAGCCTGCACGCCGCGCCCATGCACGGAACGACGAACTTAAAAATCGGTAGCGCCTTTGCGCAACAAATTCCGATAGGGGCGGTGGTTGCCTGTTCTCCCTGCAAATGCTACCACAGGAACAGGGTGGTTTCTTTCGTTCTTTAATAGTTTATGCTACAGATGGCAGTGATCATCTCCTTGCATCTTTCACGCTCTGCCTGCTCGCACAATTACTGCATTCGTTCTCCGAGTCTGTGCATATCAGCAAATTGTCGTAGCTTCACGAGACAGTCTACCTCACCCCTGTATCGCCCAGACATGGGAGGCTGCATGTCTCGACTGCCCTCGCGTACTTTTCACATGCGCAGACGTGTATTGGTGGCAAATAAAATGTCGCGGTAGCTTTCGGGCGTCACTACGTAACAGTTTTAAGTTTCGAAGGAGCGAAAAATTCCTTTCTCGGTTTTACGAACTTCCTGATTTAACGAAGTAATTCGAGCGGTATCATCACTTCGTTAGAGTTTCAACTTTATAACTGAAGACGAAATTACGCTATATTTATATCCTGAGACTTGATTCTACTTATGGCAAAACAGGCCACCAACGACTTAAGGAAAAATAGATTTTTAATTAAAACTAATCACTGAAGTCCCACAAATCAACGTAGCGTGACATTTATTTTGGTAAAACACATTATCGTGCGCCTTCGAATAATGTGTAAATATGGCGGATCTGCAGATAGTTCTTCATAAGTGGCGCCTGAAGGGGTTAAGCTTCAATATTTTTTTAAATCTTAACAATGCATAAGAATTTTCAGGCTTACCTGTGTATGGGAATTATACTTACCAGCGTTGCTATTGCAATATTTCTCGTATGCAAAATATTTTTTGTGAAAGTGGCACAATGCTCTAAATTAATTCGTGGACAAAAATTACAATACAGGAATGTAATATTCAATCTATACGGATCTTGAGATAATTTCAGAACAAAAGTTAGAGACATTAATTGTCTCGCTCAAATTTCCTGTACTCGATACGCGATCCGCGTACCGCGGGTAAATTTTGAAAGCCTTCTATTGGGTAGTCCGTCATTGCAACGGCAAACGCAACGCCATAAGAGCCAAGAGACGCAAATCTCAGCGGCTGGCCACATTGTCGGCAGTGTATCTACCACATGTAAGGCGAGTAAAGAGAACTTTTCACGACGCACTGCCACACACACCATTTTCCAAAGGTTGCACAATGTAAAATGCTCTTTGCAATCGCCTCTTTAAGATCGTAGGTTTCACAATGGCCATCACATTGTCACAATTGTTCATACTTGCACGGTCAACCCAGGCCATAATCTCTTTTATGTCACACGAAGCTTGTCACAAGAACGCCGCCTTGTGAAAGTGGAGCTGCAACTCTTTCAAAGCTATCTGTTCAGATGCCAAGCTTGA
Source organism: Rhipicephalus sanguineus (assembly GCF_013339695.2). NCBI lineage: Eukaryota > Metazoa > Arthropoda > Arachnida > Ixodida > Ixodidae > Rhipicephalus > Rhipicephalus sanguineus. The sequence continues at coordinate 56,901 of NW_023615499.1, forward strand.
CAGGCCTCGCGAAACCCTGCTTTCTTACATAGTAGACCAGTAAAGTCAGCCCAGTCAGTCCAATGCGATTGCTCCTGCTCCTTCCACTCTACCAGTAAAGGAAGAGCAAGAAGAAGAAAAAAGGCGGGAGGGTAAGGGGCTACTTCTTTTCTCGAAGACAGCTATGCATGTCCCTATTGAGTCTTGCGTTGTCGCCTTGATTTGTGCTTCCATCCCCATGGCGACAATGACCGTACTGGAATAGTTGCATCACAATTCTGGAGCCGAATTCACAAAACTTCTCTTTCATGACCGCATCTTCCTACTGGTCAGGCGCCTTCGCTAACGATATGTCCCGCATCGCGGTTAGCTGAAACAACTTCCTACGAAAATATTTAGCGTAAGACCTTTTTGTGAGTATGGGCTCTGAACATTTAGGGTTTTCGGCACCTGCTTCGTTGCAAGGTCTCACAGAGCGACGAAAAGTGACGATGTCACAAGCATACGATGAAAAAATCCGTAAACAGCGGGTGTGTGCTGGACCCGACGTTTCGACAACCGGAAACCAATGAGAGTTAAGCCCTTCGACGAATTTCTAACCTACCGTTGTCAAGTGGTGCTTCGTTCTGACAACCATAATTCAGCGAAACGTCAAAATATGTCTGAGCGCTTTGTAATGGGTGGGCCTTTAAAACATCCACTCGTTGAGCAATCCACAAGGTTTCACGCCTGGCACGATTCTATGCTCCTGCCACGCAATATTACACGCGTTAAAGACACTCCTTCCACTACGTGACATTCATATAGCGTTTTTTTTTTTTTCGAAGCAGTTTCAATCAACAGCGCGACTCTGTGGTAGAACACCTGCTTGCCACGCAGACGGCCAGGTTCGATTCTCATTCGAACCGAACATTTGTTTTATTTATTTTATTTGCATCTTTCTTAGTTTTTCCGTCATGGACGAGATGATAATTTTTCGCTCACCACCGACGACACCGATGCCGACACCGACGCCGACCCCAGAATTTCTGCGAAACGAGCTCTTTGACGCAATCGCATTAATAACACAAGCAGTGTCGCAAGCAATAATTGTTTGATATGCTCATAAATTATGTCTTGTAATACCGCTTTCGATCACGTAGGGTATGACATGAACTCTCTTTCACGGTTAAAGTACCGTCAAGCTGGGTCGCAGGAAACGCAATGCACTAACATCGCGCAAGTACTTTGACGATGACAACCACTCGCACTATTTTTTTTTCAGGCATGCAAAACGCTGCACATTTAGATTGGTATCGGAATAAAATGCTGCCTTGCACGGCGGCGTAAGCGTATGCGCATAACGGATGGGTGGCCACATTGCTGCCAGCCTTTTTTTTTTGCTTTTTTTGTATTACACGTGAAACATCTTAACCCAGCCCAATTCTTGTCCTGTATAGACACGTGCTCGGTCCAGCGGTCGACGTGCGCTTGCCCTGAGGCAACTAAACTTGCACAAACGGCACTTTGCCAACCTCCGAGACATGGCGTTTTAAAGAAATTGTTTCCTTTGCCAACTTCACCAATGTATTTATTTTTTCTTTGGTTCAGTAGGGCGATTTCTAAAGATGCTAAAAGAAACAATGTCGCACGAAACAAGAAGAATCAATGCGGCTTCTCAATCACATACTTTGAGCGTTCCTCACCTCAATGACTCTTTTTCATTAATTTTTTATTTGGCCGAACGTCTATACAAGAATACTCTCTGAATCCTCTGGGCTCGGTTCACAGGCTTCTTGGGACAAAGGCATCAAGTGATGTGCCTTCATTGAAGTCGCTTTTAAAACGAACACATTGAAAGGAACGCCGAGTGGGCGAGGTAATTTCACGCGGCGCTGCAGACGATTGACGGGTCCTATTGTATAATGTAGATTCTCCACCTGGCCTGGGATGAATGTCGAGATCTGCAGGAGTGGAGTACCTCGCCACTCCGTTCTTCTCTCATTGATTTCACGTGGTCTGACTCCACGTCTTCTTATTTGTGCTCTATTGTTCGAACTACTTTTCTTCCTTACGTCCATTGTGGTGGAGAAGTGTTCTTACTGTATTCGCCAGTTTTCTCGTCAAAGGAGTGCAAAGCTGTGTGCAATCTACAGAATAAAGTAGGCTGCACTAATGAAAATCCCTGTGGATATTGCTACATACACTGTAGCTTCTGTATTCTTTTCTCTTCAACAAAACTTTAAATATTAATTCGAAACCTTTACTCGTCTCACGAGTCGCAATATACGGCGTAGTTGGCGTCAAGGAAACTGGTCCAAATAGAAACTAATAAACGTATGGTGCGAGGTGCGCAATCTGCAAAGCGTGAAGCCGAAGCGTTATAGAAAAAGTGTTTGGAAGTCTTCAAGAAGGGCAGTTGAATTTAAAGATAGATTCACCTGTGAACTTGCGTGTGTGTCACAATGGGTTTCAAGACCTGCCACACTCGTAATAATGTGCCAAGATAGCGCGTGCCATGATAGCGTGCAGAACAAGTGGTCATGTCAAGAAAAGACTTTGAAGACGATGCCAATGAATTTACTTTTATCGATCACTAATGGCGTTAGCCTTAAGTCGCTTTAGCTTTACTTAAAGGATCTCAGAGGTTTTTTGATAACCCTCCAGCCATGAAGCAAAAATATTTGACCATGTTTACCGGGCACAAGTATTAGGTTCTACAAATCAAGTGGTAGAAGCGAACAAGCTGTCGCAAGATGATCGCCAAGCAAATTTCGCAGCCATCACAAATTGTCACAGTGTTGTTCTTTGTCTACACCTCAAATGGCTCATCATTCATTGGCCACACCTGGCCCTTGCGCGATTAGACACTACAGCATCATCAAATGGTTCATTGCAAGGTGTCATTATTGTTAACATTTTCCTCTAAAATACGCTGACCATTTCCGTGTCAGTAGAAGCCTGACCATGTAATTTTGTATACGCACGGGTCCTAGGTTCCTTCGCCAAAGCACAATCATTTTCTCATCTGGTAAACCCCGCAAGACCACAGTGCAGGCTCCCTAAAAAAGGAAAAATATTGGGGCGAAACCCCCTAACCACGCAAAGGCGTTTCTGTGCCACCACAGAAGAGTACTGACAACCATCAGTGCTATGTCGGCCGCATGTCCCACAAGCCAACATAACCTCATCGTATTCATGAGCCGGACTAATCCACTGCAAGGAAAAGGCCTCTTCCATGTCTCGCCAATTAACCCGGCCCTGCGCTTGCTGCGACCACATTATCCCCGCGAACTTCTTAATATAATCTACCCACCTAAATGTCTGCCTTGTGCCCGTCTGTATATTGTACGGGCACGCGAGTCTGTAACGCCAGTCAAGAAAACGAAGACCTTCTCGAAACGTGGGAGGCCAAGCTCGCCTCAGAAGACCTGGCCCAACAACGACGTCTCGTCGCCAGAGCCAAGGAGGCAGCGAAGGCCAGAGGGTTCCTGGAATGAGGAGACCTCTCGCCTATGTTAGACGCGGGACTAGCACCGCGGTACCGTTTCGTGCAATAAACGTTTATTCCTCCTCTTTCTAAATTTCTGCCTCCCCATCGTGCATTTGCCTTCTCTTGGAATCTAGTCTATTACTCTTAATGACCAGCGGTTATCTTGCCTACACGCTACATGCCCTATCCACGCCAATTTCTTCTTCTTGATTTTGTCTAACATGTCCTTAACACGCACTTCTTCCCTGACCCACTCTGCTCCCTTCTTGTGCCGTAGTGTTACACCTATCATTTTTTTTCTACTGTTAGCTGCGTCTTCCTCAATTTAAGTTGAATTTAAGGTAAGCGTAACCTGTATTAATGTTATCCGCGAGGCCATGTTCCAGTTATTTAACTTGTATTAGAAAAAAACCACTGAGATATTCTGACCGTTTAGCAATGCAAGAAACCGGGAAGAAAATAAAGAAGCAACGTTCGCGTTAAGAGCACTAATATTCAGCTAAAAGAAAACTTGGAGGACGCTTGAGCTCCGCCTTCACGAGCAGAACGCGATAGCACAATCGGGCCCCGTGCGCGTCGCCCCCAACCGTGCCGCGAGGAAAGGAACGTCTGCACGCGTAACATTGGCCTTTGAAAAATATCCTGGAATTCATACTGCAACTGCAATTGCAAAGTGCCCACTACGCCATAACTCTCGCTTTTGAGAATTGGCGAAATACCCACTGCGTGTCCGTAAGGTGCCACAGCACAGGCGCATCCGCACACTTCGTAATGGGTGGTCAGCTTAAGGCCACCCACTCGTCGCGCACAACCCATGTTTTGACACTGGTACAATTCCACGATCCTGCCACGCGATATCAAATGCGTCGAGGAGACTCCTCCCACTACATGACATTCTTATAGAATTTTTAACGAAGCAGTTTAAAGCACCGGCGTGGCTGCGTGGTAGAACACCTGCTTGCCACGCAGAAGGCTTGGGTTCGGTTCTCACTCGGACCGAACATTTTTATTACTTATTTATTCGTATCTATCCCAAAGTTTTGTTCAGAGACTGCGCCGATTTTTTGCTCACAACCAACAACGCCATCGCCAACACCGACACCCCGACAATGGGATTCCTGCGAAATGGGCTCTTTAACGCTATCGCGTTAATAAAGTACCACTTCATCCAAACCGTCACCTTGCTGTACCACTGCGGAAAATTATCTTCTTACCACTACGCCACCGCCTGTAAGCCATGGCCCTCAGACCTACAGAAGGGTGACTGTCCTCATGAACTCTCTAAGTCATGCTTCATTGCGTATTCTTAACACACAGACCTTTAGTATCCTGGTCCCTTGGGCTGTAGGAACCTCTAACTCCTCTAGATTTGCGTTGTAATTAGAGCGTGAGCTCTGAGTAAATGGGAAGCGAAGTTTTAAGTTTCTCTTGTTACAAGAAGGAGGGGCGGAAGGCTATTAAGCGGGAATAAGTCCTCGTCTCCCCGTAGAGCTTGAGAGAGAGAGAGAATAAACATCTTTATTTCGACATCGTATTACAGATCACTGAGCAGAAAATAGTATCATGAGGAGAACATTATTAAGTGTAAATATTTTTCTTTTTACTGTTATCTGTGTAACAGAAGCGCACCGCTATAATGCCTACAGCTCTTCATGAGCATCTCGAAAATAAATGAACAAATAAAGGAGCGAACGAACGAACTAATCAGGATATAAACATAAAATTTCAATCGCACCACAAGTGTCACATTGGAGCATCTAACAAGCGCATGACGCACAGCAAACATACTATGGTGCTGTGGGAAATATATGTTAGAGGCAATTAAATTTGTTTAGCTTGCTTTCTTGTGTTTCCAAGACACACCAAAATACAGCTGACTTTTATTGCCTCATATATCATAAATTCTGTTTTTCCTCTCTTCATGCACATGGGTGGCGCGTTCGTACTGTCACCTCTGCGATGAAATCATTATACGCGCCACCCACACGAGAAAATGAACGTTCGACGCACTCATAAATCAACGCGACGCTATTGGCCGCGAGATCGAGCAGAGTCGCCCCCTGGCGGCTACTGGCTGAAGTGCGCCTAGTGTGGATTGCTCTCTGCGTCGTCTGCTAGCCACGCCGTGTTTGCATGTGCGCGTACGTCCTGCACGTTCTCAAAGGGCGATTAGTTCTGTGATGTTAGCGCGATTTGAACTGCTCGTACGTATACCTAACATGGTACAGAAGCAAATGGGTTTGCTCGGCGCATGCGCATTGTAATCAGATCAGTGAGTGTGAATTTCGAGAGGGCTGTGTATTGGTGTCGTACCCTTCGTTCGCCAGAATCATTTCAGTGTTGGTGCCGCTTTCTGGCTCAAGCACATCGTAAAGTGCGCTTGGCATAGTCCCAGACATGAGGAGCATTAAACTGTGTGTGAATGCAGCGTTTTAGCGACTCGATGGTAAACAAAAAAAAAAATGACCCCACCTCCCAGAAGGGAATCGTGAGGAAATGCGAATGCATTTCTTGCGCCGAGAGTACACGGCGTAGTAATTTTAATGGCGTAAATTAATGACGAGACGAGTATTTCTACCGTAACCATTACTTACACATTCATCAGCACCTGTTTTGTTGTCATTGTACCTAACGGCCATATCTCAGCCTTGTGGTCGCCGTTGGCGTTCCACAGCGGCGTCTCGAGCACACATTTCCGGATGTTCTTAAAAGGCGCCCAACCAGCGAACGGTCGAGAGTGAGGCGCGAGCGGACGGGAGAGTGGGGCAGGGAGGAGAGAGAGCGAACGGCGAGAGAAGGAGCGGCGAAGCACTGCACCTACCCTCTCCTACTCTCTTGCACCACATGCTCCGGTTGCTAGGGGCCGCGCCTGCAGCGCGCGCGCCTGCAGCTGTTGATATGAGAGAGGGAGTGAGAGCGGAGAGATAACACCTGCCGGAGCGCGGACAACGCCGGATGTCTTACATAGCCCGACTAAGAAATGCATTCACATTTAAAACGAGGCTCATGCACTTTCGCGTTGTTGTTAGGTGTATAATTGCGGCACTGTAGTTCATGATGAGCTTTAGTTGCACTTAAGATGTCCTTCTATTTAACGGTCGTGCTCCCGCTACAGCGAAATATTTCTATCGAGTGAAATCTGAGACTTCGGTACTCAAACTGTTCCTAAAAAACAGACATGACACGGCAGTGATAAAACGGAGTTGCCGCGCGCAATTTTAACTTGGAGCGACATTTATGCAGAACCAGCCGTGTGCTTAGCCCGACGGCGTGCCTTACATTTATGTCGTATAATTTCACGCAAAACCTCATCCTTTTTTTTCACATTATCTTGAGCGTTTGTGTGGAGTTGTTATAAATTGATGGAAGGCAGCGGACATTATTACTTTGAAAAAAAAAAAAAAGACACCTATTCTATAAAACAACCGGACCTTTTTTGCATCACTGTCGTGCACGTAATCAATCGATGAAAGCTCTGTGCTCAACTCTTACCTGCGTATGCGTATTCGCGTGAACAATGCTATTGAACTAATTGCACAGGAATATGGGCTGGTGTACAAATGAACAAGAATTAAATACTTAAGTAGTTCAGTCGTGCTACAGCAGTACGTAGAACACAGAACACAAGCTAAACACGTACAGAGAAAACAACAAAAAACGTTATATAGTGCGCAAGCACAGACTGCCATCCAGGGCGATCATCCCTTTCATCGGCAGATTGCGCTTCTCTCACTAGTAATAAACGTTGGATGATCTTCGTGCATCGATTCAACAATGAGGATTGTATACAGGGGTTTCAAGAAATGTGTCCAACCTTCTCAAAAAATCAGGAAAATGCGATATTTGCTCGGGGCTTTCAGAATTACTTCTTCTGTAGCGGCAGGAATCTTAAGGTAGTTAAGGACATCATTTAGGACAGTAATTAACAAATTTACATTAATTAACTTTTTAATTAATGGAGTTAGGTGATTGTGTCAAATGGGAGAATTGAAGCTCTTCACGCTAGGAACCCATCCGAGCTTTGAGATTTCGAAAAAGCATCCTCTAGTAATTGTTGTGGCGTAATGAAATTCAACGAAATGCAACGGCTTTCAACAGCGAAAGCCATCGCGTTCGGTTGAATTTCATTACTTCGTAATTATTATTAGAGGCCGCTTTTTCGAAATCTTAATGTTGGGATGGGTTTCTGGCACGAAGAACTTCGATTCCCCTATTTGACAAAGTCACCTAACTCCACTAATTAAAAAGTTAATTAATTTAACTTTCCTAATTACTCTCTCAAGTCATGTCTCTAACCATCTTAAGATGCCTAGCGCTACAGAAAAGTCATTCACTCGTTTTGGACGTCTCAGAAGAATATGGCGGTTGCGTTCTTTCATGTTTCTGTTTAGGTTTCGCCATTGAATTTGGTTGAATTTCATTACTTCGTAATTATTACTACATGCCACTTTTTCGAAATCTCAAAGTTGGGTTGGGTTTCTGGCATGAAGTACTTCAATTCTCTTATTTGACACAACCATCTAACTCCACTAATTAAAAAGTTAATTATTTAACTTTTTTAATTACAGTCCCAAATAATTCCTTTAACTAACCATCTTAAAATCCCTGCCACTACGGAAAAACCAATTCTGAAGGCAGCAATCAAATATCTCATTTTCCTGATTTTTTTAGAAGGTTGGACACATTTCTTGAAACACCCTGTATATTACCAGTAAGCAGCAATCAACGCATTTTATTCGCCGACAATCGGTTGAAACTGCTCACAACGAAGCGCCGCTGTGTGTGTTTGTATACGCGCCTCCGACCGCCTCTCCACACTAACGCGGCGACGCTGCTGCCACCTATAGGTCGATCTCGCGGCCAATCGCTGGCGCTGGATGACACCGCCGCTCTGACGCTTCCGAGTCCGGGGGCCACCGGATGACTTCGCAAGGTCGATGATCATTTTCGCTCGGCGAACTAGCAGCGTCGAGCTCCTGGTCATCGCCGCCGCTTCCCTCCAATACCTCGTCCAAATACTTCGCGATTGCACCTGCTAGACGACCAAGGTCGAGTTACACTACCGAACTGTAATGACTGTACGGACACCACGATTATCGTATTTGTTATACCACAACACTTCGCATTGCGGCAAATGACGATGATAGACCTTATGGGGCCTCTAAGCAACTTCTGAAAATACAGAGAACGAGCGCGTTATTCTATCCTCGGATTCCCGTCTTTTCGGAACAATTCGTGACGTCAAAATCTGTTCCCGTGACGACACGAGGAACTTAGCTCTCGATTGGTCCATATAGAAGGGACATAAATTGTGAATTGTCTTCTACACTGCTTTGCCATGCAGCCGCCCACCTGTTCTGCGTTGTCTCGCATGGCTATCGTGCACGATCAACTGATTTCACTTCGTTTCGCGCGTTTTCGACTGCGCAAGCGCAGATAGCAGCGTGCAGCAGAAAAGCGCCAAACCCTGATAGGGCCTACGCTTTGTGCTCCCACTGTCCACGTGTTTGATGAAGAAATAAGTGGCGAGGAGGAGATAGCACCTGTAGGAACGGTAGAGAAGTCGAGAAAGAAACCACTCCCTCGTCTTTGAACTCGGAGTGGTTTAGGGGTCCTTTAAATGATTCAATGTGAGCCTATAAGGTCAGTTTCACGGTATCCAAGCACTCAAACTGGAGCCTAAACGAGGCAAGGAATGCGTCCGTTCTTACCTCCGCGCCACCTGTGTGACATTGACCCTAGAAGGCTTGGACAGGCTTTCGGTCTTGTTGGCCAGAGTAACGGTGTTGCCGAACAGGCAGTAGCGAGGCATCGTCTTTCCGACCACGCCAGCCGTTGCGTAACCCGTGTGCACGCCGATTCGCATCTATAAGGAAAGAAACGATAAAAGAAGATTGCGGTGTACACATGATAGAGTGGTAGCCACTGATGGCGCGCACTGCTCTCGAGCAATGCGCAAGAGTCACTTCACCTCACTAATTCAGGGGAACGAAAAAGCTGGACTGGCTGGTACGGTTGCATAATTAAAATTAAGGGCAGTGCTCGTTGTGTGTTTGCTCTCTCCGTGCGTCGGTCTTGTCTTGTTGTGCTTTAATTATTCGACTCGCTCAAGTTGACCGCTTTCGCTGGTATTGTTCCCCGGCTTCTAGCCGCTTCCCGTGCTAATTTCCTTTATTGGTTATACATATTCTTGTTGTACGTTGCGGAGGCGTCGTGCCGGGGTTACGCTTATCCCATATGTGACCACTCCCTGGCCTCAACAGTACCGCGACCCATATGGTGCATCGTGCCCGTTTTGTGACGTCCCAGTGCGCAGTGTGACTGACAAACACTTGCTGCAGACTTGTGCAGGCCTTCATTTAACCGATTTAGCCACCTCCGTGCAATAGGACTCAGTCTTGGCCAACCACCCAACCGTGATCGCTGGATCACGGACCGTTCCACCGCTAAACTCTTATACTTCACACATGAAGCAGACTTGTACGCCTAAGGGCAGGATTTAGAAACTAAAGAAAAAGAAAATATTCGTTTGGTAGGGCTTCGCGGATGAGGGTTTGAATGGCCTACTCACGCGCTACTTTCAACAATCTTAAGTACTTCGGTCTGTTTTGCAATTGGTTGTAGTTCCACCAGAGAATAGTGCACAATATATCCGCACAAGATGTTTCTTCACTTCTGTAAAGAAAACTCGAACTTCCTTAAAGATCTGCTATGAGAGGTATCCAGTCAGGGTGCGTTACTTGAATTGGCTCTCCACTGACGGGGTTGAGCACGCTCTTCGTGGCAGTAATCATGTCGAGCCCCATCGCGACAAGCCGGTCAGCGTGGTCCTCCACGAAGTCCGGCACCCCGGCCACAACCACGTACGCGTCCCCAATGGTCTCCACCTACGTGAACGATAATAATTGTTGACCAAGATGTTACCCTACTAGACGACAAGCAGAACTTATCACGAACCAGAACCAATCCTCAGTGCATTCATTTGCATAGAGCAGACTAAAAAAATCTTCAAACAAGCTGCAAATAGATTTTTTTACATATGGGGTGTTCAAAATTAAGTTTACGGCTTTCTTAAAATTCAGCACTAAGAGGTACGTGAAAACCACCTTCGCAGATAAGTTTTTATTCAGGGGGGACACAAACCGAGACGATAATTATTGCTGTCAGCCGGCCAATTAACTAAGATTGAATAATGAACTTTTTAATGATTGCCGCCAGCGCGAATGTTTCTATTGAATAGCTGCAGGCACTAACGTTTCTACTCAGTTCCATTTGCAAGTATTGTTCTAGCATGTCTGTGCCCTCAAATATCCCGCCGCAAACTTTAATTGCGCGAACAGGTGGTTTATGCAAGGCTTATGGGAGATGCAAACGAGCGTGTTAGACAGACTCGGGTGATTATAACTTCCTGTACTCCTTGATTAACAGGCATACTCACTTTGTAGACTCCGTGCACATTGGAGAGGTTGTCGAACTGCAAGTACAGCTTGTTGAGCAGCCGCACGATATCCATGGGCGCGCAGCTACCGCACATGTTTGTGAAACCCACGATGTCTGAGAAGAGACACGAGACCGTCTCGAACTTCTCGGCCTCCACGGGCAGGTTCTGGCAGAGGAGCTTGGCTACCTGAAAGCCGGAAAAGGCAGAACACGTGTTTTTCGCAAAATAAGATCGCAATGGTGAACATCTGGCTTCAAGGCCTGTCGAGAAGTCAGGGCGCGCTAGGTGTAGGACACATCGACATGCCACGGTGTTTATCACTACCTTGCGCTTGCCGAGTACGAGGACACTATATTCGGGGACAACTTTCTGTGGCAATGCAGTCAAGGCTACAGAGCTGAACCATGCCGTTGCGATAGTTTCGCTGCGCAGCTGGAAGTAGCCCCCTCTCCGTCCCGCCCCCCCCCCCCCTCTAAAGAAAAGAAAAAAAAAGTCACAGTTTCGCCGCAACGGCGAAGCAATGATTGCGATAGCAATAAATTGAAATGTAACGCGAAGAACGGAAAGCAGCTCGAAATTGCCAGCGTCGCTCGAGCCCAAAGACGCACGAAAAGAACGCAAACAGGACGAGCGCGAACTAATGCGTCACAGCTCGACACTTAAAGTGCACTGCTCCAACATAAAGCCGGACGCACGAAACGACGAACAGGTACACAGGACGAGCGCGAACTAATTGTCACAGTTGTTACTATTTCTGTTTGAACAGCGCGCTCCTTCCAAACGCCCGCTGCAGCGAGAGAAGCGACCTTCGTACGCTCTGTGACTTCAGCGCGGACCTCGCGGGGAAAGCACAAGACATACAACCCCCCTCAACCACCCCTTCTTTCCTCGAGATAAGCGCACGTAGGCGACCATGCCCTGTAGGGCGAAGAGCAACGCCGTTCGCAGGAGCGGGCCGACGATCTTTAAAAACGCGTCACACGCGCGCGCATCGCGCCATCTATGTGGCAACTAAGCATGCTGAAGTACATGGTTCGTATATGTATTAAAATCACAACTGCAATGTGTACGCCCTGTTGTGGGGCACTGCCCGTGAGGTGCCATATCGCCATGTTTACCACGGTGCTGCTACCGCTCCGACTTTTTACTTATATTTATTTTGCTTTCTTTGTATGGGGCTGTGAACTAGTCAAGCTGTTTAACACAGCCTTTTTTCACAGTCCTTTCTTTCTGTACGACAGAATGGAAAATAAACTTTGACTTTGACTTTATATAAAGCTCGCTGTTAGCAGGTTGAAAGGCGGTGCTGTCGTGGCCTAACGTCTAACGCGGCGGGCTGCAAAGCGAGAGGTCGCCCGTTCGATTCCGCGCGTTCGAAGGTATTTCTGAATTATTCAGATGCGAAGTATCTTAAGGCCGAGCTCAATCCGGTGGTGGTTTGTGCGGCGTTACCACCCTTACTGCGCATGCGCATACCCTCTCCACACACCTCCTCCCACTTTCCCTCTCCACTTTCCCTCTCACCTCACCCTCCCCACTCTCCCTCTACCTCCGCCTCTCCACTTTCCCTCTCCCATAGCTCTCTCCCCTCCCCCTTTCCACTCTTCCTCTGAAACACGGGCTAGACATGCCGAAATTCTCTCCTGCGCAACGCCACGATAAGCTCGAGCTCATGCGCGTCCCCTCCCCTTCTCTCTCCTCTCCTACGCTGCCCCCTCTCGCCCGCCTGTCGACCGCGTTCCCCGCTCGCCCTGTGAGAATTAACGGCCAGGCTAGATGGAAGATACGACGCGCGTAGCGTCCCTCTTCGCGTTCCACGACGCGAGGTCGGTAGCATGCCCAACGAACGCCAACGGAACGCGATCGTGCAAGTGCCCGGCTTCGCATCGCCTCATGGTCCCCTTTAGCGGAGATGGTGTAATTTTTAAATGCGAAGCATTTCTTAGCGAACTTCTGCGACTTTGAGCGTATCTATCTATCTATCTATCTCTCTATCTATCTATCTATCTATCTATCTATCTATCTATCTATCTATCTAGCCGCCTACGACTTTGGGCTCTCCTGGTCGCTTGGTTAATCGAATGTACACCAAAATTGGTATGGCGTAACATGACTGTATGACGAACATAAGTGACAAGTCATAACATGAAATCATGACACGCATGTCATGTACAGCATGATTTACATGCCAAGCTCATGGTGCGCTGGCGGCCGTTTCGCTAGCTTGATATACACCAAACTTGGTATCTTGCGACATGACTGTATGACGAACATAAATGACACGAGTTAACATGAAAATCATGACACGGATGTCATGTACAGCATGACTTATGTGCCACGCTCATGGTGCGCTGGTGGCCGTTTCGCTAGCTTGATCTACCCCGAAATTGGTATTGCGTGACGTGACTGTGTGACGAACATAAATAACACACGAGTTAACATGAAAATCATGACACGCATGTCATGTACAGCATGACTTACGTGCCACGCTCATGGTGCACTGGCGGCCGTTTCGCTAGCTTTATATACACCAAAATTGGTATCTTCCGACGTGACTGTGTAACGAACACAAATAACGCGAGTTAACATGAAAATCATGACACGCATGTCATGTACAGCATGACTTACGTGCCACGCTCATGGTGCGCTAGCGGCCGTTTCGCTAGCTCGATCTACCCCGAAATTGGTATTGCGCGACGTGACTGTGTGACGAACATAAAAACACGAGTTAACATGAAACTCATGACACGCATGTCATGTACAGCATGACTTACGTGCCACGCTCATGGGGCCCTGGTGGCCGTTTCGCTAGCTTGATCTACCCCAAGTTAGTATTGAGCGACGTTACTGTGTGACCCACATATTTCCAATTAAAACTTGCTTCAATATTTGTATGTAAAACTTATTGTTTGCGAGACCGTGAGATGGAACTGAAACCTGGACAAGTTCAACCACCAGGGTATGCATTGCTCTGCATTTGTGTTCCAGATTTGGCATCACAATATAATGAATTATTTTCTTTACAATACTTAAAACAAGCATGCTTGTCTTTCCCTCAAAAGTACGCATTATCTATTTGTGAAAATAACAGTACCACCTTGAGTGAGAACACTCAACGTATCTTCTGCTGCGATGCCAGGTGCTCTGTTCAAGTGTCCAAGGCCTCCAACGCATCTCTCGTTTTGTTGTGAAGTCAAGTCAGGGGAGCGTGACGGTGCGTCTACTTTCATTCGCCGTCGTTTTGCAGCCGATTTGAACGAGTTTTGAGAAGTAGCGCTTATCACAAACGAGAACTCTATGCAATTTCCTGCACTCGCATGGGACGCTACATTTATGCGCAGCGGTGATATGCACGACGTTTTGCTAAAACTGTCAAATACAACTTGTAAAGCTACAACGTGGCAGCAAAGCAAGAAAACTAGCGGTCTTCACCTTCTTCGAACAACAAAGGCACTGCTTGAGCGCTTTGCAACGCACCCCGCTACCCCGCCTCGCGAAGAACGAAACTGAAACTGTGGAAAAGATCCGTAGACAGTTCGCTAGCTAACGCAATCCAATCCGCAGCCTGTACTTCCCATCATTCCCATGGTGGTTAAACGATCGCAGCGCCAGTTTCCTCTTTAGGCCATTGTATGAAACTATGCAATCATGTGATGACGTCATCGTTTGAAGTCACGTTATTCGATGTCATCATGACGTCACGAGCTTTGGTCGTATGGTGGCGTCATTAGGTGATTTTTCACATCCCTCGTGTTGACGGAGCCGACGCGGGACGCCGACGCCGCGGATACCGGCGGTCATTTTTTGTGTTTGCTGAGGCATTAAGATTTTCGCCAGAGCAGGTGCAGGGCCCCTAGAAGGCGAGCGTTAATTTAAACAATATTTCGTTCTGCTAGTCTGTGATAGCGGACATCCTGTTGGTTTACTTTAGAAAATCATTTTTCTGCTCAATTTCTTCACGACCTATACTTCCTAATCACGAAATTTCATCGAGCACATGAGGGCCCCCGGCTATAGTAGAAGAGCTTCCTGCACGAGCACAGACGTCGTGCACTATATGTGCATGACTAAAAAGCGTAAGGCACGTTCGCTTAGCACAGAGGCGCGCATTAATTTACATGCGCGAATTAGGCGTGAACCTGGTAGCATGTACAAAAGGGGCAACACAGCGGTAAATGACACCATAGGCTGAGAGTCACAGAAACGCACACCATATAACGTGCCAGAAACACATGCCGGAGATGCGCCGCAGCGGATGCACGGCGGTACTAACCTGCGATATCGAAATAAACCTTCCCCTCACAGCATCACAGCAATAAACATCCCAAGCTCGTGCTCAGAACGCGCGATAAATTGCGTAAACGCAACACATGACGCTATCGCTGGAAAATTTCAATCTGCCCTCGCGTTCGAAACACGAACCATAAACTCCTTTTTTAAGCGTGACAAAATGATTTTTAAAGTTTGTGCGCCTGAAAGGGCCCTTTGCACAACGAATGAAGGGTTGTGTTAATGGTACGCTGTTTACAATACCAGCAATATGCAAGCGAAATACTCAAGTACGTCACTCGCATAACACGGAGCAGTCGGTCGGAGTCCATTTGCTGTGTCTGATGTTTCTAATCCAAAGGCGTCGTCGCTTCTCCTCCTTGGGAAGCCTAAAAAAACGGAAACCTTGTGCGCTGCTGTTTGAGCAGCCAACTGCGCAACAACAGCTCATCGCACGCAGCAAATTGACGCATGAATACGCGCGCGAGACCATACGCGGCTTCGTACAAGAGC
The DNA here is from genome assembly GCF_013339695.2 of Rhipicephalus sanguineus. Taxonomy (NCBI): domain Eukaryota; kingdom Metazoa; phylum Arthropoda; class Arachnida; order Ixodida; family Ixodidae; genus Rhipicephalus; species Rhipicephalus sanguineus. The sequence goes on from NW_023615499.1 coordinate 72,575, forward strand.
TTCGCAAGCTACGCGCGCTCTTCAGCAATCACGTGAATGCGGCGCGCCGGCGCCTCGCCGTAGCGGTTCTGCCAGGCTCCGCGCCGCGCTGCCGCCCGCCGCCGCCGGCGAGGAGAGAGGATTTACGTCACGAGAAGAGGGCGGCGCTGGGGCGGGGCGCGGAAAGCGGTGAGATGAAAGAATTGCCAAACTCTCCCGAAGGGTATGTATGGCTCTGGCGAGACCAACGCAACCAGGACTCTCCGTCGTTTCCGCAACTTGTTCGGTTAGCCAGCTTAGCGGTGTAAACGAGCGGACTGTTGCACGGCTCAAGATGGAGGTTCTGAGTGGTAGCCTGGTTAGAAGCAGGTGAAGCGTAAGGAAAGAGTCGTCAATATACCTACGTGCTCAGTGATCGTGGTTAAACGCACTCAACCACGGAGCACATGCGAAACACAGAACTGTAGCAAATCCGTATCTTTCCCGCTGAAACTAATACCGAAACCAGTTTATCGGGAACTAGTTTGGCGAAGTAACAGAACAGTTAGCTCCGCCCCCCATAGACTTCGCTCCATTGCCACAGAAAGTCTTCCCCGAGTATACAGCTGGTCACAATCTATAGTTGGATACAACTTAAGTCCGGAGAGGCCTCGCCCAGACCGCTGTAGCGCGGCAGCCGTTCGTCTCCGCGACTAAAGAAACAGTCCCGCTCATGCACTACGCAATGTTCTCAGAAGGCGGGGTCACCGGTAGCCTGACTCATGACGTCAGTCCGGAGGGCGCTTGCAGGCTTGCGTGCATCCGCCTTTGAGGAGGAAATGCCGCGGACTGGTGCTTGCCCGTGGTGTGGAGGACAGCCAACTCTTTCTTACATTACGTGAGAATGCGAATTAAGGCCCCCAAAATTAACTCGCCTCAGATTCCGGCGCAAAAATTCAGGACAGAGCAGTGGGAGACCTTGCTCACCAGCGAGGAAAAGGAGGCCCAAGTGGCTCTTTTGGACCAGGCGCGGCGGGCTGCCGAGGCCAGTGGAGCCCTGGACTAGGGGCCCCACCCACCTGCTTCTCAAATGCCATTTTTGTTGTTTTAATAAACGTTTTTCAATTCACTTGAATTCATTTTTAAAGTTGTCGAATAAATACAAGCCCTACCCGCAGAACCGCGGTGCGCTTGCCAGTAACTCATGTTTGAGAATGATGTTGCTGGCTTCAATTCGAGCCGTAAGTACTTTTCTCTGCTAATATTAACACCCTGCACAATTAGAGCTAAATGTTCGTCATTCCCACCTAAAGCATTTTTCCTTTGCTTAAGCAGCATTCTCAGAATATCTGGCGAAATTCCCCAAGACGCTGAAGGTGTCCACCTAAAACCAGCGGCATGTATGTACATGGGTCTGTATGGTATAATCAACTCCACAGAAATTACATTAGAAATTCTCTTCCTGTGGTTAAACTCTTGATGGGCGACAGCTCACTGCTCTCCCGTAGCAGAAGGAGATCATGAATCATGAGGAATGCAGAGCACTCTAGATCGCTAACTACTTTTTTAGATGCGAAGCATCTTATGGCGGAGTTTATCCAGTGGTGGTGGAGGTGGTGTGCGGCGAGACCACCCTTACTGCGCATGCGCAAACCCTCTCCACCACCTCCTCTCCAGTCACCCTCTCCACTACCTGTCTCCCTCTCCACTCCTCCCCTCTCGCGCGCTTCATTCTCTCCTGCGTAACGCCGCGATGAGCGACAGCGCATGCGCGTACCCTCCCCCTCTCTCCTCCTCTACGCTCCCCCCCTCTCGCGCGCCTGTCGACTGCGTTTCCCGCTCACCCAGTGAGAATTAACGGCCAGGCTAGAGGGAACGCGACGCGCGTAGCGTTCCTCTTCGCGTTCCACGACGCAAGGTCGGTAGCATGCCCGAGGTCTGTGTAGTGCCCAATGAACGCCAACGGAACGCGATCGTGCAAGTGCTCCGGCTTCGCATCGCCTCATAATCCCCTTTAGCGGGAGATGGTGTAATTTTTTTAAGCACAGTGCTCAACGATGTTCAGAAGCTAATTTTCAAGGATCTTCGAGGGTCTGCTGCACACACCTCTTCCAACGTACAGTACAGAGTACTCTAAATCGATAACGTATTTTTCTAAACCCAATGAGAAAATGCCATTGCATGGAGCACCAATGCAAATTTTCTATGGACAGGACAGCTTGGATTTATTCTTTGCTTGTAATCGAAATATAATTTGATTTTCAGCCATGGTTGCCGCATTTCATCAGTGGTTAAGCGCAAGAAATCACGCGTACTTAGATTTAGGGGCACTTCATAGAAGTTAAGACGGCCAAGCTTAATCCTACGCCTCCAGTGTGTTACGCGCGCAGCACAATCGTACGCTTGTTTCGACACGTAACACCCGATAGTTTAATTACACATATCAGGCGTACATAAGCAAAAACAAAAATCACACGAGTCGAATTGCAGCGCTTGAATGGACGCCCACGGCAGTCTACTTCTAATACGAGAACTTGACAGGTTGCCTCACACTACGTAAAAGAAATTACACCCTCTCCCGCTAAAGGGGACCATGAGGCGATGCGAAGCCGGAGCACTTGCATGATCGCGTTCCGTTGGCATTCGTTGGGCATGCTACCGACTTCGCGTCGTGGAACGCGAAGAGGGACACTACGCGCGTCGTATCTTCCATCTAGCCTGGCCGTTAATTCTCACAGGGCGAGCGGGGAACGCGGTCGACAGGCGGGCGAGAGGGGGGCAGCGTAGGAGAGGAGAGAGAAGGGGAGGGGACGCGCATGCGCTCGAGCTCATCACGGCGTTGTGCAGGAGAGAATTTCGGCATGTCTAGCCCGCGTTTCAGAGGAAGACTTGAAAGGGGGAGGGGAGAGGGGAAGGGGAGAGGGAAAGTGGAAAGGGGAGAGGGTGAGTGGAGAGGAGGTGTGTGGAGAGGGTATGCGCATGCGCAGTAAGGGTGGTCACGCCGCCACCACCACCACCGGATTGAGCTCCGCCTTAAGATACTTCGCATCTAAAAGATACGCTTCCAACTCTGAGGCATAGTACGAGGGCTATTAAAAAGTAAAGGCCGTTGGCTATATTTCAAAATTCCCACGTCAGAATGAAGATTTCTTTGTGCAGAGCCATCCGTTAATTCTTCGCGAAGGTACTGAAGTTACTGTTCTGACTCAGTAGTCGTCTGCTTGTTGGGTAATGCAAACGATAATGTCTGCGAAAATCGTTGCTCGCGCCTGTTGTGAAGTGTGAACTGTAATTCGATTTTTGCTTGCAAAAGGATGATCAGCTTTCAAATTTAGCGGGGTTGTGCCTAGTTTATGGACATGAAGTGATTAGTGAAGGAAAGATCATAAAATGGGGTCGAGACTTCGCAAATCGCCGCGTAAATTTGCACGACGAAGAGCGGAGTGGAAGGGCCAGAATCCAGGCCAATGGGACTGTTCAACAAGTGGATCGGGGATTGCGATTAGATAAACGACTGACAGTTAGTCGTCTGTCGGATGAATTTTCTCTTGTCAGCTGCACTACAATTTGCACAATTGTAACTGAAAAGCTCAGATATCTCAGAGTGTGTGTGCAAGGTGGGTACTAAAAATGCTTAACGACCACCTCAAACAGCCAAGAATTCCCAGGCGGCGAACTTCTATGCAGAGTGACAAAAAAAAAAAAAAAAACTGGTGCAGCGGTACGAAAACTGCTTAGAATTTAACGGTGATTATGCAAAGAAGTGAAGTAGCTTTGTGCTAAACTAAACCAGCAAATAAAAGCTTTACGAACGAATATTTCTGTTTTGGGGACCAAACGGCCCTTACTGTCTGAATAACCCCCGTATATATGAATGATAAACCTCCATTTCCACTGGAGTACGACTATAGTCAAGCAGTTAAAACCCACTTCATGGCAGGGTATTTATACGGGAGTGAACTCATTGATTGATTGAGTGATTGATTGACCTTTCTAATGACACAGGCAAACTTAGTCATATAAGTCAGCGTAGTCATGCCTTTTCAAGCATTTTTCAAGCAGGGCCATAAGTAACAGTTTCGAAACCTGACTATTTGCTCGTCTTTTGCATATAACAGACACTTTTACAACTATACGTGTGATATGTAACCTAGTGCAATGGAAGATGACTGCGCCACAGTTTAAACAACTCTTAACACTGCGCGATGCTGCGAGCATCATGAAATGAATTCGCCTCACTAAATTTTCTATCGGAATGCAAGAGTTCGGAAAGACCTGCATTTTGATTACACGTTTAATAATACATGTAACAAAACCCGCGAAAAGCATTTCAATCAAGAGAGGGCATGTTGGATTCCCACCAACATGTTCCGGAAAATTAATCACGCTGTGCATAAAGTCGTTGCGCGATAACAGTGGATGCTGAGAGAACCGCTCATAAAGCTTAACTGGGCGCATGGTGCTAATTAACAACTAGCAATGCATCGTCACGGACGGTGAAACATTAGCTGTGGTTCGGGTCTCGCTTTTCATTTTGTTCTCGCTTTATATAATATTTTGCTCAGCGTTGTTGCGTTAATTACGAAAAGCACGGCTTCATAGAATACAGTGCATCCCAGACACAGAAATGCGCGAATATTAATTTTTTTCTTTGGCGCTGAAATTTCGGGAACTTGGTCTTCTCGGTCTACTGTGCCGACGGTGCAGAACACGAGTGTTACAATTTGCATGTCACAGGAGTGTTATCCTGTTTCGGTAGCGCTGTGATCCAATAGTACAACAGCAAACGTATCACTTAACCTTTATGAAAACCAACAGACAATGAAGACAAATAAAGGTATAGGGGATGCTATTCTAGCCTTCATAGTCTTTGTAGTCTTGATACGTCTACTATACATTCCTTAGGTTCATTTCTGTTGTTTCCATTAGGGTTCTGTCTAACAAAAAAAAGGAGAGCTCTTAAATTTCCTTTTTTTAATTCAAACGATTGGGCTAATTGCACATGCCAAAACGTTTAATTATGAACGCATGCGTAATTGTTTCAAGCAACTCGTCGCACATAACTATTGCATTTTAAGACAAAAGCAACAGAATTTTGACTCAGTAAAATACGTCAGACTATACGGCAATATCATCAGTCCGATTTCATTAGGAATTGTCATGTGAAATTGCACGCGTTCTATGTTTACGATCTGCTCCTCTGCACAAACATATGTGGCATCTTTGTGTCATGTGAGTAATGATATATAACTAATTAAACACTATTACTTAAGGGTTTTTAGGAAGTAGATGAAAAGAAACAATTAATGTCAGAATTATTTTAACCATTTAACAAAAAAGCATTATTCATGTGGAGTAATGTCGTAATTTTTATGCATTCTAGTGACGTATACTTATTTTCCTTTCCACTCTGATTAAGACACGTACGCTGCAAATGCTGCTTAATTTGGCACATAATTACTGTTCTGTAGCTTCTTTGTTTTTTTTGTAAAGTACACATTCATGCAGCTGTTAGGGTCACCCACGTTCAACTATTCTTGAGTCATAAATACCAACCCTCCGGCAAAATTGCCCGTAACATAATTAATTATTCAATAAATAATTAACTATTTAATTATTAATTAATTAATAAGTTAATTTACAAATACCCTACAGACCTCACAGAGGCATTGTGTGAAGGGGTCAGAATACATTTATCGTAACCTGCAATTAAGAAGAAACAAAATTTCTTCAAACACCCCATCTCTGCAGCTCTCATAGCTGTTATCATAGGAGTATGTAGAGCTCCCATTACAGATGGGAAGCAAGGTTTAGCAGCACAGCAGCCCCCCCCCCCCCCCCCCTCCCCTCCTCGCTCTTCCCGACCTGCTCACATTGAGGATCTTACGATCAGAACTCAGTGCAAAGACGCCGTATTAGGGGAGAGGCCAATCCCTTCTCCCCCTTCCTTTGTGCGTATGCCTATGTTAATAATAATAAGCGACCCGTGCTACTGTTGTTGACTGTTGTGCAAGCGTCTTCTGCAAAAGAGTGTTTTATTAGGCGTGAGTAAGTACGACTATGTTTAAGAAATGGAACGCTGGTATATCATGTCACTTTGATGAACATATAGCTGTTGCTTGTCGCATTAGCGTACATTTAACAGCTCGCGCGAAGACGTGCACTCCACGTATTGAAACAGTCTACATAAGCGAAACGAATGAGCGCGTCTTTCGCGGCATCGAACACCCAGCGGTAATATCGTAAGAGGGTCTCCACGTCTCCGTAAGATCAAGTCGGCTGTCTCGCAGAGATAAGGCAATTGAGTCACGACGTCGAAGTTTGACGCCATTCATCCCACAAAAGCCACGACAACCAGGCCTGAAAACATCCGCAAGATTATCGAAGATTCTTGTTCAGAACCTTCTCACGCATTTTGCATTAAGGCACGTCGTCAGCGTCCTCTTACTAACGCATCCAGTTGCGTACTACATCCGTTGCCACATTTCTGCTGCAACGTCCATGCGTCGTCTCTTTAAAACTCGTCCTTATCCATCCAAAACATTCTCTTACTTTCGCCTGTTCGCAATGAAGAGAACCTGGCAAACCAAGGCGCTCTTGAGTAATCTATTCAAGAAGAGCTAACTACGCTGGAGATTTGATAAATGTGCACTTGATATGCGCTGAACATTGCACCATAAATGCCTTATGTGATCAGCGCAGCTTCATAGGTTTGAGTTATGTTGGCTGGAAAGTTCGAGAATAAACGCTAACAAAGCGTTGCTTAAGTTGCGATTACACTAAAGAGAAAACGTTTGTCGTGCAGGTTCACTTATTGTTGTCGCTATGGCTATAGAGTCTGACGCTTACGCTGACACATCGCGTCGCCAAACTTCTCGGTCAAGCTTTCTGGCTGTCCAGCGATGCCATACATTTCGAAATCGAACGGAAGCGAAGGCGTTTCCACATAATTTTGTCTTCTTACCATTCTGCATGCCAGCTGCGATTGATCCTAAATGAGAAATACGTGCTAGACGGATCGAAATGTTCCTTCGGGAAAAGCAGTTTGTAGCCGATGCACTGAGGACCACTCTTTATCGGGCAAGCACGTCCGTGACCCGCAGATCTTCTCGAAAGCTTCGTCTCCTGGGGCAAATTGCCGGAACAAAAACATTGCGAATAAGTACGCGACCCTTAACGGCAGTACACACGCGTGCTTCGGCTCGTAATCGGGGATTGCTGCAGACATGCAAAAGCCACGCGTTCCTTGAGCCGTCCTTTAGATCCGTGTTGCACTTGTGGCAGAGAAGATTGCATCATGTAAGATTTAGGCCGGATTCTCTTAGGTAAGCTCTGGTGCCAGGTCCTGTGTTCGTTATATAGAATTGTAGTGTCTTCTAGCTGCGGCGTTCCCCATATGTCAGTGTAGTTTTTTTTCTTTCCTCTTTTTTTTTCTGCAGCCCATTTAGGACCAGGAATTCTGTTCTGCCTAGACGTGTGCGTAACCTCCGGGTTATCGAAAGCACTGTTTGAAGTTTCCTCACAGTGAATGTTTCCTGCTCGCTTGCGCGTAAGGTTAGTGCAAGCGTAAGCAAGGCTGATGCAGAAAATGCGACATAGACTAAGACGAGCGAACCTGCAAACCTTTATTTTACCTCCTTGATACCGTATATGCGTTTACACTTCTTAGTACATACATACATACACATACATACATACATACTACATACATACATACATACATACATACATACATACATACATACATACATACATACATACATACATACATACAACATACATACATACATACATTAAAGATAGTTATCAAGAACGACTCCCGGTTCTATCTAGCAGAGACTTATTTTAACATGCTGTTAAAATTAGTGTCGCACTACAAATGACGTGGTTTTCCAGAGTGTTTAATATTTTACAATGGGGCCTCATGTGTTTTTAATGGGGGGTGTTCAATGTCCCGGGAAGCCCCACGCTTTGTAGTGCGATACTGCAATTTTAACAAAATGTTCCAGTAGGTCACTGCTGTATAGAACCCGGAGTCGTTTTTGATACTAGCTTTTTTGAAGAGATAATTTTTTTAGCCTATTTCCCATTCAGTTATGGCAGGTCGCCGTTGCTGCCGCCGAGAGATGGCGCCGCATACAGGTCTCCCCAAATCCGGGAAATGTGTTTGTTTGTTGTTTTTGTTTAAAAAACTTAAAAGATAGAATGTAACGGCTTCCACTATGGGATCGTGTTCTTCGGGACATTTGCACATAAAAGAGCCAAATAAATAAGCCTAAAGGAAAATGTCTAAAAGCCTAGGAGAGCACTGGAACGAAAGAAATGGGCAGTCTGAAGAAGCTGCGCAAGTTTGACTCGGAGCTCTTTCAATCATTCATTATGTCTTGGGACGACTTGGTGCCGTCACTGCACTATTCAAACGGGCAGCGAATAATTGGAGCCTCGTGTTGACATCGGCAGGGAATTTTTCCAATTAGGTTCCGTAAGGACGGAACACGTCGACGCGTCGGAGGCGATATTTCTTGCGCGGTCGCTTCTCGCCGTCGCGCGGTCCGAGCTCATGGCGGAATGACTTCGCTGCTCACTTTTTGCTTATGCATAAGCATTCGACACCAACTCACGAATACGGCCACCCCTCACTATCGTTCATACCGTTCCGTATTGGACTATATCATCTCCTGCGTGCAGTAATTGGAGGTACTTTCTTTTTCTGCAGCAAGGCTGTCTAGTCTACCCTGTGCCGTCGTCGTCGTAGTATAGTAATAGTAGTAGTATAAAGTAGTAGGGGTAGTAGTAGTGATAGTAGTAGTAGTAGAAGCAATAGAAGCAGTAGTAACTACTACTACTACAACTACTACTACCAGTAGTAGTAGTAGTATAGCAGTAGCAGTAGTGTAGTAGCAGCAACAGTAGTGGGGTAGTGGTGGTAGTAGTAGTAGTAGTATCGTCGTATTAGTCGTAGTAGTAGTACTAATAGCAGACATCACGTAGGACTGGTTACGACAGGGAGGACTGAATAAAGAAATGAATAATGAAATGAATAAAACGAATATTGATGAAGATGATGACGAGTATGTTGATCGTGGAACTTTTGCCGAAACTTAGGAGCAAAATGTAAGGCCTGACTAAAGCTGTCCGACGAATTTCACGGCGTCGAACCAGGTATTTGGTGCACTGATGTTTGTTGTGAGAGCTACCAGCTTCGGTACTTTACCGATGACGGCGTTCTGTTAGTGATCGTAGGGTTGCGGGTTCGATTGGTGGACGTGGCGATCACATTTTATTGAGAAAGTGAATTGTAAGTACTCTCGTGTGCTTGAAATTTCGTGTGCTTAAAATAATTCAGTGTGCAGTTAAAAAACATAATATAACAGGGAGCTAATTGAACACACCCTGAATTCTCGAACGGTTTCCTTTGGTTTGTTTTGAGCTCACCCCTGTGCTGTTGTACACAGTTAGACATTAGCCGATCTTCATGGCCTGTGCCTGCTGTTACGAATTTGTTAGCTTACAGGCGAGGAAGAGGTATGTGTAGGGAGAGGCAGGTAAGAAACTGTAGCCAAGTGTTGCCCCCATAGGTCGGCAAACTCACTCATAAGTCGACTCACTCAGACTCAGATCCAGCCATGAGTCTGAGTCTGAGTGAGTCCGTGTGAGTAATATTTTGGTGAGTTTGAGTCCGAGTGAGTTTGGTTGAGACAAATTTTAGTGAGTCTGAGTACGAGTGAGTCCGGTTGAGGAAAAGTTTGGTGAGTCTGAGTCCGAGTGAGCCCTAAGGGCAAAATATATTCCATGAGTGAGTCTGAGTGAGCTTCAAATTTTTTGCCGACCCATGGTGATAGCTACTCAACTTCAGCATTACCGTATTTACTCGAATCTAGGCCGGCCCCAATTCTAAGCCGACCCCCGAAATTCGCAAGGCCAGAAAAAAAGAACTTAGTTATTGTACTCGAATCTATACTCGAATCTAAGCCGAGCCCCCAATTTCGCTCATCGTTTTTTCTAAAAAAAGCATCGGCTTAGATTTGAATAAATACGGTATTATCAGCATTATGGCGGCTCACATTGATACTCACTTCTACTCACAGATACTTCAACACACTAGCGTTGATACACCCGCTCGGTATTTATTGATCAGAAGCGTGCCTTGACCACCACCCCCCACGCAAAATTTTTCAAAAGGAGTTCCTGATAAAATTATCTCGTGTGAGTCACATCTTTCAATAAAAATGTTCTTACTAGCTTGCACTTATTGATAACACGTATGTGAAGGTATGAGTACTTCAAAATGAGTATCGTAGAGTACCAATCATGCGAGATATTCGCGTTTAAGTGCGTTGACATCCTGATCAAAAATCTAATTGTACGCTAACGGACTCGTGAGTCGACTCACTCAGACTCACTCAGAATCAGATCGAGTCGTGAGTCTGAGTCTGAGCGAGTCTGAGTGAGTAATACTTAACTGAGCTTGAGTCCGAGTGAGTCCGGTCGAGAACAGTTTTAATGAGTCTGAGTCCGATTGAGTCCGGCTGAAGAAAATTTTGGTGAGTCTCAGTCTCGTCGTGAGCCCTAAGGGCAAAATATATTCCATGAGTGAGTCTGAGTGAGCTCCACATTTATTGCCGACCTACCGCATCCAATGACATAAGAGCCGCGAGAAGACAAAGTAAAAAGTGCATTCGTCTTTGGCATTCGAGTTGTGGTGTCTGTTAGCGGTGGGAATCAGTCACGGGAGCTCAGCTTTCAGAATAAAATGTAGCGCTTAGTGACCAGAGCATCGTTTCACTTGCTGGCTGCGTGATCGTGCGACTATTCAGGTCCCTTGGTAGGACAACGAAGATAAAATAATGTGGTTCTCTAGCAATCACCCCGCAAAAATTTCCGAACAATCAGAGCCACTGGAGCAATAACGTTACCGAGGGAATCAAGAGGTGAGACGACACCACCTCCAGCAACAGCTACATGGGACGTCAAAGATTTTGATTAGGTCTGTTTCTATCCGGTTAGTTCGTTATCGGTACAAATAGACTAGACTGTATGTTAAAGAAGCCTAAAGAATGATTTAATGGGCCGCTGTGTTTTAATGAGTCTCCAATGAACCCGACCCACCCGCTCCCTTCTTTTTAGGAGCGGAGCCGTTCAGCTTTCGTTGCGCCGGGTAGTGCGAACAGTGACTATCATCATCATGAATCGTCACGCGCTCTCTTCGTGCTCTTCTTCCTGTCAGTCCTCTTCTTCATATTCTGCTTCGCTCCCAAAACACGTGCGTCGGTTTCTCCGGCGAGGGATGGAATAACTCTGATGAATGAAAGAACATGTACAGAAAGACAGGGAAAGGAAGAAAGAAAGAAGAAAGAAAGAAAGAAAGAAAGAAGAAAGAAAGAAGAAAGAAGAAAGAAGAAAAGAGAAAAAAAGAAATTCTTTGCGAAACAAAGTTCTTGGCGAGGTTGGGTTCGAACCCGGTTATCCCCGATCCGAAGGCGAGCGTCCTACTCGGCTATCCGGGCACGCTGGCAGAGCACAGCATAGCCTTAGCATAGCCTAGTACAGCAAAGTGACGGGAAATGGATGTGAGGATGAGGGTGAGGAAAAGGAGGATTGGAGGTAGTAAATCATAGCTCAGAAAGAAATAGAAAGAGAGAAACAGAGAGGAAGAAAGGAAAGGAAGACAGAAAGAGAGAGTAAGAGACAGAAAGAAATAAAGATAGAGAGAGAAAGAGATATAAAGAAAGAAGAAGCAAGAAAAAGAGAAAGAAAGAAGGGCAAGAAGGAGGAAGAAATACATAGAGAGAGAGAGAGAGAGAAAGAAATAGAAATAAACAGAGACAAGGTAGAGAGAAAAAACAGAGATGCGAGAAAAAGAAACAGAGGAAGAAAGAGAGAAACCTAAAGGGAAACAAAGAAGGCCGCCGAGCTCCGCACTTCCTTCAGGCTTGGCACCCTTAGTGCGAATTAAAGGGTCCCCCTCACCAGGCCACATAGCAAATTTTAGTTAGACGCTGGAAGTTGTTGTGTGCCAAATGAAGAGCAGAATGCCGCAAGAATTTTTCAAATCGGTTCAATACGAGCTGCGAAAAACAATAATTTGTAGCCGCGCGAAACCATGATGCGAGGAGGCGAGTTTCAAACCCTTGCCACTCGCCCCGTGCAGCGTTCGCAAGCCAAATCCCTTCCCTGCCCTCTTCACTTGACACATACGCATGAACACGTCATGCGCATCCATGGTCACGTGCGCATGACGTGCCCGAGCCAGCCCGAGCAGAGCTCTGAGCCCGAGCACGCGAGCGGCGTTGCACGGCCACTACCTTTTTTTTTTTTATGTAGCGGCCGTGGGCGTTTTGTTGGCGCGTTTTCTGTGGTGTACTGCCTGTTTCTGCGGGACGGGCATGAAAGTTGAGACATTACGGGCACGAGAGTGGCGGTATGATGCGCCAGTGCCGCATTAACGTTTACTTGGACGCGGTAGAATAAATGAGCATAATGAGTGCTCGAACGCGCTAGAACATTACTTTCGTTTCCAGGGCTGGCGTCTGCTCAATGCGCTAACCGCGGGTCACGAACGCATGGGAAAGGGAGGCACATTAGCCCCGCATCTCGCTGCAATTCACGAAAAAAAATGAAAAAGACGCACACATTCCCTTTGTGTGTGTCATTATTTCTCAAGTTTTATTAATCTATTCAAGCAACAAGTTACACAAACTACACATGTCGTGTCAAATAATTATCGCAGTGTCACGTGCTACTGTTGGCGACGTCAGAGCACAGTCGTCTATGTAGAGGAGCGACGTCACAGCACTACCATTTACGTAGGGCCATTTTCTCATGTACGTCATCCCCTCATTCTCTAAAGCGCGCGCCCGCGAGATGAAGGGCAAGCAGCGTTCAACTTGAAATTTGACCCATTTCCGCGACGCGTAGCGTTGCAAATTTTGGCAGACGTGATCGTGAACGCCTAGTGTACGCATTGCGCTCGTTAGCTCAAATTGTCAAACCTGGTGAGGGGCCCTTTAAGCAAAATTACATCGAGGTATCTGATGTAACGCTGACCTACTGATGGCGTCGCTTCTGTGGCAATTCTAAACAACGACATCTCTCACTATTATTTACTTCTATAATAAATATTACCGCGAAAACCAGTGCCCACAACTATTTAAAGAATGCATTGTCAGTCTAAACTAATATAAGAATTTTGTTTAACGTCCATTCAAATAAACATGTCATAAAGAATTTTCATGACGCGACTCATACGAATAAACATATTTATAAGCGATGCCGCCAGCCCTCACTGGCTCATACAGTTCTACTTCTACTAGTTCATCAATATTTGGCAACGCAAAATTAAGTCCTCGGATAAGACAGATATTAGCTGACACTTTCAAACATTTAGGATTCGCGATAACAAATACTATATACAGTATTAGCTGTCCCAAATCCCACCCCCTCAATCGTCTGTTTACAGAAAACATGCAGAACATATTCAAACATACAGCGCGTGCGAAAAAGCATCAGCGGCGTTCTTCGGCGCACAATCCGGTAAGTAAGAGCGCGTGAACAGAAAACAAAAGAAAAAACATAAAAGAAGTAAGCAGCACGTCTAAGGAACGTAGGTATATATGAACAAAAAGAAGGTCTTCTCGACCTCAGACGGAGCAGCACCGTCAATTTTGCGGCGCCTGCCAAATAGCGGCAGCAGCCAAGGTTGGGATTGCAAGAAGCCGGATCTGCATTTTCCCGCTTGATTCAGCCGCTGATCTTGGGCCGAAAGAACATTCGAAGTAAGACCCCCCCCCACCAACGGCCCCCTTACGCATAAGAAATTTCGTGCCGAATCCGCAGGCGTCATTAAAAATTGAGACGCTTTTCTTTATCCCACTTTTTACTTATATTATTTTTGCGCGCGCACGTCGTCTTCTCGGACTATTGGGTGGCAAAACTAGAGAAAAACCAGGCCGTAAAAGTGGATTAGAAAGACACGCTCTTGCGACTATGTATGCCCGATTCTTTTCAAACGCCACGCTGGCAACTTTTCTTTTTCTGGCTCCGAAACAGAAGCGATGTGTGAGGCGCCTAGTGAGCGTATCACGTTCAGAAATCAGGTTACCTTGGAGCTTCGTTCAGGATTATATTTTTCCGTGTGGCTCGTGTGGGTGTCGGCCTCTTTTCCGCTCACTTTCTATGCGGCAAAGAAGCCAGACAGCTCAGCTCGCGAGCTTCCCCGGAGATGGTTACGGAAACTCGTTGGGGCACAGAATTGAAACCCGGAAATGCCGAGATTGAATGCGCAAATAATTCAGCGAGACGCATTACGTTTATTCTTGCTTCCCTCTTTTGTTCTTTGTCATTTCTTTTCTCATGAAAAGATGGAGTAGAGATTTAAAACAGCCGGAGAAAGTAGTGGGATGTCAGAAAAACTGGCTTCATGACAATCAAAAAATTGAGTTCAGAATTTCTCAGAGTGCATTAGTACTTGAATTTCGAAAAGTATTTTTTTGCATATCCGATGTCCAAAAGTTTCAGCATTTGTTTGACAGGCCAAAATTGCCAATTGCCGATATATTTTTTTTTCTTATGACGCGAGCATAAAGGTAAAATGTGGACTTCACAGAGCTGGCATTGTTTACGCAGGCCTGAGTAGCAAGCGGATGCGGAGTACCAACACAAGCTCTCACGAAAAATTCTTGGAATGTGTCATGAGAAGTACGCTCACTTTAGATGGCAGTATAGAATGAAGTAGCTCCTCGGTTCGTTTCTTGTCCTCATCCAGTTTGGACTGTAACATGCGCAGTCTGTTGGTGGCCTCGTCAAGCTTCTCGATCAGCTCCCGCTCTCCGCGATGGTGATGAGAGCGCAGGAACAGCTCCCTGGCAGGGTCGTGAATGGCAAGATCGCTGAAGAACAACCCTATTCGCTGCATGTCGTCGATGTCCTTCACGCGCGGTGAACACAAGAACAGGATGCTGTGCGTCTCTTCCACCGACACCATCTGACCCTTGAGTCGTAGAACCGGAGGGCTCGAGCCGTCTCCGCCGTCGTGCTCCGAGTTATCAGACCCTCGAGGCTTGAGCACGCCTTCTTTAGTCTGCACAACGAAAACCTGAAATGGGACAGGTAAAATAATATCATCTTGTGTTTTGCGTGCCAAAAACGATACGAAAGGAAGGAAGGAAGAAACAAGCGGAAATAAAGGGAGGTTAGCCAGTTCTTAGACCTTGTGCTGGGGGAAGGGGTAAGGGAGTTAAAGATTTTTGTCTTTTTTTTTTATAACAGAAACGATATGATTATGAGGCACGCCGTATGAAGGGCTCCGGAAATTTCGACCATCTGGTGTTCTTTAACGTGCACTGACATCGCACATTGCACGGGCCTCCAACATTTTGCCTCCATCAAAATGCGAACTCAGAGGCAGGGGTCGAACCCCGACCTTGGGAGGGCAGATAAAAAGCGTGCGACGGAGAAAGAGGGACTGAAATTAGTCTCTTTCGACGCTAAATAGCGTTTAAATGGTTGAAAAAATCTGCAACGAGGCGCGTCATCAATGCAACCGTTTCCTGACAGATCCATTTTCCCTCGCATTTTGGGATTGTAGAATGTGAGTAAAGCGTTTTGGGTGACAAACTTTTAAACAATAACGTGCGATAAAGTTGCAGAACTCATGCGCTGGTGAAGTCGGCTTAAGTGAAAGAGTCATTGGTGCTCGCGAGGCATACTGTTGTTGTGTAACGACCATTTGCGTGTAAGATGGTAAGATGGTCGGGGATGGTCGGCAAGATGGCCGGAGCCATCGGAAATTGTACGCTTGTTACGCAGTTCTACAGTGAAAGGCCCCCTTCCTGTAGCCAATATTAACGAAAGTGACAATGGTGTCCCCAAAGACAAGCAAACGCGACACATAACAGTAGAAAGGAGGCTGTAACTTCCCTTAATATAAGACGATGAAAGTTATCAAATGGCGCGGCTCTCTTGCAAGAACAGAGTACTTATTTTCTTTTTACGCAAGTTTACTCCATACGTATAGAGCTACGTTATTTGCTTTTAGGAATGCAGTCCTTCACGCATAACATCGTCCATAAGTGTACCATAAGAAATTCAAAGCGGCAAAAACGGGGGCAAAGGTTCGCTGGCGCCATCCGACGCTCGAGGCTATTTTATTCCCGATAGACGGGTTCTGCTTTTATTTCCTCGCTCGACTACGTCGTATTGTCAGAGACGCTGGGGTCGAAAATCGATTGCTTAGAGGAATCTCGACGAAACATCGGAAATGAAAAACAAAACAAAATGCCAAGCACCCGAATCGACGACGATTCGTTCGAACGCACGGGAAGGGAGCGCTTCCGTGCAGCCGTATCTGCCTTTGCGAGGGGTAACTGCGCGATGATGAAGGCTTCGGCCAACGTCGTTGACTATACGTGACCACCGAGTGTTTGGAAGGCGTAACGGCGAGCGAGACTGAGAGATCGGGCAAGCACAGAACGTGAAGAAAGAGCAGCAAGTAGGCATAGAAGTGGAAGCACTAACCTGAAAAAAGAAAACAACGCCAAAAAGCCAGAATGACTGAGAGATTGAGGAGGAGACAGAGAGACTTGGTTTGAGAGAGGAGGTGGGCACTGCGATCTCAGAACACAGTTACGCGCTTGTTTCATTCCTTACTGCTCTTTGGGCTTTCGAAATGCCACTCGCTATGAGGAGGAGAGGCGAGCAAAGAGTTCAAAAAAAAAAAAACGCGAGAAAAACGCTGGACAACGCTATCTAGCGTACGAGGAACAAGTGCGGTGACACGGAAACGAGGGCGAAGAGATAGGCCATTGGCGTCGGCCGATGGTTTCGTCGTGGACGACGACCACTGTTTGGGGGGAAATAACAGAGGGAGACCCGACAAGGCCCCGACTATGAACACGACCGACACCGCATATAAGCACAAGGCGGAGGAAGAGTAGTAGTGTAGCAGTAGCGGTAGTGATAGGGGAGGACGAGAAAATGGTCCGAGAAACGAGACACGAGGCCTGCAGCAAGGCGGATGCGGGAAGGCATAATGCACAAACACGCCGTGACGGAAGTGTTGCGACGGTGAGGAAAGGGCGAAAGAGAGATGTCGAAAGAAGGATATTTTTGCACCAGCGCTGATTTTAATACCGAGAAACTCTTCGCCGCAACGTTGTTGCGCCCATATTTCAGGGATAAAGAAAAAAGAAGTCTTCGAGTTACTCTTCAGTCTGGACTATATATGTGTCTGAGGTGTTGGACTGAAAAATACCCGAGATAGTTATTTGACCGAACTTGTGTGCCACTTATTCTGCATTTTCGCGCAAATCACGCTGTCATCTGAAATTGTGCAAATCTCTACGGTCACATGAAAACTTGTACAACACATCAGGTGTAGTTTGACATGCATAGTTCAGTACAGTTATGTGTCAGTAGTGTATGCCACTTTTGTAAGAATAAAAGCTGACATTGCAATGTTGAATGCGTGTCGAACTTATTACGCTGTAGCATTTTGTAACTTTTATTATGTCCCAAGACGCACTTGGTTTCGTTCCAGAATACAGCTTAACGTTTCTCTCATATTTAATAGTATCTCTAATACCGTGGAGGGGGTTTGTCAGGGTAGATGTATAATGACATACCGACATAAGTCCTCTCTATCAATTTAAACAGCAGTGAATTTCACAAACGATTATCCTAACGCACGTGTGTGACAGATAACGTTCCCCGGAGCTCATAGTTCGTAGCTAAGAAAGCATTACGTCTTCCTATCGCAATATGTTCGCGACAGTGAACTGACACACATACGGTAGCAGATTTCTGAGCAGTAAAACACACTCACAGACCGAGTAACTTGACCGGTCCATACTGTCAGGATACCCCTGTGATAATCGCCTCGACCAACCAAATTAACCATCTTTAGCGACCTTAAAGTAGGCTTACTGGTCCTGCATGGTAACGTCTACGAATGTAAACATGAACTTAAGAAGATCCATATTAAAGGCTTGCACTTTGCCGTTGCCGCGGTACAAGCGCCATTGGGAAGGTGTTCCAATTTTCTTAAATATTTGATACCAGTAACGTTTAGTAACGTTTATTGCTTCATTTAACAGCAATAACCTCGACAGCAAACGTTCCTATTTTCTCTCTCTCTTTATTTTTGTGCGTGTTTGGGGGAGGGAGGCTCCACAATCCTCTTCACGCATATTGTGGGCAGCGTTAGTCAGTCTTCGCTCCCTTTCCTTTCATACCTTTGTCTCCTCTCCCAAGCCCCACGCTTCCCAACACAGACGACTGTCTATACTGATTCGCATGAAGCAAGCTTACAGAAACGCTTTACTCAGGCCGCACAGGCTTGTACTTTCTAGAACACTGTTCTAAAAGTGAATCACTTATAAGAGTTGAATTTGCTCTCCCATGTTTATAAAGAAATTAAGCTAAATCCTTCTAAATATACTGGACAGCAATGCAGTAGCACTGTGCCTTACAACTTCAGGCGTGACCATTACAGAATTCCGCTTGTGCGAACCACCAATGGAACCCTAATGCTACCATACTTAATTCCACATCTTCTCAACAGACTTACACAGGTCCTAGAAATTATACAGAAATCACTGTCCTTATACTCTTTAAAAAATGCCAGAACTTACCTCCTTTCCCGTCCTCAAGATTAACAAGTTGTATATGCAGTATTCATAAGTTCCTTAGGTTTCGTTACTTGTAGTTTCGTGACTTTTCTTCATTGTTGTGAAACTATGCATTTTATTCACCTTGTATGAAACTTCGTGTGTATATATTATTAGCAATGTATAATGTTATTTCTGTCGTCGATGCTCTGAGTGTGCATTCGGGTGCGAGGGCCCGTCAGGCAGAGCACATCTGCCTTTTGCCCTTATATCCAAGACATTTTTTTTTGTCTGATATAAAGAGCTAAATTAAATTCTTTCTATATTTTTCATCTGTTTACTTCCCGTCCCTAAGGTTTGCGTGAGTTAGAAAAAGCATTCACGAATGTTCTGCACATTTCTCCGAGTCAAAGCCAAAGCGTAACATACAAACGTCGTCGACAGAGGCACCTGAAAGTAGTCTGTTTCTGCGCGATAGGACGTTCAATCAGGAATTTAAAAAAAAGGAAAAAGAAAAGAGCGCAAATACGTGGAATGAACCGATTTTGCTCACGAGTAGGGGGGCTTTTTGTCGTCCGTATTCTCTGAACACACCATATATATTTGTTTTGTTTGTTCGTTTTTTGTTTGGAATCATTCTGCTAGTCGACGCGTGCCTATTTACGGGTTTTTTGTCGAAGCGCGCTTCAGAGGCACGCGAGTTTTTCGATTCCCCAGAGTCGTCTCCATGGGCACGACCGACATTCACCCGTTTCGATCGACGCCTCTGACGCGTAGCGCGAGCCCATTTCGAGGTTTATACATACGCAACATCCGCGCCTACAGCTTTTAATAGCCCGCCGAAGCTTGCCGTCGCGTGGCGACCGAATACCTTTCGGGCAACCCGACCTTTGTTGTTGCAGGACATTCGCAGTATGTTGTCGCCGAAGCAGTCTTTACCTGCTCCATTATTCCGCGTGTCAAAACATTCGCCGCGATTCAATTCACGCTTAGCTTGCCTTCTCACGTGATTTCCAAACACATTCGCCAAAGAAAAGCAAAATTGAAGGGCTATGGTAAATTCATTATCTAGAAGTACAGCTGGGTACCTAGGCAGAGAAAGAAAAGTGCGCTGCGCAGGTGACTCGTCGCCGGTGTTGATGCGCACGTCTGCGAAACAAGCGCTTGTTTGCGCAATCGATCAGAACAAAAGAAAAGCGAAAAGAAAGCTACTAAAGGTCTCCGAATGTGATGGCGCTAGCGCGTGACTTTGGGCAGGTGACGTGCGAAGCTTTGTACGAGGCCGCCTGATCTGTTTCACGCCGGGACACTCTCACATTCGGTATGTGTTTTACCCTGCCATCAACAATGTCGCTCATCACATGGCTCTGATAGGTCAGGTCGTCACGAAAGAAGTACTCGCGACAATCGAGCAACAGGCATTCTACCTGACCACCCGACCGACCTTGAAAGTTTTATTCTTGAGCCATTCCACCATTCACTTCTAGATTTTTTTTTCGTGAATTGAATTTGTTCTACTTTTGATATACATTCGTATTTTGCCTAAGGGCAAGCTTTTGAACGAAAATCAAGCAGAGGTCCCGGAAAAAAGACTCAAAACCAACGAACACACACTCAGTAAATCGATCGAAGTTACGATGTTAGGAAGAAAATATTTCTCCCTTTTACGTTATACGTTTCTTAAGCGATGGCCATACTCCTCCCGGTGCAAACACAGCAAACGACTTTATGAATGCGTTTCACCTTGAAGCTCAGCCAACGTCAATTACCCCCTCTTCCTCTTGCACGTGCGTCGTCGTAGCAACGGTCATGCGCTGTGTCACGTTGTATACTCCACTGCCGCGTACTTCTATCCGCGAGGCCAAAAAGTTTGAGGCCCGTGTACTTCGATTTAGGTGCACGTTAAACAATCCCAAGTGGTCAAAATTTCGGGAGCGCTCCACTACGCCGTCCCTTATATTGATGTCGTGGTTTTGGGATGTTAAACCCCATAAATTAATATTATTACTTCTCTCGTTCGGTCCGCGAAAGCCGTGAGCCGGCGGGCACACGCGTCTTGTGGCAGGAAAACAAGCAGGCCGACCAATAACGGCGACGACGGGTCAAGGCCAACCAGAAAGTCGCCTACTACACGTCATGTGCAGAATCACAGGCCAGCAGTACCTGGTGGACACTGGTGCAGAGGTCAGCATCATTCCGGCACAAAAATCCGACCGAACGACACCCCCGATCTCCTACCTTCAAGCTGTCAACGGTAGCAAGATCCCCGTGTACAAATCGCGGTCGCTCACTCTCAACCTCGGCTTGCGCCGCGTGTTTCGTTGGGTTTTTCTCGTCGCTGACGTACGCCGTGCCCTCATTGGCGCTGACTTCTTAAACCACCATGGTCGACGTGAAACGGCATCGACTGCTAGACACTACTACACTTCTCTCTGTTCATGGTGTCGTTTCCCATGACTCATGCATAATCGCCCCAACTACAACAGTGGCCAATGACCGTTTCTCTGAGCTTCTTCGAGAGTTCCCAAACATCACCCAACCACCTGACTGGACAAAACCCGTACAACATGATGTCCGCCATCACATCATCACCACTGGTCCACCTGTTTTCGCTCGCCCACGACGACTTGCTCCTGATAAGCTCAAAGTTGCCAGGGCTGAGTTCGAACATATGATAGAACTTGGAATAATAAGACCATCATCTAGCAGCTGGGCGTCTCCACTCCACCTCGTTCCCAAAAAGTCAGGTGACTGGAGGCCTTGTGGAGACTACCGTTCCCTGAACGCAAAAACCGTTCCGGACCGGTATCCCCTGCCTAACATTCAGGATTTCACATCAGCTCTACATGGAACAACAGTATTCTCCAAAATTGACTTAGTCCGAGCCTTTCACCAAATTCCAGTAGCAGAAGAAGATATTCCTAAGACAGCGATTACCACCCCATTTGGCCTCTTCGAATTTTTGAGAATGCCATTCGGCCTTCGAAATGCTGCACAGACATCACAGCGGTTCATCGACACGGTCATACGCGGCTTGCCGTTCGTGTTCGCCTACGTCGACGACCTACTGGTGGCAAGCACATCTCACGAGGAACACCTGCAACATCTCCGTCAACTTTTCGAGCGCCTGTCAGCAAGCGGAATCGTTGTGAACACTGCCAAAAGTGAGTTCGGAGTTCCATTTCTTAATTTTCTGGGCCATCGCTTGGACAGCACTGGAATTAGCCCTCTTCCTGACAAAGTGCAATCCATCGTCGAGTTCCCCAAGCCTACATCAATAACCAAACTGCGCCAGTTTCTAGGGCTCGTAAACTTCTACCGCCGATTTATTAGAAACTGTGCTACGTTGTTGGAACCCCTCGACCATTTGCTTTGTGGCAAACACTCGGAAACTGCACTGCCATGGAACACCGCGGCGGACGAAGCTTTCAACTCCATCAAGCACGCTTTGGCTGAAGCCACACTGCTGTCGCACCCCAACCCGAGTTACCCCTTGGCACTCATGACTGATGCATCCTGTTCTGCGGTTGGGGCCGTACTCCAGCAAAAGGTGAACGATGAGTGGCAGCCCCTTGCATTTTTCTCCAAGCGCTTGACCTCTGCCCAAACAAACTACAGTGTTTTCGGCCGTGAGTTGCTCGCCATCTTTCTCGCCGTGCGGCATTTTCGACACCTACTTGAAGGCCGCTCTTTTACAATTTTCACTGACCACAAACCTCTCACCTATTCAATCGGCCGCTCTGACTCCCTGTACACACCACGCGAGGTGCGCCAGCTGGCCTTCATCTCGGAGTTCTCAACCGATATACGCCACATCAGCGGTGTTGACAACGCTCCAGCGGACGCCCTCAGCCGCGTGGATGCCATCACGCGTAGTCGCTCCAAAAGTTCTACCTCAACATCATTTCCCTTCAACCTCCAAGATCTGGCTGCAGCCCAATCAAACGACACCGAGCTTCAACACCTACGCGAAGCGTCCACATCACTTCAGCTCGAAGCAGTGACATTTGAAGATGTGCCAATAATTTGCGACACCTCCACAGGCACACCCAGACCATTCCTAACCAGCCCTTTCCGGAAGAAAATATTCAGTGCCTATCACGGTCTTTCTCATCCGGAATTCGTGCTTCCCAAAAGCTTATTTCGTCACGCTTTGTCTGGCCGGGCATGAACGCCAACATCAGGGATTGGGTCCGTGAGTGTGCACCTTGTCAGCGCGCCAAAGTTCAACGGTACCCCGTTCCCCCGTCAAAGCCTTTCTTGCAACCCGATGAACGTTTCGCCGTCGTGCATATTGACATCGTTGGCCCGCTACCTCCATGTCAAGGCTATCGCTACCTTCTCACCTGTGTCGATCGCTTCACCCGCTGGCCCGAAGCGACGCCTATGCCCGACATGTCTGCCGCTACAGTCGCAGAAGCTTTTGTTTCCAGCTGGATATCCCGTTTTGGCTGTCCGACAACGATTGTGTCTGACCGGGGTCGCCAGTTCGAATCGTCCCTCTTTTCGGAGCTTCTGAAACTTCTTGGTATTTCACGCCTACGAACAGCGTCATACCATCCCCAAACGGCCTCGTCGAGAGATTCCATCGTCATCTCAAGGCAGCACTCACGGCGCACAGTTGCCCCGACAAGTGGGTTGACCGCCTCCCGCTCACGCTTCTCGGAATCGATCTTCTTTCAAAGAGGACCTCTCCTGTTCCACTTCCGAGCTTGTTTACGGCACTTCGCTTCGCCTGCCTGCCGATTTCTTCGAAGAAAGCGGCAGCGCCAACAAGCTAACAGCCACTGAATACGTCGACCAGCTGCGCGAGGTCTTTCGACACATTCGTCCGCAGCCTACAGCAGCCAGCCACGTGCAGCGTATATCGCTCAGGACCTAAACAGCGACACATGGTTTTGTGCGGTACGGCCCTGTGCGCGCCCCGCTTCAACCACACTACCTCGGCCCCTTCCGTGTGTTGGAGCGCCGGCCTGCCAACTTCGTCGTCGACATGAACGGGACACGCGACACAATCGCGCTTGAGCGACTCAAGCCAGCGTTCAGCGAGGCACCCGCGCTTAATTACCTCGCCGTGCCTCCCTCCGCTGGACAACGGCTCCTCCTCTCCATCGTGCCTCTCGTCACCACCACTGCGCCGTGTTCACTGGGATGACAATTGAACTGAATATCGCTCGTCGCACCAGCTTCCTCTCTAAGGGGGGAGCAATCTGTAGCGACGCCTCCACCGTCGCACACCCCCGCGGTCGTAAAAACTCTGCGGGGCGCCTCGGTTCGGTGCCGGACCGCGAGCTCCCTTTTCTTTTCTCTTTACGAGCATTCCTCTCTCTTTCACTCTCGCCACTTCCGGTGCAGTGTGCGCACTTGCTCTACTTTCCTCTCTCTTGTTGGGCAGAATAAACCAGACGTTGTTACTGAAAAGACTGGTCCGTCTCGGTCAACCCAGCTCTACATACGAAAAGAACTGTGCACAGCGTGTCCCTGCTTGCAGCGCGAGGACGCCGACGCAAAGGACACCGCTGCGTCATGCTTTCCGCATGAGTTGCTGCTATGCTAGACGAGCTTGGTTTAATCGCGTTCAACCACGGATTTTTTGTAATAGCTTCAATATAACAGCGATGTAATACTGACCTGGTTGCAATAGCTGCGTATGGACTCGAAGGTGCAATCAATGACGGGCCGCGTGATCTCGAAGACGTCGTCCGAACTTGAGGCGGCGTCCTCCCTGAGCGCGACTCTCCTTCCAACGGGACCGGCTAGCCGTAGCAATCCGTTGCCGGCCTGCATGATGCCGAAGTCACGGCCCGAACAACACGTGGAAACGGGAATGCCGTGCACATTGTCCGCACGCCTATGGGCAGGTCCTCTGGCCAGTTGCTCAGCGTCTCGGATGCGTTGCTGCCAATAAAAATGTCCAGTGAAGGTATCATGTACTTTCACGGTGAAGATGAGCAGCGCGAAGCACTGAATTGCGGAAATACAGGTAAGGGTGGATTGAGGGGGCGAAACAGCGACGAACACGAGTGCTAACTACCATCTCGGTTTATTGGTCGAAAAACAGATAACATATGTATACATGAAATAACCTGTAAGTCAATCATCCCGCCAGAAACACGTGTGAGATTTAGTTACAAGATCATAAGGCTGTCCAAACAGTGCGTCAAAGACACGAGTCACATTAGCAAGATGACGAACCGCAGTGAGGGTGAAACGTGAGCGTAAACCATCTCGCCCACATCGCCATTCGATCGTGGTACTGCTCTGAACTAAGAGACAACGTGAAAAGGAGAAGGAGGGTGTTGAGAGAGCATGGCCGGTCCACCGATGTCTTCACCTCTGACAACACAGAAGGCGACACCTGCAAGTGAAGCTAAAGGGATAGTGTAATAAATAATAAATTGGCAGCAATTGAATGATGTGGTTAAGACAGGAGGAAGACAACGTTGCCCGTTACAACTGCGGATGTCCAATTTCGCCCACAAGTTGGCAACATAAGGCACAGTTAGCCAGAACATGTAGTGGGCGAGTAACATGATAGTTGAATTCGGTCAAAAATAGTATCGGATGTAAGCATACCTTGTTGTAAAAAGTGAGCGAGAGAGGCAGCAACACATCGCGTCCTCAAAAACTTCAGTCGCAAAATAGAGATTTACTCTGTCTTTCGTTCATTTACTGACTCACTTACTTCCCTCTATCTCTCTCTCTTTCTTCCTTCCATATGGGCGGTCATTTGTTGCCTAGGTTCGAATCGCTACTGCCCCATCGAACCCTACTATACCAGCTTGAAGTCTACACCACCTGCGCCCCGAAGTTTACGTTGCAAGAAAACGTCGGAAAGCAAATGAGCAAAATGAACACCGATATGATTAGATTGTGTGGTGTTCGCCACCGAGAAAACGTAATGATCAGCCTTCGGTCAGTTCCGAACATGTTGCTCACTTAAATACACGTTGCGAACTAATGTGTCACAAGCCGACACACGTGTCTTCCTTCTTTATTCTCATTATGTACTCAGTGACAACCCCAATACCAAGCAGTTTACCTACTGTAGATCGACACGGCCTGAGGCTGATACCATAGCAACGGTCGTTCGGTTAATAAAACAAAACACATGGTGACGTCCGTGCCGGTGCACGCGACGTTCGGCTCGCGTTATTCTGACACGCCAGACCATAGACGATGAGCCAATCGATGTGACATTTTCAACAGAACGTTATGAATTGGCGCAAGCAGACTCGCATAATAACAAATATAGGTCGCGGCTCGGTCGCGGACTGCCACGGCCATCGTCTTATCTTTATCCGATATCGGGAGCTTGTTATGCCTGGTCGACGAGAGCTTGTGCTTTGCGCTCCTACACAGAATCTTCGTAGTGAACAGATCACGACACGAGCTTACGTGGACGAGACCAAAGGGGCGACACATGCTTGCGCAGCATAAAAATGGTACAACGCCATTCACCCTATCAAAGCGCGAACTCGGCATGAATGACTTGAAGGCAAGAGGTCTAGCCTGTTCCACTCCGTGAAAGTTGTCGGGCCGCGAAACTGTTGCCCCTTTCATTCGGTCCCTTCAAGTCTATCCATTCGCTTTGCCCAGCTACTTCTGATTTATGAGTCTGAGGCACTCCTCTTATACTACTAGCTGAATCCTGATTGGCTGAATCTAACCTGTGTCACGCTCACGCTACCCCGCATCATCCATGACAAACGTGATCCCTCTTTCGTTACGCTCACTCTCCTTCAGCATTAGTAAGCTTCATCATGTGACCCCCTTTCCTTCTCCTCCTCTCATCAAACTCCGCCTCTCCACTCTGGTCGCGTGACATTTTTTTAGCGTGACGACGCAACAATGCCGCCGGCATAACTTCGCTGTAATAAAAAAAGTCAGTTTCGCCGCAAGGTCAAAGCAATTAATGCGATAGCAAGAAACTAAAGCTATACAAAGTGAGGCTCGCCAATGGATACTCTCAGTTTGAACAGCGCTCCTGCTTCAAAGGCGGCCGAAGCAGCGAAGGAAACTAGCGTGCTTCAAGTGTCGAGCTGTGACACTGGATAGTTCGCGCTCATCTTCTGTTTGTTCGTTTAGCGGCGTCCCTTGAGCTCGAGTTACATTGGTACGCTCCGTAAACATGAGCGCGGACATCACGGTGAAAGCTTGAAACATTCCTCTTCCCCTCACCACGAGAAAACCGCGCGAGCAGACAGCAGAAGGGCAAGGTTCTCCCTGCACAAATATAAGAAGAAGCGAGCGAGCTCGCCGACGACTTTTAAATGCGCCCGTCGCGCTCCTAGCGCTGTCTCGCTGGTAATGAAGAAACGCTTACAAGCGCCTGCCGTCTCTGAGTCCGTCCAGCGGTAAAGGGTGTGTATATAACGCTCGCCGTTAGCTACGTGGAGGATCTGCGTTTCGTGGCGTAGTGGTTAGCGCCACTCGCTGCGGAGCAAGAGGTCCTTGGTTCGATTCCGCGCTTCGGAATCATTTTTCTGAATTAATTTTCTTTGGGGGTTTCTTTGGGGTATATATATATATATATATATATATATATATATATATATATATATATATATATATATATATATATATATACACACCTACGGTGCATGACGGCGGCGACGGCGACGGCAATATCCAGCCGAGACTGTCCATATAATTGCTGTCGCAATAAAATAAAAAGTCCAGTATTGGCTTAACACATCATCGTCCCGTCATATGCACTTGCAGTACCGGAAAGCTAAATAAGCGCAGCCGTACAAACATAATCCTCCAACACGCTGCATCTCAGAGTTCACGTGTTGGACAGATGCTGTGAGGAAAACAGTCTTTGTGAATCTTTCGCTTTTCAAGACTGGCCACGTGACGTAACGCTCTAATCTAGCGTATTCCTTCCTAAATGCCAGCAGCTCTTCAGCTGCCATTGTCTCCGACATTACAGCGAACCATCGAATTTAAATGTCAATTAGGCCATAAAAAAAGCTCAAGCTGACCTCGACGTTGTACTGATACTTTTAACGCAGTAGGATTTGTGAGGCAAATGCTAAAAAAATGGAAACGTTAATGAGCAAAATAAATTAGTATGATTTGGACATCCCAGAACTGCTCAGTAGTTTGCTAGGAAAAGTTTGAGTAACAGCTCTAGATTAATTTATACTATCTGGCGTTTCCTTAACCTACATCAATGGCAGAATATGCGAGAATGTTATTACTATTTTATTTGATTATTTCTTTTTTTGCATTCAACCTAATATGAACGAGGCCAACGAGGTAGCGAATCGATCCTGCGACCGTTAACTCAGCTGCGCAATTCCGCAGCTACCGAACAAAAGCGGCCGTGTACAACACGGATACAGAGCGCAGTCACTTGTAATGAATGCTGGCGAATAAAAGTGTACCTTGGAAGCAGGCAGCTCTTGCCTTCCTTCTTCTGCTCGGTCACCTCCATAGTCACGTGAGCTCTGTCTCCGAACTCTGACACGACGGAGATGTTGGCGCGGACCTCTGTATTGAAGAACTCTCTTCCAACCACTTTAACGATTCCAAGCACGATGGGGTGGAGGCCTGCGTGTGGAGTGCATATGGAAATTCCGAGAAACTATACTATGTGAAGTTGTAGAGCCTGGCAGTCTGACAAACAATGCACTGAATTGGCCCCTATTCTTCTTCCAGCGAATCAAGAAGCTGTTTTTCTCAATCGATCGTGACGAAGAAAGAAAGGATAAGTCAGATACCCAGTGCTCGAACCTATAGCGCGGGTGTTAGCTGGAGATGTTAGCCTAGCCGTAGCCTTGCATGCTACTACAGATTGGCAATGCCAAATATTTATTTCGCGCTGACTTAAATAAGTGGGCTGATATGAAAAGTTCCGGATACGTTTATATCTTCAGCTACTTCATTTTGAAGTAGTAATTTGTGGCACGTAATTGTATCTCATGAGATACGTTGACAACATGACATAAGTGCTATCATTTGACGTCCTTTCCAAATAATACGAGCCGCGGCGAGTGCGTGCCGAAATTGCTGTCAGCGCCGTCTAGTGGCGAGCGGTCTGCTATCGAGAGCATTAATCTCGCGAAAACGTAGTTATAGGTATGCTTTTGACATCAGATGGTTCGCCACAAGACGGCGCAGACGGTAATTTTGGCATGTGCTCCTGTGGTCCGTATTATTTTGTGGTCGACTGTACACATGAGGTGGTATAAGCTACCATTTTAGGGCACCAAATAATCAATTTTTGTTTTGAAATTGGTTTGAATTGTCTTTTAGGCAGTGATGCACTTGTAGTGTGTTATAGATGCATCACATAGCGTCCTGCTTTGTAAAAAAAAAAACAAAAAAAAAACGTCATAGCCAACGCAACCATGCATACACCACAATATTGGATCTCCGGGAAACGTAACTGCGCAAATGGCAGATACAATCACGACACGTGCCCATGCAACTGTCAAGGCTCCAAAAGAGACAGGAGTGGATGCGCACCTTTCCTGTCCACTGTAGTAGTGTAGCAGTATTTGACCGCTGGGACCTGGTGTTACACGGAACGAGGGAGCTCGCATTCCTGGATAGGTGGAGGCCAGGTGGTCGTGCAGATTGTCCAGGTTCGTCAGAAAGTCGGCCATGTTGGAACCTAGGACACGCAGGATGTGATCGTAGCCGTGCTGCTGACAGAAGTACAGGAAGTGTTCCCCGAACGCTTCTAGACATGTGTCTAGATCCAGGCCTGCACGTCACAAACGTTCACCGTTACCTTGAAATGCCGTATGTTTTCGAAACCTGTTTATCAATAACGAACCTTTGCAACGCCGTTATTACTTGACATATTCGGTGTACCATTAATATAATAGTAAAAAAGAAAATTTTACATTCATTGTACACCACATTTATTAGAGAATAAACAAAATGCAGACATGATTCAAGGGGCTAGTTTTCTTTGTTGGTCAAAACATAAGCCAAGGAAAGCATAGGAGACATAATTTTTAACTTTCAGTTTATGTGTAGTAGTAATAAGGATGGTAAGGACCGAACCCACAACCTTCGAATGACGCTGCCGATGCCCCACCACTAGAACTACGGAGACAGCAGTTCCCCCGTACACCTTATTGAAAATTTCTGTACATGTTTGAAAAGTTCTTTAAACCTAATGCCAGGGCACACACATTTTTTTTTCAGAAAGAAAATAGAAGTTGACCCAAGTTATGACTGAAAACCATTCAAGGCTGATTCGAGTAACTTTACGGTGGTCAGTAAGATTGCTCCGGCTGCTCGCATTCGCTATCAAGATTAGTGCGTCATATACGAAGGAAATATGTATGCTGAATAACTAAACGAAAAATTTAGTACTATTGTCGCAAAACTTGTTATACAGATGGAGGTCATAGGTTTCAAACTCTAAACCAACGAGAAAGTAGAATCAAGATATATTACGATCCATACTAAACTCATAAAGGTGTGCATATTTTATGTAATCTTCCCTAACAATGCGTTGAAAAGTTCTTACAATCACGTTATTCATTCTGTATGGCCAGTAAAAATACCTACGACAACACCAAACGCGCAGATTGGGACTTCGGTGTCGGTATACTTTTCAAGCTTAACTGATGAATTGGTGGAGCTAAGCGTCCAGAAACTGCCCAGTGGATTAGAGTCTGGATTAGATAATACAATTCGGGGTTTCTGTAACCAGCGCCAGATACGATGAACATGAACATTTGTGAATTGCGTTTGCATCAAATTGCAGTGGCTGTCCTCAAACCCGCGACCTCAAGATAGAAAATGCAACGCCATTTCCTCTGAGATACCGCAGGAGGTTTGCGTAGCCTCCAGAGCGTTGCTTGCCGGGTATTAAAAAAGAAGAAAATATATCGGGGCAACGATATGTGACTTGCACCAGGCTTATATGAGGTTGATTCTTGTTTTACAGAGTACATTTTAGTCACATACAGTTGTCACATACATACATACATACATACATACATACATACATACATACATACATACATACATACATACATACATACATACATACATACATACATACATACATACATACATACATACATACATACATACATACATACATACATACATACATACATACATACATACATACATACATACAGCATGTCAGTGTTGGTATGCGGACCCTGCGCTCATCCGTTCGACTTGCCTTTTGCGCATACGTCAGGCAGAACGGGTCAGTTAGTGCATAGCTTAACAAAATATTTGTGGCGGAACAAGGACGAAAAACGAGAGAAGACGGGATAGGGTGCCAGAATACAATGCCCTAACCTGTCTTCTCTGGTGTTTCTTCCTTGTTCTCAGTGGCGCCACAATTATTTCATTAAGCACATATTCAGCACTGCTAGCCTTGTATTATCGTTTCTTGAACTGTATTATGCATTCGCTGGAAACCTTATTCCGCATTCTCAAAGCCCTCCCCTGCTGGCATTGTTCACAACACAAAAATTTTAGCCGATCCTGGCATTTGACATATAGTGAAGGTGGCGGCTAATGGCAAAGCACCAGAATACTTTTGTGAATTTAGCTCCTATGCATAACAGCCGCGACACGGTGATTTATTTAACT
This sequence comes from Rhipicephalus sanguineus, assembly GCF_013339695.2. Taxonomy (NCBI): domain Eukaryota; kingdom Metazoa; phylum Arthropoda; class Arachnida; order Ixodida; family Ixodidae; genus Rhipicephalus; species Rhipicephalus sanguineus. The sequence goes on from NW_023615499.1 coordinate 103,720, forward strand.
GCAGCTGTTATCGTGAAGCCGTAAACTCAGTCCGAGAAATCATTAGCAATATCGAGTTTTCATGAATGCGCACTGCCTTCGTTATTCAACAGGTTTCCCACGACCTCCCATTCGTATGGGTGATAAGTCGCTGCCGGCCGTCTCCTGCTAGGGAGCCTTCATGTGCGCGCCTCCGTGCTTCGGAGGCGCGCACATGAAGGCTCCCTAACTCCTCCGTCGCACGAAAGGCACATGGAGGGGTCCTGGTGTGTGTGTGTGTGTGTGTGTGTGTGTGTGTGTGTGTGTGTGTGTGTGTGTGTGTGTGTGTGTGTGTGTGTGTGTGTGTGTGTGTGTGTGTGTGTGTGTGTGTGTGTGTGTGTGCAGCAAAGCGCGGCAGCAAAGCTGGGCATAGATTCGGCAGGAACTGTGTACCTTGGTCAAACGCGCCTTGCACTTACAGGGGTCAGCAGACGGCCCATGCCCTTGTACGAGTTGTGTTCTCATCGCAAGGTTTGCGTTCAAGCCATAGACAACACGAGCGTTGCTACGCCCGCTGCAGCGGCCGCGTTTCCAGACTACGCCAGCGTTTTGTGGAGTTGCTCCAGGCCGCACCATAAAGGTGGGAGCCGCTAGCCTTACTATACTCGCGGACAACTTTTCTTGGCAATGAATGGAAAGCTACCGGGGCGCAGCGTCTGCACATGTACTGCTACGCGAAGTAGTCCGGTTTGGCGCGCGTCTCGTAACGCCGTGGAAAGAACCTCCTTGGTGGAAAGTGATGGCTAGCGCTGCATTCCGACCACGGTGTAATTATTTTTCTTACACCCTGATTCCGATGCAAACGCTGCTTAGCGTCTAAGGTACGGGTAAAAGGCGCGCTGCGTTCCGTCTCAAAAAGCTACATGGAGAAAATGAAGGAGTATTTTATATATCGCACGCACAAAATATGGACGCAATTGTGGGACTACATTCATTAGCGGTAGATTACGTGCATTGTGGCTCTGTAGCCTTCGCTTCATTGCCAAAAAAAGTTGTCCGCGACTATACATGTAAGTTCCAATTTGTCGCTATCGCATTCATTGCTTAGCCCTTGCGGCGAAGCTGGGAGTTTTATTGCTCGTACAAGGTTAAAACACTTGGAGAAAACGGGATGCATTCGCTCATCGCCTTCAGTAATTTATTGTAACCGCCATGTTTTAGAAAAGAGAGTGGCGATATCACATCACTTAACCTGAGGTACGGATGAGGTTGGCCAGACTCGATATGCTTGGCGGTGAATTTGACTGCTGGCTCCAATGACAGTGTATTATCTGGACACTCCACGAGCAAGAAAGCTCAGTGCTATTAGAGAAAACTGTACTCTGTGTTGTCTCCCGGTCTACCAAACACATCCAATGATGCGAGAATGCTACGTGAAAGTTTTAGATGCGAAGCATCTCTTGCTCGGGTCGGGGGTATGACCTGCAGTAGGCTAGTCCGCACTCGCACTACGCATAAGCAGGACGCGAACCGGCCAAGCGGGTTTCCTCTGGGCTCCTGCCCGCAGGAGTCGGCGGGGCAGCAGGAGGGCGGCGCGGTGTGCTTCCAGGCTTCCAGGGGGGGGGGGACGTCTGAGACGCGGCTGCTTTCTCACTCTCCTGCTGTGGGGGTGCGAACGGGTTTTAAAGACAATGTGTGTTTAGAGAAATTTATTATCACAGACGGTTAACATCAATAACAATTCAACGTAACATTTGCTTGCTAGACATACGTTTACGAGAATGACAAAAGAAACTTCAGTTTCATGGAAACAAAACACGAAATGACGGAGGCAACACGTACAATCGATGTTTCACAAACATATATATACAGACACAAATTTGTCACAAAAAGATGGATATACATATGTACATTACATGGGAAACAAAAAGCACAAATAAAACGTGAATATGCACATTTGCGTATTTACATGGTACTTCGGCCTGCACCAAACGAGACATCAGCCTACCAAAGCCAGGAAGGCCGAAAGACAAGCTTCACGCGTCTGTCACAGACCAACACAAGAGGGCAAGACCACTGCCGGAGGAATTCCTCCTCACCGAGAAAGAAGAGCTCCTCCGACAGAACAGACAGAAGCGCCGAGTACAGTCGCTCTAGGATAGGGAAGAGAGCGCGACGGCGACGGCCTGCTTCAAGCGCTAGACACATGGTGCGATTCAGCATCCGATCCGACGTGCGACGCCGCACGCGGTATACGGCGATTCAGGACACATGGGGGCGAACGAGCAATCCGCGCGCAGGCTCCGCCCACACACGGCACCTCGGCTTGCACGCACGGAAAACATCGCATCCTCTTCGTTGACTACAAAACAAACAACCTTACGCAGCCACGCTTCGTTCTGTAAGAACATTGCCAATAAAGCTACGCCTTCACAAGCGACAAACATCTCAACAGACCGCATTCACTCGCGACTCCGAGAGTAGGCTTGTCACGACACCGAGCGTAGGCCTAGCAAGGCGGACGCTGTCGCTAGCGCCGTTCGCGATCAAACGCGAGCTGATCGTCGAGCACTTATTTTTATCAACACGATTAAAACTTTTACGCTGATGACACGCGTTTACATGCGCAATTGGTTTTCTCGTAGACCTCGATTTGAAAGCAAAGCCGGCCGGTTCGCCGAGACGGCCGGTGCGGCTGTTAGCTGCGAAGTGGCCTATCGCGGCTCGATATCTCGCTAGTGGTTCGGAAACGGGCGCCGCCTTGCACAATGACACACTTCAAACGTCATGTGTTATTTGATGTGAGAAAGAAAGTTAACCAACGTTTTCATGATCGGAGCCGTCCGAACGTAGTTCAACAAACGCGCAAACAAACAAACAAGCAACAACGCGCCACCAGAGGCGTGACGTCAGGCGTCTCCCGCGCTGCATTGGCTGCGGCCGTCAGACCGACGCGGCAGCCGCGCGGCTACATTCAGCAGCAAGTTGGATGTCCGTGCGGCGTGCGAATCGTCTCCGCACGCTGATGGAACCTGTTGGGCGTCTCTGTCCGGATGCGGCTGTTGGCACGAATGGCCGTACGACGAATCGCATCCGAATTCGCACCATGTGTCCAGCGCTTCAAACCGCCTCGCAGTGGTTGCGCCAAAGACAGAAAGCACCAGCAACAACGAGAAGGGCAGGCGAAGCGGCCTCGAGAACAACGCCCAGAAGAAAGGAGCGATTTACTCCGAGCCCACGAATCCAGACGGCCCTCCAGAAAATACGAGCAATAACACATTGCTTCAGAACATGCTGATTTGTTTCCTGAAGGGAGGAGTTCGGCATGTTGCGGACTGGACCATTCTCCACCCGCTCGAGGCTGTCGAGAGTGGGGAGCACACCCCACCCCATGCGCTAAACGAAGTCCTGGAGGTGGCCAGGCAGAAAAGAAGCTGTTAGCGCGCTCCAAGACACGCGACTAGAGCGAGCACGGCGAGCCGGAGGAACTAACGGGAGCAACAAAGCAGCTATTGTGTTAACAATAGGATTGTTTTGGCCCATCTACTCCAGGACAGGTACAACTGGACATGGCGAAAAAATGCAACAGCTGTTGCATAAAATGCAGGAGTGTTATTGACTGAGGGCCCCTGTTAAGATGCATATTAGGCATCAAATGCCGGAGGTAAGTGCCCAGACAGTAATTCGCATAGTACGCGCGGGCGATACTTCCCTTGTACAAGGCGCAACAGGAAGCGCAGTGCCAGTAGCCGGCAGCGTATAGACACCGAAAGGAAAGCAAAGCCTCCCCGGGAACGCTGCTGTCCTAGTGCCGCACGAGAGACCAACTCAGTGCCACCTGACCAAAAAAAAAAAACATGGCTGATCCCTCCGTCATAGGAATCGGTATAACACGAAAGTGAAACTTGTCTTCACAGAAGTAGTGCTTATTGGGTAGCGATATATGAGAGCTTGTACAATGTCTATTCGTGTTTGGCAGCTATAGCACTGTTTGACGTGGATGCACCCATGTGACAGCATGTCTCTATCGCGACGACTAACGCCCATGATCATGATTAAACCGTTGTGGTAGCTGACGGTGTGGACGATATATTTGGCCACAGCGAATCGTGAATCCCGCGTAAGGATGATATCAACAAGCTCATAATCAACACTGGTACCCGGTATGCACTTCTTCAAGCGTCGTCAATTAAGGAGAGAAACGGCACAATGTGCGCTTTCTAGTAATGGGTAGCCAACGCCTGTGCTCATGCATACACTAAACACACTGCGCTCAGCAACACGGGAGGTAGAGGTTCGTAGCCTGAGCCGCGAACGCGTGCGTTCCGCTGGTTTCTGTCTCTCAGGCGCTGCTCTCGCTCCACCAAGGCACGACATTCGCCGTCGAAATTGCGTCCTTTCTGCAACGCGTATTGCAGCAGTTTTGTTAGTCGGTGCTCTCGCAATTGAAGCAGTCGGCGGCCGGAGAAAACCCCGTTGGTGCACGGGAAGCTGCACTACTCCGATGAGCCGACGCACGCTAACGCGAAGCCACAGGCAAAGACGTAACTGCGTCAAGGGTGCCTCGGCGACGCCAGCGCGGCCAGTCTACCTCTCTGGTATCGAGACGCTTTAAACCATGACCTCCGATATCGCGTGCAATCTCGGAGTACGCGCTAGTAAGTGTCGATCGTGAAGCATTACTTCTTTTCACATCTCACAGACGGCGGCACCGCCCCGCTCCGCCCGTCGCGAAAGAGAATGTGTGAAAGATATAAGGCGCGTTCGCGCCGTGTCTAGCATTTCCCCGACTTATCTTAGTCGGTAGGCGCGTCGGGCGCTTGCCCTCGCGGCCGCAAGGTCGTGGGTTCGATTCCCAGCGGGGTATCTCTTTCTTGGTTTTTTTCTTTCTCACCTGTTGGCGTCCATTTTATCAACGTCATATCCGTGACGGATGTACTTGGTGGACCCCGGCATAAAACACTTTCGTGTAAAAAGGAACACAATGCCGACTGCAGCGATCACACGATACGTAAAGGCGGCTGACCCACGTGACAGAAGTACCAAGAGTACGACCGCAAAATACAGTCTGCGCAAGGTACCTTCGCTCGGGAAGCGGAAAGTCGAAATCCCGTGCGTCCTGAATTTTTTGTCTCACTTCTTCGAGAGCGGTTGACCAAACAGCGTCACAAATGCCATAGAGGGTGTATAACTAAACACGAGGGACGTGGCTGGTTGAATTGGGGAAACGGAGCTAAGTCTGGAGTTCGGAGAGCCAATGAACAAATACCGGGATTTGAAGCAGTTCAGTAACTGCACCTGAAATGTCACCGTACTCGAAGAATAAACGCAGGCTGTGTGAAACACTATCTTCATCTGAAGGTACAGGGTTATGTCGTCAGCAAAAGCTGTGACTTTCACACATTGCTGCCAGGAAGCGCAAGACCCCGGACGCGCGAATCCGCGTCTAAAGCACACAAAAATGGCTCAATGCTGAGGATAAACAGCACAGGAGACAATGGACATCCCTGACGGACCCACGTGTAATGGAAAGGCAGCACTTTCCCAACTATCCAAATCAGTTGCTTTTTATAGAGTGTAGGTATTCCTAATTAATTCCACAAATGGATTAGGAAAGCCGAAGGCTGTGAGGCACATTGAAGATATACGTATGCTCCAGTCGGTCAAATGCTTTATCCTGGCCCAAGAAACAAGAAGACCGCGCGCTGACCGCGACAGCGTATAGGCTATTATATCATGGGTGGTGAAGGACAAGCTGTGTATTTCTCGTCCAGGCATGATGAAGATCTGTGATTACCCACCAGTGAGTTTGGAGAGCCCTCAAACGTTGAACGATTACCGTCGCGAAGATCTTATAGTCAACATTAAGGAGCGTGATAGGTTTCCAGTCTTCAGGACTAACAGAGCAAGCGTCACCTCTTGGGATAAGTATAATGCGGCCATCTCGAAAACTGGATGGAAAGACGCCATCATCAAAACACCGCCGGATAACCACGGTAAAGGCAGCACCGATCTCATTCAAATGTCAAGTAAAACTCAACCGGAAAACCGTCTCGCCCGGGGGCCGTTCCACGCTTCATGGACTGCAGTGCGGCCTTTACCTTTTGGGTGATGGTGGGGGCATGCAGAGAATCAGGAGCTTCTTGAGAAACACGGGGTAACCCTCTAAGCATGGACGGTAATATGTCACAGTTTGTCTGCATGGCCGAACATGACATCGCTTCGCATTGCGCCAAGAGACCGATCACGCGTAGGAAGCGGCTGCGCAGGTGGTATCTGTGTGGTCATAGAGGGAGAGGGCTGCGACCTGCCCAAAAAACGAATGCCTCGCATAGCGTAGCACTTCAGGATGTGCACAGGGGTTGCGCCTACAGCGCCATGATGCCGCCGCCAGAGACGAGGCAGCAATCAAGAGCCGGACGCGTTCACGTAACTCGCGCTGCCAAGCTCGCATCAGGGGGAGACGCCCGTTTCGGCCCGCAGGGCGCTGCGCAACCTCATTGCAGTATCGGCCAGCTCCTCAGAAACGCGACGACGCAGCGAGCGGCCTTGAACTGAACAGTATAGACGCTAGTGCGTTTTAAGAGCGTCCCAATCAGCTGGGCTAGATGTAGCGAGCGACACACGTATTGCACGTGACAAAGACCGACCGTGAGCGCGCGTCCTGGAGGACGCGAACATGAAGGCGCCATGGTTTTTTCCGTAAAAGAAAATGGAACTTAAGCTTCAGGACAATAGCTCGATGATCAGAGATGTACACAGGAGAAATCTTTCTTACACGCAGAATTTTTGTTTGTCTGTCTGTCACCCGATTCAGCCACCCGGCCAAAGTTGAACCACTTGCCGAAGGGCCAGCCATCTTGTACTGCTGACTAGGTTCATAATTGTGTACATTTTCGATCAAAAAGCAAACATTACGCATATCTGAGGCGCGACATCACTAGGGTAAGTTTTAGGTGGTGTGTTCCTTTAATAGAAAATACATAGATACGTAATTCTAAAGACCCTATAGTTTCTTAAGCTGCGCTGACAATGCGGCTGCGCTGAAAATGCGATATGCACGCAGACGAACGCCCTCTACGACGGAGAAAGGAAAGAACCTCCTCCGTGCCCTCTGCACAACATGGCCTCCGAGATGGCGGGGCGAAACCCACCGCGCGCCCGCCATCTCGAAGGCTATGTGCACAAACTCGTGTTTCCCGACGTATTGCCAGATGGCGCTCATATCTCACGCAGTGCTAATCTATCGTCTTTCGGCGACATTTCGGCGACAAGCACGCAGGTACGCGGCCAATTTCTGTCCTGCTGTGTACAGCATTCCTCCCGGTTGCTGCTGCTTGCCGGCTCCAGAAGCGGGTTTTGAGGAAAGGGTTTCTGGCTCTCTGGGTGCCTTTGCGACGAGGCCGAGGTCGGTAGCATGCCCAACGAACGCCAACGGAACTCGATCGCGCAAGTGCGCTGGCTTCGCATCGCCCCATGGTCCCCTTTAGCGGGAGATGGTGTAATGTTTTTTTTTACAGCGAAAGCTGTTATGAGATCATTTCACTGGCCGTTTTCGGCGCCGTAGTTGTCCGCCGCCGCCGCCGGTGTCCGTAACCATATCGCTCGAAATAAGAAAAAAAACGAAATAGGAAAAAAATTCCAGGATGGAACGAGGTTCGAACCGGGCTCTGCGTGGGAGCCCAGTATTCAAACTCTGAGCCATGCCCGTTTTTTTTTCTTTATTGCCTCACAAGTATTTTCATACACTAATCGTATCATTGTAGTGTCTGAGCCATGCCCGTGCTTGAAACTGCTTTGCAAAAAGGTCCTATACAGGCTTCATGTCGGGAAGGAACCACATTAGCATATGCAATATAGCGTGGTAGAAAAGTAAAATAAGCACCAAGCGTCGCACAATGCGAATTCTGTAACCAGGCTCACACAATGCGAATTGCGCAACGAGTAGGTTGTTGCTGCTTCCAACCCATTACAAAGGGCTCTGCCATAATTCTTCATCGTCATCAGGGACAGCATCAACAAAGTGCGCATAATGCCTACATGCGTTTAGCAGGTACCACGCTCTCTGTAGAATGACGAAAAAATGGCACAGTGCCTGCGGCCCTACTTCTCAAAAATTACAATGCTTTAGAGCGTAGTGGGTTCCTCGCAGTGCACTTGTATTGGTTGCCAAGGAAGCCCATAAGCGCATGAATCCACTTTCCTCGGGATCTCAGTAAATTTCGTTGCCTCCCCCTCCCCGTCTCTCCCCACTGTCCAACGTATGTTATACAGCATGACGGGAGAGGGAAATAGCGACCGGGCGTCACCCAATGCAAGTTACATACTGGTGGGCCGTTTAAAGATTCCACCCCATTACAAAGGGCTGAGCCATAATTCTTCATTGTCCATCAGTCGTCGCGTCAACAAAGTACACATAATGCCTTACAGACGTGTAGCTGGTGCTTGGCTTCTCCGCAGAATGACGATAATGCTTAGTAGGTGGTTCCCAACTTCACAAAAATTGTGATTTATGCGTAGTGGGTACCTTTCTAGTGTACTTGTATTGTAGCCCCAGCGGGCTCTAGAAACGCCGCTCTTCCAGCTTTCGCTGTGACTGTGCTGCGGTTTTCAGCGCAGGCCTGGCGGTTTTTTTTATTCCCTGTGCACATACTAGGAGGTATTCCCTGTGCACATACTAGAATACCGAGTCCATCGTATAAATGCATGGGCGTTTTTATGCCTACTCAACTATGCGTTCGCCCACCTGTCCGTCCCTCCCTCTGTCTAGTAAGACGCATTTTTATAAAGCAAAACATTTTCAAGGGCGCGCTACCACAGTGGACCACAAATGCCACTGTGTAAGAAGAGGCATTTCGAGACAGCACTTGAGCATATTATAATAACCTGCCCTGTTTCCTGGCTGTATTTACGTCACCGAGCGTATACAACGCGCCTGCCTCTCACTTTGATTAATCTAGCTGCGAAGAAATGGCGCTTTTCTTAGCAAATAACCTTCTTCGCTGTTGGGTTTCGTAACACCCGGTGACATCTCGAACTGGGTCCAATGAAGCCGTTTCGCTCCCTGCCTAGCGTCTCTCTGATCCCTCATCTTTGCTACATTGCCAATCGCGGCACACGTGTTCACATGGTCACCATCGCACGTAAACACACGCCAAACAAATCTTTCTTTATGTGGCGAACACCCGTGAAGGTAGAAGTGTGCCTAGGAGCCTTGTTGCTATTATGAGAGAGGATCGCTACTCACCGAGCACCTCGCAGGCTGCGGCCACCAGTTTGAGCGTCATGTCGTCCGTGTACACTTTGTGCATCAGGAAAGAGGCACCGTGCATCGTGATTCCAGACTTCTCCCTACCAGAGAGTGAAGAAAAATGGCTCTTTAGTTAAAAGTAGGAAGAGTTTCTTCGTCGCCATGCATAAACAGTAGAAAGCCAAGGTTGGGGCTAGTTGGTTATGCATAGCTATTAATCTCAGCGCGCTACAATAAATATTCAGTAAGCGCTTGAGCTGCTTGTACAAGTGTTTTGTCGCGTTTCTTCTCGCGTGCTCTGTAGCGCGCTGTAATGAATGTCTAGCATACTGCTCGAGATAGGAACGATCAAGAATGAGATGTCGCGCAAGGTGTACGCTACAGAGACACGGTGTACACGAAGGAGCATGACACGCAGCGTAGAAACTACATCTCATGAAAAATGACAACAGGAGTGTAAACACGGACAAACGATAGAAGTCACGACAACATAGACGCCATCTTGTCTCATTGTATCATGTCTCATTATGATATCTCAATGAGACCAATTGCCTTCAAAAGGTCATAATGCCTTCGCTTAAGAAAAAGTGCAAACTGTGCTACAGATCGGGCGAACAAAGTGTCGTAGCTAAATGTTAGCGCAGCTTGCACTAAGTCGTGCAACGCTGGGTCACAGCACAGCTGGTGGCCACGTTTTCAGCTTCTTTTGTTAACCTTTTGTACATAATGCTTGGGCGGTGATTGAGCGCGTGTCCGCTAATGAGATGATGATTTTCTGTCTACGACGCACGACAAACCTCGACCATAACAGCTCTACTGTAAAAGCTCCTATAGCGCGTATGGGTCATTGAAATTGGGCAAAACCCATTACTCACCACAGTGGTCCACTAAAAATTAACAAGAGAACGCATGGGCGGCAAACACTGAATAAGATTTCCGTACAGACGTAACCAGTAACTGAGGGATACTTAAACGAACCGTCGGGAACACTAAGGCCGCACATTTAAGGACACAAGGCGCATACGACACACCGACCTCGACTATAACCGCTCTGCTGTAACACAGTTTAACGCGCAGTATTCGTTGCTGACATTCGGCTATGGGGCACGTATTTCTGTACGCTGCGCGAAGGAGTCCCTATGTCTTATTAAACAACATCAAAACTATAGGTCAGGCTTCAGTGACAAGACCAGAAGATCGCCCTGAAATCGCACAAAGAGAATGATAACAGCCAGCAGCACGCTGTAATTTTAACCCGCCAAATACGCATGCAGCTTTCAGACATGCTAGAATCAGCATTCCACGTATCTAGAAGCGCAGACAGAGCGAATCACAGCACAAATGCAATTACAATACGAACATCTGCGGCATTGTGCAGCAGACGAAAGCAACTGACTACATGAACATCACACAAAAGCTTGCTACGTAGCGTTACTACAGTGTTCTTCATTTAATTATGTTCAGGGACATTTTACGTCTTCGAAAAGCACAGCGCAACGCTTACGCGTAATATCTTCGCTTAAACATGTTAACACCAAGAAATCTACGAAGCTCGCAGAACCTAGCAGATTAATAATTTGTTCTCACTATATGGAGTGAGCAAGGTATTGGCGATCTATATACTATAGTTAACGCCTGCTGAGGGACGCATGAATATATAAGCACATCTATAGCAAAAATTCGATAGGGCGGAGTCTTCAGTCCAAGACGCCTTGAACTCATCCTGCTTACTTAGGCCTCAATACTAATAGTCGTGGTAGGAATGGGCCAGTGTCCTTTCCTGTAGCCTTTCATAGAAATGCTGAATAACGCGTAGGGCAATGTTAAAAAGAAACTCACAGAAGCATCTTCCATGTGTCCGCTCCAAACTTTTTTGTCACGAGGTCTTCCAAGGCGCAGTGGATGAACCCGTACTGCACAAACAAACAAAAAGAAATGTTTACTTTTAGGTTCCGTTCACGCAGTTTTCTGTGAGTGCTAAACCAGTTCATATGACTTCCCTGAGACACTCGCACGCCCATCTATATTAACACTCTTCCATGCAGGAAAATCAGACAATGATATTTCATGTCTTCTATCAGGAAGGAGAATGTTCTGAGACAAGACATGATGTAGCACCAGGGGAAATGCAATAAACAGGATTAGAATACGTGAAAGCGTTAGAAAGTTGTAAGCGAATGGGTTGTTTGATATGTCGTTCGATATGTTGCCAGAAAAATAAAAAATAAAACAAGAAAAAAAAACAAGGTATATAGTTGTCCGGATATCGACACATTGTCATGTACAAATAACCAATATGACGAACGTGCCTTTTGAGAGCAGACTTGAATTTCAATTAATGTGCAGACAAAATAAAGACCCCGAGTAGTGTCATTTTTGAACGCGATAACGTTTAGGAGCTTGTGTCCCATGAATTCCGATGATGAATGGGGCCCCGATAACGCTACCATATTTCACTCTTAAATGCGAAGCTTAAGCGTCCTCCAAGCTTTTTGTTGATGCTTTCCCCCCCGCTCGCCAGCCCCTGCCTTCAAATGTGGTAAAATTGTGATTCTTTGATAAGCTATCTACTGAAGACGCGGACGGGCCAGCATGTGAAAACAACAAGGCTTACAACATCGCACCGCGAACGATAACAGGTATGTCAAGCTGTAGATTTATTTATTATTTATTATTTATTTATTTATTTATTTATATTTATTTATTTCAATATACTGCAGGCCAACTTGGCTCAAGCAGGAGGGGCAGTATACAAATAATATAAAATACAAGGATAGCTTAATACATGCAATGGTGCAATCGAGAACTAATACAGTACAGTAAAGGTTGAACAACCACAAAAGACAATAGTTCCATAATAATTTATGACGCTCATATAAATGAAATGAAACAACATGAGCAGAAAAAAAAGCAAGTCTAATAAAAAATATGCTCTTCCAGAGACTGAACGGAATTTGGCGACATAATTACCGATTCTGTAAGTCTATTCCAGTCCGCTATAGTTCTGGGGAAAACACTATTTTAAATGCATTAATTTCAGCGAAAACTGGTTGCCTGTTGATGTCTGTTGTGTCTTGTTTGTGGAGCTGTAACAGGACGAAGGTATGGCAAATCATTTAGATTCAAGTTGCCAGCCATTTATTATGGAGAAATTTTATGCCATGAAACTTCCTTCTGGAATGTAAAGAAGATATTTTGTTTTTGGTCACGAGAGCACTTGGGGAATCCGTTCGCTGATGATTAAACTTTTCGGGCTTTCTACATTTATTTTCGCTTAGGCCAGCTTTCTTAGTCTTTCTTTTTGCGTATCCAACGATCGAGCACAGCGGAATAATTGCATCGTGGTCAGCCAATTAGAGAATTGCACCAAGAGCCTCACTGACAGCGGCTAATGAACGTGGTCACTAAGCCACGACGACTTAAGCCACTGCGGCTTAACGCAGTCTTCCATTAGAAGTAACGGAACATTCCTTAGGAAAGCAAAAGCTTGCACATCGTAACGCGGACAAAATATTTCGGGCAAGCCAGCCGCATTACAAAAAAAAAAAAAAAACACGATAGCTCTCGTTGCCTTCTGGATAAAAAGCAGAAAGCTAAAGTAAATCTAATTACGGTTCATACCAAATGTGGGAATGAGATGAATGGTCTTTATATTCTGTCCTTCCTGAAGAAACTTCTCTAATTATCATTCATTACCTCGTTACGCACGTGGACACAACCATAAAGTACTTGCAAATGCGCTCTTCGGCATTTCAGTGCAATCTATCCATTTGAACAGTCGCGGCGTAACACTTAGGTTCGGTGAAACCAACGCAGTTTTCAAAGATCCATTTTGTCTGTTCGCTTGCTTGATTGTTGGTTTTCCTGTTTTCTTGATTGGTGTTTTGTTTATTGTTTTGTGCTTTCTTGTAAGCTCAGCGATAACGATGCAACAATTTTTTAAATTAACGCGAGAGCTTATTGCCTCAGGCAACCTCTTTAAACGGAATGGAAGATTCACTGCCACTAATATAGTGGGTGCATATCCGAACCACAAACACAATATCCTGCGCCGTATGAAGGCTACCCTCTTCTTTTCTTTATCCACCGCTACAGCAGGAAGAGAGGGGACGCCTCCATCCCATCACTGTTTCTTTGACATGAAAATAACGCCAGCAGACGTCATGTGTCCTGCGCTCCTATAAGTGTACGAATTCTGCTTCATGGAAGCACCCTAATGAGTTCTTGCAGCACAGTGACTTTAAGCAATACAGCAGCAAAAAACTAGACACATAACGAGTAGCGGCACAGTACTCTAGCAAGGACGGGGACAGTCACTTTTTGAGGGTTGTTTTAGAAAGGAGCCATATAAATTGCAGTATGTCGTTCACCATAAATAGCGGCGTATCTTTCTGGTATGAAGCGGATTTTATTTTATTGTATGTTCTTGCGGTGCGCTATGCACAGGCGGTTTCCCTCGTCTCCTCTTCAGTCTGTGCTGCTCGGTGATAGCGTCTCTGATGGATGAAGATAGACGACCGACTGAGTGGTCTTCCGACGCGGCCAGCGCCGATACGGAGGTCATGTCACGGTACCGGAGAATTTTTATCGGACATGGATAAGTGGTATTCTCGAATATTTTTCTTCATTCGCTGTCGCGATGCCCTACATTCCACCGCCTCCTTTGGACACAGTAAAGTCACGTTAGAATGTGATTTACTGCTAAAGGATGAGATTTATATTGCGGTTACTTTTTCAGCGAATGGCGCCCCAGCGTAAAACAAATTAGGTTCGAGCGTTTAAAAGAGGTATTTGCTTAAACCAGTTTTATGGGTGCATAGCATGACTTCATTTTTTTCTAAATGCGACCAAGACGCGTTTGTAACGACTTGTGTTTCGAGACACCCACAAAACAACACGCCAAGTTGATTTTTCACTTACTTTTGTTTCTTTCCATTTACATCGTAATTACTACACTAGAGCTGAAAACTACAACCTTCCCTATGCCTCCCTTGGCTTTATGTCTGTTGGTTTAACTAGGTTGTCTTTAATAAAAAAATGAGTCCATAATTCATGCCTTTTCGTTCTCTCAATAACACAGTGTTTAAAAAGTCACAGTTCTGCCTCAAGGGAGAAGCAATGAATGCGGTAGCAAGAAAGTGGAATGTCAGCGGACGAATGGAAAGCGGCTAGATACTTGCTGTGCACTGCTCAAGCACAAAGGACGCAGGAAAAGAAAACACACAAGGCGAGTGCGGTCTAATAACTGTCACAGCTCGACGCTTACAGCGCGCTGCTCAAACACAAAGAAGGACACACGAAAAGAACGCACAGGTATGAAAGGACGAGCGCAAACTGTCACAGTTGTTACTTCAACTAGCCCCTACTTTGGCTCTTCTAGCTAGCAGCTCACTCCTTTCGCAAACGCGGCCGCAGCAGCGCTAGCATGGTCGACCACGTCCTGTTTGTCAAAGTAGAAGTGGGAGGCACACATCCCAACTCTGGCGAAACACTATCGAACTTTAGAATTGGGGACCGAAGAAATTTGCGAGTCGCGCGCCGCGGTCGCGCGCTTCGGAATTTTTTTCTTCTGAATGATTTTTATTTTTGGCTTTTATGTATGTATACATACACATACATATTCGGGACATGACGGCGACGGCGACGACAAAATCCGCCGAAAGTGTCCCTATAATTGCTATAGCAAGAAAACACAAACACGGCAGAAAGCGTGTGCGCTGACCTCATGGTGACCACAATTATCAGGCAGCTGCAAGTCTGCGGTGTTTCGAAAAATATGTTGGAATAATGTTATAAAGTCTGATCGCTAAATGTTGTGTGCAACCGCCCATTTTACTAATATTGTGAAATGTGCTGTAAAATGACACAACGCACACTGGTGCACTACTCCTGCCCCTGTAGAGCGTGCTCCACCGCACAAAGACCATTTCTGCCAGAAAGCCCCCTTTACACCTTAGTCGGGCAGGTTGGTTTCTGGTTGGATTTCATCAGTTGTCATATATCCACTGCCGTGCTTACCGCAAAATACCACAGAAGCGCCCTCTTTCGCACAAGCGCCCACTATTAACAATTGCAGAACTTTAGAATTCTGAAAACTGTATGCTAAGGGCCCACCCCCTTCAAGGCGCCATCATCAGCCCAAATATTGACTTGTCTATGGCCATCACGGGACCAGTACGGGCAATGATGGGGATGTTCATTACCTTGCTGTGGAAAGGGCAAGACCGATTGGTGTGAAGTTCATGCAAAGTGGCAATGAACAGTCGTTGAATGAAAAGAGTGGTCGCACAGCTTTTGCGAGACGATCTCTGAAGAGATGGTCGTGCGATCCCTCAAAGTGTTTGGAATCAGTGTCGTGTCGGACGGCTGCGAGCACGGTCACTTGCCTAATCGACTTGCAGGGATCGGAGATCCCGTGGTCTGTCAAAGTCGCGCGAGTGTCAGCGACGAATGCGTTGGCCTCCTATTCTGCACCGACTCGGAAGAATTGTTCGCTGAGTTCAGTGACGACGGGTAGGCGATAATGTACCCTGTCATTGACCATATGGAAATAAACATTTTCTATTCGATTCCGTAGCCACTGTGCTCCTTCCTTCAAATTTGTCGTTGGCTATCGTCTTGGTGTTTACTGCTTCGACCGGACAAGCGCCCGTATCTCGATTAACACTATTTCTAGTGAAAGTGGTGCAGGCCTTCCCGCGGTTTTTGCGGTAATGTTTGCAGCATGACATGGGTCATATGCTCACCTGCACTTCATAATTCCAATAAACAGCACCATAGGTAAAAACGCATTGTGACCTCGAGAAATCTTGAGTGTGCGTTGCAAAATCGAGGCGCTAAATCAGTGTTATGTATCACAGAGCCCGCCATTGCGGCGGGTAGGGTTAACATAAACCGGAAATACGAGAACTTTCTGCTTCCCATTGCCGTCAATAAATCGTGCGAGCACCAGCTAGAAGACAGCTTTTTCAATCAGAAGTGCCGTCTACTGCAGGCTCGGTACCCGATATTTCTTTTATCTTCAATGGCGCAGACAATGCTAAGAACAAAACAGACGCGCACAAGAGACAAAGATAAGAAGTGTACGGTCATTCCCTACGTGCATGGCATCTCGCACAACCTGTGAAAGATAGACACAAGAAATGGGGTGCATGTTCTTTTTTTCAGCTCCTGATCGCTTGTCAAGTCTGCGCAAACGAGTAAATCAGATGGGCCGTACGAATGTCGGCTGCACCACAAATCATCGGGATCAGTTCGTGCCATATGCTGAGGGCTTTGTTTATTCTATTCCCTTGTCTTGCGGCCGCACACACGTCGGTCAAACTGGCAGATGCCTTAATGAAAGAGTGTTGGAGCATAAGTACAATGTGAGAGTGCGAATTTCATCCACTGCCGAGATTGTGAATGCTCACCTCAATTCAGCAGCACGAGCGTACTGCGCAGGTTGGGTGCAAAACTTAAATGAGAAATCGTACAGGCCCAGAAAATCGCGAACCTAAATGAGAGCTGCGTCAGTACTCCTTCTATAGACCTTTTAGATAAAGAGTTAGCCTTCCTATCGGAGGCTAGGTATTCATGGTTCCCTCTCGTGAAACTGCTTTGAGTTTGAATTTGTCAGGCTTTGCTCATTTTGCTGTGCCTTTTTGTTGTTGTTGATACGTGCTGTATATTTACCGTGGTGTACGAGCAATAAAACTTTAGCTGTTAGTCAGCGCCTGTGCCCTGTGTTCCCTTCGTCCGTCCTCGTCGTAAGTGCGCTGTTATCGCCACGTTAGAATAAAAAAATCACAGCATATCTACGTGGTGAATGATGATGCGTGGGGCGAAGCTCCGGAGGGAATCATCGGTAAACCGTTAATCTTCTGTGTAACGCCCCGTCAATCATCATATAAAGTGAGAAACACTGTATGTATATTACGAACAAAAAAAAACTTATTTTTTTTAATTTGATGATGCTTGGCTTGCGTTGTCCCTTCATAATCACGGCTTTATGGTCCGTGAAATGAAGGGATAGCGGTTCCTGTACGGGTTTCAATTGGAAATTTGAAAATCCCAGGTCTATACACGCCCCTCGGATGGTCGTTGGTTTCATATGATCAAAGGACGTGCACGTGAAAGCATATTTGGCTGCCATATGTTGTATTAACCACTCATTGTTTTTTCGGTAATATCGATATTCAGGTCACCAACTAACACAAATGGTCTCTTCTTGTACTTGTCATAATTACACAATACCGTGTCAATGAATGTCTTGATATTCCCACTCGACAAATTGGGTGCGAGGTACATGGTAATGATGATGCATCCATCAAAATCTTTGGCAGCATATTCACCGTTGTGGCTCTGTGCCGTTGGTAGTAGTTTCAGATCTTGTGCCTTTTCTGCTTGTTTGACGTATACAGCCACACCACCTGCAGGACGCTCTGCATCATCGATGCACACGACTGGAACGTATCCTTTGATATACGGTCTTTTGGCGTTCCATGTCTCGGTAAGACAGAGAATGTCCACCGCAGTAAGTATGAGGCCCTGTTCCACATCGTCTACCAGCTTGACATAAAACCAGCTAGGCTTACATGGTAGGCAGGAAACTACAGAAGGCAACAACAAGTAAAGGAAATATAAGAGAACGGCAATCTTTTGCCAAGGCGTTCGACCACTGCAATGTTAACGGCTATCTCGTGGGTGGGTCTCTGTAGCCTTGTCTTCCATCCGGCGACTCCGAGCAAAAGAGAAAGCGCGCCAAGATGGAGCCTCATGGCGCGTTAATTCTGAAATGTTGTCTTCAGGCGTAGTTGAAAACACGAGACGTGGTAAAGAAGAAAGAACGCCACACAGGCGAACACGCACGAGATTCTCACTCGTCAACGTCGTCTTCTTCTTCTACTGCATACCAGAACGCGCGCTTCTCACGAACTAGAGGTGGCTACTACAAAAACACACAAACACAAACAAACAAACAAACACAACAACAAACAACAAACAAACAACAACAAACAACGGAGATGGACGACACACGGCATAGGAGCTTCGCCCCTAAAAAAACACTTTACGAAACCACTCATTCTTTATTACGTGCCTACGCCCCCCTTCCCCCACTGTCACGGAGCCAGAAATTTATTACCGCATCTAGTGATGTTGGCCAGAGGAAACTTCGTGGCAATCCTTTTCATGCCACCATTATGATAACAGGAGGCATACTCAGCACCGCGAAAGTTTTGTTAGGATGACTTTCGCATTCATTCATATCGCAATCATTCATACCTTCATGAGCTTAGACTGTCGTTATCGGTATGCCCACCCGGAAGCGTGAAGGAAATCAAGTCACGAGGCTAACGGGGGAGCGCAAGTTCATTCGATCATGGCTTCCGATGAGTTACGATTACCTGAATCGTGCACGGAACGCGTTCTCCCGGGCGTTTTGTCCCCCGATCATTTTCGTGCCCCAGAGGACGCAACAGGGCCTCGCTTTCTGCCGCCGACACAGAGTGAATAACAACGACGGTGGCCAGAATGAGCGCGCTAAAGCGAGAGACGAGGATGAGGAAGAGAAGTAGGAAGAGAATGAGGAGGTGGGAGAGTGGTTTGTTTTCGAGCAGCGTAACTCTCCGGCTATACATCATCCGTTCTTTCACCTCGGCCGTGCCAGCCTTGCAGACAACCCTTCCACACACCTTCATCTCTCTCCTCCTCTCGCACGTGCACCACGTGCTGCGTCAGGCTTGCGGATGCGGGCTCGCTCTCAGGAAAACGTAGCTGCGGAATAAGAAGTCACTGTACCCTGGCCAACACTGTCCTCGTGCTCTTGCAGTTTGTTGGGCAAAGTGGCACGTTTCGCTGAGTGGAACTCTTTATCCGTATAGTGCGCGTACTAGCTTCCTCGGTGCCTACCACATGCTTTATCTGTGAAGTGCAGTGGTGACTGCTTGGCTGATTTTTTTGCCCCTAGCCCCGCGACGGTGGTCTAGTGGTTATGGCGTTCGACTGCTGACCCGAAGGTCGCGGAATTGAACCCCGGCCGCGGCGGCTGCATTTCTGATGGAGGCGAAATTTTTTGAGGCCCGTGTACTCAGGTTTAGAAGCACGTTAAAGAACCTCAGGTGGTCGAAATTTCAAAGCCTCCAATACGGCGTCCCTCATAATCATATCCTGGTTTTGGGACGTTGAATCCCAGATATTATTATTATTCTTTGCCCCTAAGAATACATGCTTAACTTATGCACATCGCTCGAAGCCTGTGTTTCTCACGATGATGACCAAGGGAACATGTAATCCCCAAACATTCAACAACATACATGTATTGTAGTTCTTGAGCGGGCCCTGACGGTGTGTGGAAACAGACTTTGATTGCGCTCTTTTATCAAAACGGCATGAAGAAAAGATCTTTTAACGCTTTTATTTCTTTTATTTTTTTTTACAAATCAAAGTACATCATTCATGTGTTGTTCTCGTTGTTTGTGCTGTGTTGATCTCTGCTCTTGTGTCCACGGCTGCGTTCTAATTCTGGACGGGATCGTAGACAGTCTAGGCTGGCAGCTTAGTAACAGCATCGAGCCCAGTGTACTCCGACAAATGGAACGCGTCGAGATGACGTTCTGCGTGACATGATGCCAACTCGCGTCGAGAAGAGAAAGCTAAGAAAAACGAGCGTCATTGTTATTTGCTTAACCTCTTTCGTCTTGAAATCTATAAAAAATTGAGCTTACATTTAACGCGTGGAAAAGCGTCTGCTTGTGCAGACGACCACACCGGCGAGATCGGAGCATTTCGCCTAGCCACCATCTTGTTCGGACAGCTAAGTTGCCTGCATGATGTTTGTCTCCGTTGCCGCCTTCTCGAAGTTGTCTCTTTTGCGAGCCACGTGAGAATTGGAGATGGACTTAAGATGACCGCTGTCCACTTAGCTGTCTATTCAGCCGTCTACGGTGAGTGTTGGAACACACCCCATTTCTGCAGGCCTACCTTCTTTAATCATGAATCGTTCATGTTTTCTGAAGCAACTGTAGTGCGGCACATTCGTCAATTTCGCACGACTTCATTTTCTGTCAGTTGAAACCCATTGTTCCTGAACCTACAGTTTGTAAGCTGATTTAAAATAGTTACAGTGCATCGGGTTCGAATTGAGTACGAAATCGTGTTGGCTGCCAGTGAAACCAAATGGCGCTATCGCTGTAAACATACTGCACCTGCGGAGGCAGCTTAAACGATTCGTCAAAAAGGAAATGGTGTGCTACAGTTAAACGTTTACAAATACTAACTGGGCTTTGCTTTATACCTCTGTTGATCGCTGTTTAGTTGAAAAGGTTCGTGGAACGAACTATTGGGTAACAAAAGACAGATGGGGCGTGTGGAGACACACACACCCTGGTTCTCCGACTCATCGTTAATTTATAGCGTCTTTTCTAGATTAAATTAGTGACAAAGCTGCCCGGATCGCCACTGTTCTTAACATCGTTACATATTGTTTGGTTACATACAAGTCTGCATAAGCCAGCTTCCATGCCGAACTTCTGTGCGTTGTTTGCTTCTTTTTTTTCCATTGCTAAAATGACGCGCGCCCTCCGGTAATGCCCTGTAAAGGGTGCACCCCTGCACAAAGCGCACCTTTGAAAAAAGCTCCCTTTACACCTTGCTGAGATGGAATTTTTTTATTTCCCGTTCTTAATAAAGTTACGTTATATTTCAGCCCAAAACAAACAAGGGACATATCAGTATATTTAAAGTTATCTAAAACCCTCAGCCGCGGCGTTCGGAATTTTTATTCTGCACCTCTCTAGCTCTTTTAAAAAATCTCACCTTCCTCTCCAAATCAGCTCGGGCAAGGAAAGGATGCCGTATCAAACTTTCTGCTCTTGTTTCATTCTTGATTTTATTAGCTTTTTAAAATCATCGGAATATTATTTATCGCGTTTGTGTTATTTTCCTCGGTGAAGCAGGCCGTTCTTTGATGTGCATTCAGATTTCTGCATGCCACGTACTTTATTCGGATGTTGTTTTATAACGCGCGCTTTCACTTTGAACGAGTTACTCCCTCTTACCCTGTTTCTTTTGGCTGAGTCATCGGAATTTCCCTACTGTCGGTATTCCGCGCGATCATCGATCAGCTCACGCGTGTTTTTTTATTTATTTATTTATTTGCTTCCTTCGCGAGGCTGGAAGCCGCTCCTCACCGCAAGCACTTCAGGCGGTGCGAGGAAACGCATGAGCCCTCGTTCACGAGACTGTAAGTTCCGGCTAGCTTCTAGCTCTTATTGATCACACCGTACTCCTGACGTCAGGGTCGATCGTCTCGATTCTTGCAATATGTCAGATATACGTTTTGCGGTCACGTGCTGATCGTCGAATCGTGTGTCGCTTGCTCCTTAGGCCCTCGTTTCGATTCTCCGCTTTCGGCCATTGTCGGCATGCACAGTTTTTGTGACGATTCCTTTTTAGTGGCAGAACCTCGCATTTATAATTCATCCTCGGTTAACGTCCTTTGAGACTACCAGACTCTTAAATCAAATACAAAGAGTGTACTTTTACAAATCCGTAGAAGTGTCATTCCAGGAAACAGTCTATTCAAGGAACTCAAGGCAGTGTGATGAATGCGGGCTGGCTTTCTAATTAGTCCTTATTGGAGAGAATTTCAATTTCGTTCGTATTTTGTCATTATTATAAGACCAGTTTTTGATAAAATGTGAATTCACCACAAGCTGCCAGTATTTTAGGGAACGAGGAGGTATTCCTTCGCAACTGGGCTCACGAAACGTGGCGTGTCGATAAACATTTACTTACATTTATTTAAGTCTTTTAAATCACTTTAGCAAAGTAAACTGCTGTACTTTATTGCGCACTTTACCAAAGAACCTTCAGTAATGTGGTCGTGTGTAGCAATATTCTACAGTCGGAGAAAGCAAAATTCATATGGGGAACGAAGACCGATAAATTACGCACAACTCAACGTTTTTCTGGTTTTTCACTACCTCTACTGGGCAACTTTAATAAAGGAACAAATCTCATAGAAAACATGTGCGCATTGCATATAAAGAGAATAGCTTTACGCAAAAGGTATCTACAGGCGCTTACTTTGCGATAATTTTTTCACGAACATCCATCGCCGCCATACATATTTATGGTGAAGAAGTTCGCTACACAATTTTTTTTGGCTACAGCGGAAACTCTCCAGCTAGCAGAGGTCCTGTTTTCTTTTTTCTTTCTTTTTCTTGCTCGATCGTTTACTTCGCAGCGCTCTCAATCGTGAACAGGAATATTCAGTAATGCTTTTAAGGGAAGAAAGTTGCTGCGCTTAGTACATCATTTCCTCGACCGTCTCATACGACCCCGACAAGCTCCTCGCAGAGTATGCGGCTGGTCTGAAGTCGAACACGGCTTCATCCCGCTTTTTTCTCCGCGAATAAAGGAACGTAAACACGCTCCTCCAAGTTTCCGTAGCGAATACCTCCGCTCAGTCGGCCATGCGAAAACAGTGTGCCCGCCCACGTACAAGCGCGTTCTCGTTTTCATGCGCCTGGTCCCGTATCCTTGAGGGAGTACTTCCAAGTTTCCCTCTCAGGACTTCAACATTTTCCGAAACGTGCGTGTTTATCCTGAAGGGAGCGCACGTATGTATTCCTTTGTATACGGTGAGCATCTGTTGAGAACGAAGTTCTGTCAACTCACAAAGCCCTTGTCGCGGTCGTGCGAAGAAAACTGGAAATACAAGTAATACCACTTGGGACTCATCCACTGATGTTGAGACAGGCGACTGACAAGGAAGTATAGGCGTCATTTCATTATTTCTTGTTGGTGCAGAAAAAAAAAAATGATCAGGCTGAACCTTTGCGTCGTCTTGTACAATCATAATGAAAGCTTACGAGGAACCATACGATTTTTAAGAAGCGATTTATCACTTATACCAGAATGTTGTAAATGCATTGACAAAACAAGCGCACGGAAAATGCGACAGCCATAATATTCTCCGGCAGCGAGTGTCATATACGCACCGAGTTACCCAATCACAGTCATTCTAGCAAACTCATTTTGTTGAATCCTAATCATATATACCCTATCTGTTGGTCCACCAGGCTGCATCACGTCAGAAGGGAACTTTGCGTGAGAAGGGAACATTGTGAGAGGAGAACGTGCGTACCTACGCTAGGTTCGGCTTTAGATTGCCCCTTTCAGACATTGAAATCATCTGTCTTTACGAGGGTAGTAGTTGCGTTGTCTGCACATCACTCACGGCCCTATCGGCGGGTTGGTTTGAACGACTGGATTAGATTATATACAAGCCATGCTACTTCTTCCCAGCAACTGATTGCATGTTGTGTATGCCGTACGAATAATGGAGGCATGAAGCGAAGGAAACGTGATTGATTGTTCAATCTTCTTACTGGTCCACACTGAAAAGAATATCTTGGAAGCCATTGCGTGCTCGAAGATATAAGAATAAGACATGTGACACTGCAAACTATTCGTCGTGCGACTGTCCTTAATGTTTTATACGTTCATATAGGTAAGAAAACAACTTTAGGTAGCAGAGCCTGCTTTTGACACGAGCTTGTTTGGCGATAATGTCATCCCTGGCTTCTTCAATCTTCGTGACCCCATTTGGGGCCATTGTTGGAGCAAGCGCAGCTAATTCGGAAGCAAATATTTTTTACCTTCAACTTGAATTTCTCGCGTCGAGAGCATTACATTACTTGAGCTCAACTAGATGGTGCTCATGTCATGCATCTGTGACGTAGGGTGAGTTTGAAAATGGCGTTTCCCAGCAAAACGTCAACGACTTCGTCCTCGTGGTGAGTAATTAGACTTTCTTGAGGTTCTCGTGGTTTCTTTTGACCCGGAATGTGTGACAGCACTACTGAAGTGTCTCCAATAATGTTGTGATCAATGTTTAGGCATAATCCGTGTTGTAAATGCGATTAAGAGCTGTTTAAATTACACGTTCCCGATCGGAGACTGTGGGTCTTAAGACCACACTAGCCCTGACAGGGAAGCACCTTACTGAGGAAAAAATGCAAGAATTCTGCAAGAGAACGATCCGATCTTAACATTCTGATGTTACCGAGTTTATTGGCAATGATGCTTGATAGGCAGCAGCTACACAGAGGGAGATGGTGAGAGCAGCAGCGGCGAACAGATGCCTCAAATTGCACGGCGCCAGGAAAAGGGGTCTAATGAAGTGGAGGAGGTGATGGTTCGTATTTTCAATATTTTTCTTGGTAATAAAATATGAGTTGTCCAGCTGAAAGGCAAGTCAGTATTGGTACCGTAGACCGCACCGGGCAAGAAGGTTATAGTGACAGCTGGTCGAACAACGGAATGGAGAAGGTGAAGGGGAATCTAGTAGACATGATTTCTGAGTGCATGAAGTTCATGGCCGGGGTTGAATTAATCGGCCACTTCATATCCTCCTATCGCATTATTGCGCAAAAGAAAGTCGACTGTTCGCGTGTTCGCACCGTTTTGGATAAGACATGTTGTAATAGGTGGATGAAATGCAAGAGCAAGCAATGATGTCAAAACTCAGGCTTGACCTGAACTCTAAGTTCGAAACGAACACTACAACAGCCTTAATTCACGTGTCAGCCGTATAGTGTCGAACAGGCAACGTAAAGAAAGGCGCCAGATCACTCTGTTACCCCCCTACCCGCCCCCCCCCCCCCCCCCCCCGACGGATAACGCGAGATATGACATGCCAGGATACTTCCCTGAACACACCTAAGCTTGGATGAAATAGGAAATGCAGAAAAACAACTGTGCAGATAAATCTTGAGTGCATTCCTCAAACATGGTGTTTTCCTTTGCCTCCAGAACAGAAAGTGCTATGTGGACTTCCACACCTGTTGAGACCCGAGGCCCCGTTTAGGGACAGCCAAATTTCTCCAGTTTTTTTTCAGTGTTCGTCCGAAATAATTTTTACCAGCTTTCTAGTAACGTTCAGAGCATACTAAAGTTTCAACTAAATTGACCAGAAAGTTTATTCTGACTGAAGAGGCTAGGACAAGCATCGACAGGAACCACCTTTCTGCTTGTATTTCTTTCATTACGGATTCTACAATTTCACACCTCCGTATAGAACGCTGTTTGCCGAAGGACCTGTATGGCTATTTACTACGTCTCCTCCTGTTATGCCCTCAAGCTTCGAGAGTACTTCAAGCAAAATAAGTAAGGAAAGTTAACTATGGCATACAAAATTGTAAAGCGTCAGCTTCACGCATGAAACGACAGCCTCACGTCGCAAAAGAGCTGATTCTAGGCACCTAGTCACATTGCATCTCTGGCTCGTCGCTGAGACTTACTTTCTGCACAGGCAGTGATAATATTGTAAGAGCGCCTTTTGAGGATTAGCGCGAACGCAGAAAGTATCTAGATGGTACCTCATTTTAAGTTGTTTCGAAGTTTGTCATTGAAGCTGCTTGGCCATTCCCAACGTCATTTGTCGCTTCTTGCGTGTCGTGGACATTCTCATTCTTTTTTTGTTGTTGTTGTTGTTATCACCCTTTTCCGAAGCGCGCAAGCACTCGGCATCCTTCGAACGCGCCTGCGCAAGAGGTGTAAATATGGAAATTAAATTCAGCGTTCAAAGAGAAGATCTTCCTCAAAAGGTTTTTTTTATGTCTTGTTACTTTTTTAAAGGGATCGATGTCTGGCCATGCTTCCCGTGACTCGGCTTTGCACCCAGATCTGTATCCATTACCTCACTCGTTTTACCTTCCTCTTGACTTCAACCTATTTTCGACCATGTGCAAGTTTTCTCCACCGTGCAGCAAACCAAATTCACGCTGCAAACGTGGTGCATCACCAACGGGCCTCCACGTCCACTGACGCGCTCGATATCTATTGATTGACGCATGCGCTCATATCTCTATATATCTATCTATCTATCTATCTATCTATCTATCTATCTATCTATCTATCTATCTATCTATCTATCTATCTATCTATCTATCTATCTATCTATCTATCTATCTATCTATCTATCTATCTATCTATCTATCTATCTATCTATCTATCTTATCTATCTATCTATTCTATCTATCTATCGATCTATCTATCTATCTATCTATATATCTATCTATCTATCTATCTATCTATCTATCTATCTATCTATCTATTATCTATCTATCTATCTATCTACTATCTATCTATCTATCTATCTATCTATCTAGCTGTTTCTCTCTCTCTCTCAGTTTCTCTTTCTATTTTTCTCTTCTCTCTATCTCGTCTTCTTTCTTCATGAGGGTAGAGTTCCCCAGGAACGTGAACGTTTCAGCAATCCGAGTCTCAACTATAGTCATTCCCATTCCCCATGTATACCTCTTCCTTCAACGAAAGCGGTTTCGAATCGCTCCCGCTTGGCCCGCCTCTATTTGCTGTGCATATTTTACGAATACTACGCAGAAGTTCACGTAAAGTCAGTACGAGGCTCGACTAGCACGATTCGGCATTCGCGCAAGTATGCGCGCATACATACATACATACATACATACATACATACATACATACATACATACATACATACATACATACATACATACATACATACATACATACATATGCGTGCGTGCGTACGCACTACGTACGCACATGCAATGTGCATGTGTGTCGCGTATACACCCATGCGTCTGTGTGGTTGCTTTCCCCATGTGAAGTAAGCAGACGGGAATCCAACAGCTGCAGTGCGAGTGGCAGGCGCTTAAACTACAGTAGGCTGCCAAACTTGAAACCTGTGCAGTGCAGTGCAGCAGAATCCGCACTCAGTTTGTGTGGACCACGATTGAATGCATTCGTCACATACGCACCGAGATTCGTTTCTGGGTCCGCGCAGTCTTTCTCGGCGTGAGCTGTTCCAAATGGCCAGTGGAAACGCTTCAGTCAACTTTTTTAACTCTACCCAGCGAGAACAGCTCGCTGGATTTCGGCCTTAGACAAGCTGATCATCCAGGCTTTTAAAGCACTGCAGCCTTTTTGACAAAGCTGAGTGTAGCGTGCCGCACTGCCGTGCCGAGATGAGGGCTAAATATCCGCCATGCGAAATGGCAATTGCTTTCCGGCACCGGAAACAGACTCTGACGTGCTTCGTGGCCACCGCCATTCGCTCATGCCTCGCCGCAGACGGAGAGCACACGCGACTCCATTGCACAATTTCTTTGCTGCTGCTGCACGGCCTACTCCCACCGTTCAATAACTAGGTGTCGCAAAACGTGATGCGAAAAGTGCTTTTTTTGTTTTTTTTCATTTTCCTTGCAAATGCAAGAACTGCTTTCTAGGCGAGAAATATTTTGCAGTCTCGTATTTATGGTAAGCGCATAAACCGAACCGGCGTGCAGTTGCCGGCTGCACTAGTCAACTACAGACAAAATAAAGGCACTAAAATGGTTTACATGTATAGAGCCAAATGTTCATGCGAAAAAAAAAACAAGGAAAAACATGGTTGAACTCTGCGTCATAGGACTCAGTATTACAGGCAAAGTGAGACGTGTCTTTCCCAGAAGCAGTTGAGTGTTTATATAATAATATATGGAAGCTTGCACAGTGTTTATTGATGTTGGCAGCTATGCAGCATTTCATATTGATGCACCCCCGTTGACGCCTAGTGGCACATCTCCATCCTGACGACTAACGACCATGCACGACTAACGTGTTGATTTTTCCAACGTCATATCCGTGACGGAACTCACGTGAGTGAAGTTTTGGTGGACCCCGGCATAAACATTTGCGTGTTAAAAATTTAAGAGCCATTCCACTATGTGAAGGTGGGTGACGAGCGAAGCTGTCCAGAACACGACACAGAAATGACAGAGAATGTTCAACAAAGGTACGAACTCATTTATTGTGTGTCGACCGGCACTGGGCGGCATACGCATGGCGTGTTCCTTCAAGCGTTCGTGAGCTTCTTGAGCTGCCCTTTGAAAGGCGCATCGAGCGACCACCGAAACGCATATTTGGCACCAAATTTTCGGAAAGCCGGAATTTTCTTTCCTGATATTACAATTCTCCATGTCGGCTTTTCATGTTTCCAGTCCTGCACAGAGTTTTTCATCCGCCACCACAAAATTCAAAGAATCCTTCGTAGAAAGCATTCTCTTTTTACATTTGTTTTGCAGCGCGGGGAAAACGCATTCATATGGTTCAAATATATTCATCTCCTGCAAGCATGGGTGTGTTGTACCCTAATGCTTAAGACACTCGGCTCTGAGCCTAGGGGCCACGTTTCAAGTACAGCTCAGCGAACATTTTTTTTTGTTTCATATAAAAGCCCCTTGTCATAATCTAAAAGTGCGCTACCTGCGCTGCACATTCATCCAACTAATGGCGGCACCTGTTGTGCTTGTAGTGGAAAGGAGGTCCTAGTTGTACGTGCTGAGCTTGTCTATTATGCGTGGTTATATCAAGAGAGATGCGTCTACATTTTCCGCGTCATAGCGCTAGCAAACTGCGCTCGAACACGCTGTTTGCAGAAGTGACCAGCCACCCATTAGCTGGGCGAACTGCATCAAAGGAAAGCTAGCTTTAGAATTACGAAAAGGTCTGTTCTGTGAGTTTTGTCTTGACGCACAAGGTAAACTGATGCGGGTGTGAGATATTATTGGAGGACAGCACCAAGAACATCAACACTGTTCCTGTACTCTCCAGCCTGTGCTAGGCTAGAAATGCTCATGGCTATTTAAGCCTTTTATATATTAAACATCGTAAAACGTCATATCAGGCACATTCGGGAGTTACAGCTGCTACACTTTTATTATTTCTTTGATATGAGGCATTTAGACGATTCTGAAAGTAGCAGGCAACCCCGACGACTACAACAGCAAGCATCGCTCCCCTCGCACACGTCTTCACGCAAACTGGGGCTTTGTAGATCTCCGCAAAACGTGTTTCGTAAAAATTACTCTAGAGCGCTACGGCAGTTTCTACGGACCGAGATAAATGTGATGAAAATCGCGAACGACGAGCCGTTATTCTGCTAGTAGTCGAAAGACATTCGCGGCCATGAAATGAAAAAGGGCACACGGCGGTAAACATGGGCAGCGAGTAACGGAAGTGCTAATAACTTCCGTTACTCTTTGGACTTGCGCGTGCGGAAGTACCCCATTTCCAGGATCGCAAGAAATTACCCGCGGCATAATTTCCGCAGTCATCTGTAGTCATTCAGGAAAATGGCAGGCAGAAAATGCGACGAACTCCAACAACACCTTCCCAATCTCCCTCTACACGTACGCGTAAGCACAGAGACTTTACCGCACTTTGAAAGCCTACAGCGGCGTTATCTGCAAGCCTAGACGCATATGCATGACACAACTCTCAATGTATCGCAACATAGTCCTTCGTTAGTTCTGCGCCATAAAATCCAATGTACTAACAACTCTTACTTTCTATGAGCGGTCCGGGCCCTTATCTTCCCTTAAAACTGTACCTTCATATCAAGCAACCT
Organism: Rhipicephalus sanguineus; assembly: GCF_013339695.2. Taxonomy (NCBI): domain Eukaryota; kingdom Metazoa; phylum Arthropoda; class Arachnida; order Ixodida; family Ixodidae; genus Rhipicephalus; species Rhipicephalus sanguineus. Next base: position 133,350 of record NW_023615499.1, read on the forward strand.
TCTAGAGACCCTGCTCTTTAGTGATTATTTATAAACGAACTCAGCGTTAACTCTGAGTGATGAGATCACGCGTGATTATTATTTTTTATCGATGCTATATAAGATTTTTTTCGCGATCCTCGCTAATTTTTTACCGCCCATGCGTCTATTAATGTGAACTACGTTAGCTTGGTCTTACGCTGACGAAGGATTATCGTGCAGTATTGTTTTTTTATCGCTGGAAGTATCATGCCGCACGAGTTCAATAATAATATCTGGGGTTTAACGTCCCAAAACCACGATATGATTATGGGAGACGCCGTAGTGGAGGACTCTGGAAATTTCGACCACCTGGGGTTCATTAACGTGCACCTAAATCTAAGTACACGGGCGTCAAACATTTTCGCTTCCATCGAAAATGCAGCCGCCGCGGCCGGGATTCGATCCCGCGACCTTCGGGTCAGCAGTCGAGCGCCATAACCACTAGACAACCGTGGCGGGGCGTCCCGCACGAGTTCCAGAAGTTGGGCATCCCCAAATGTAAAATTGCAATCCAGCACGACGAGCCCATCTGGCCTGCTAGAAGGCAGGAATGGATTGTAAACAATCACACGAAAAGCTGAGAAGCTATCACACGCATGCATGATTTATCGCACAGGATATGGTGGCTGATCCAACAGTGCGCTAAATCGTCTAGGCTGTCTGGCGTCGGTAAGTCAGCGTTGCTCATATCACACCATGTCATAGGGCTAATCTCTTCTGCACACTGCAAAGAACGCATCAAGTCACTTCTATACAGCCGTTGCAAAAGCAAGAAAAGAAAGGCATTCAGGCAGCTCCTCACTAGGGATGCCAAGCCTGAAGGAAATGCGGAGCTGGGAAGCCTTCTTTGTTTCTCTTCGGTTTTTCTATTTCTCTCTGTCTTTTTCCGTTTTTTTTCTGCCTTTTTTTCCTGCCTTTATTTCTATTTATTTCTTCCTCTCACTTTATTTATTTCATCTTTCTTGCAGTTTCTATTTTACTTCCTATTTTTTCTCTTTCTTTCTCTATACTTTTATTTCTCGCGTGCTTCCTTTTTTTTCTATTTATATAGGTGGTTTCGCCTGCGTTACGCCAAGCTAAGGACCACATGCGATGACAGCATGCGACAGGCCTTGCCCGTAAAGTGCTCCGCACTTCAAATGCGAACTTTGGAACCAGCGCAGAAGTTCTTTCCAGTCTGGTGAGAGGAAGCCCTGCGATTGCTCATATTACGCCCTTCGCTGTTAACATGTAACGCCGAAGCTTCAGAAATGGCAGCTACCACTTTCGTTCTACTACGTAATTTATTGTGCATACGCTGAATTGACGCGATCTTTTCATATTGACGCCTATGCCTTGCGGTGTGTGCGTGCTGTACCTGGGCCCATGTAAATGCATGGTAAACGTGTATTTAAGTAATCTAACAAAGAAAGGGGATAAGAAATGATAAATAGCTATGATAGCAAAACAGGACTAGTAAGGTAACGATCGAGCGATGTTGTTTTAACGAAGATGTTGATATGGTATTCAGAAAAAGAATTATTCATTAGCGTATTCTTAATTTTATTTGCCAGGAGCGCTGCCATCAGTACGTCAAACTTGAGCGCAGTACAGTGCGTCCAGTAGTTGGCTAAACACACACAACATCACATTCACACCGCTTTCAATGGTCAGTAGCCATATATTTGATGCGTCCGCACGTAAAACACCGCCATATCGCGAACTCGGGTGCCGCTCAAGAAAGGCGCAGTAAGCGACACCACCAATGGTTCTAGTTCGCACGGAGTCGTTATCGCGAACAACGCCACTGCCACAAAAAGTTCCAGTACGGCGCCACTGTTCCAAGCACGTCGTCAGGCCACGCGTTCCCTCGCTCGGAGGCAGCGACGCGTGGCCGGGCGCGAAGGCTTGCGCGCGAAACGCTGCTGCAGATGGGGACACGCGGGCCACTGCAAATGGGCCGTGCCGGACTACAGAGGTGCTGGGACTCGACGTAATGACTGCGCCCTCCTCTTCTAAATCTCCCACTGCTCCCTAACGGCCGCTCGACTAGCCAGTTCAACCAACGAGGCACGAAGGATGACTATGCGCTTACCTCTTTCAACGTCCCTCCCTTGTATATTTTTCGATTCTAGGCTCCAAGAAAATGCGTGCGTTTCGGGGCCGGAATCAAGTCCTCCCGGCATCTAGGCTGATTGACGCCGCTCACTACGCGACACCCGTGACATTTCGAAATGTCCGAGGTGCTCGCATCCGCGGTAGATGGGTCTGCGAAAGACCTGCGTACCCGTGCCTTCCTTTCCTGAGTATAACGTGGATCTGCTTTTATGTGCCCTACATATTAAACATTAAAATAAAGAAAAATAAAAACTTCGACGCGGCAACGTGCTCGGTGCTATAACGAAGACCAAAAACGAAGTATGAAAGCGTCATCAGCGGAACGATCGCGTGGGGCGGGTGCGGTCGTGGCAACGCAAGTCGTTGTAATGCCCGTCGCGGTGCTGCGGATGCGACGGCTGCGTGATACGTGCTGGAGCTTTCTCAAAAATGAAGCCGAATGTGCCATTTCACAGCGAATATACGCGCTGATGGCGTCATTTCGAGAATGCATGTGCCGTGGAATAGACATAACTTGCATGAAAGCAAGATGCCAGCACGTTGTATGGGTCGTTGAGGCTAAACAATACCACACCTGTTCTCTTGGTTCAAAGCAACGATACGATAATGTCGCGCGAAACGTACGAAATGTCGAGCGAGGTATCACACATGAAACGTAAATTACAGCAGATGTGTGCGTGTGAGAGGGGTTTGAGAGGGTGTGCATAAAAGAGTGATTAGAAGCGCTGAGAAGGTTTCACAGGGCATTGAAATTGGAAAGACTCTTCTACTCATCTGAGTACTACGTGCAACGTGAGAACTTTTCTCAGAGCCACGAAATATAACGCCCGTGGCAGGACGGCCGTGTTCAACGAAGGAAAGCCTGGACAATGGCTTTCTTCTTCTCAACTGGACGAAGTCTGCAACGGGCGTTCGTTTCCTACTAAAAAATGTCGCCATCTGCATCACATCCCACGGGTGCATAAGGAAAACTGCAACTGAGTGCCACGATTTGAATGCGCCAGCTGGAAAATATGCTAACAGCTAATGCGAGAAACCTTCCTTATTCAATCAGCCTCGGCTTTAGCTCAATGACTTTGTCACAAACTCTTCTTCTTCTCTTTCATTCTTTTACATCCCCTTACCCCTTCCCACGTGCAGGGTAGCAAACCGGAGACTGCTTCTGGTTAACCTCCCTGTCTTTCCTTTCTCCCTCTTCTCTCTCTTTTCTTCCATGAGTGCCATGGCACCAGAACTTTTTAGTGGCACGATCAGCGAGTGACACTCTTGTTTATCTTCTAAGCACATCCGGTGGAGCACTGACTTCCGGTTTTCCGAATATCCAGAAAGTCTTCTAAAAATAAAACTGGTTTGAAATCTATGGTTCTTGTTGAAGTTTAGAGTTATGTTGAACACATATAATGAGGGATCATAGGTTTACTTAAGATAAGGGCTATTAAACTGTCAGGATAACTAATGAAAGTTAATTGAATGGCTTCACTGAAAGAGCAGACGGTTTTCTTGTGAGCAGCTGGGATTGTTGCGGCACCTGGTGGAGAAGATCTCAACCACGCGCTTCTTTCAACGTGGCCTCTGAGATCCGCTTTGGCAACGCGAAGACGCGCAATGTTAATCGAGAAACACTCCAGGCCATACGATCGCCGACGTGCGACTGCCATTGCCAGACACTTAAGCCAAGTACTATAGAGTTGCGTCAATTTTGGGGGGTCGCATTTATTGTTATGCGAAAGTCTGAGCCGGAACTTTTTGAGTAGATTATCGGGTGCGTTTGGCTTGACATATTGCCGCGACTTACTACACCCGATGCCTGGTATTTCTCTTCACTTCAGCATGTTGGGAGACAGGAGAGCATGAACGACAGGAACAGCACTGACTTAAAATTTATCTTGCTGTCAATTTCAATGCACGCATTTTTTAGCGAACCTCAGGCACCTTTGGCCGTTATCTATCTATCTATCTATCTCTATCTATCTATCTATCTATCTATCTATCTATCTATCTATCTATCTATCTATCTATCTATCTATCTATCTATCTATCTATCTATCTATCTATCTATATAGCCGCTTACGTCTGGGCGCTGTCCTGGTCGTCTCCACAAACTTGTGATATACCAAAATTGGGATAGCAGGGAATCACTATATGGCGAACACGATTCGCTGGTCGTGACATGAAACGCAAATACGTGCCGCGTACGTCATGAAACCCTTTCTCTCAATCACGTGTGGGACATTCCCGTATACCAGAGTAATGTTATGCGGGTATGGGCGACAGGTGATACAGAGTCTCAACCAACACAGTAACCCGACACCACACATTCACATACAAGGAAAATGATAATAACAATAATTGTTGGGGTCTTATGTCCCAAAAACCCCGATAGGATTTATGAGGAGACGCCGTAGCGAAGGGCTCCGGAAATTTGACCATCGGATATTCTTTAACGCGTAGCAAGATCGCATAGTACACAGGCATCTAGCATTTTGCCTTCATCGAAATGCAACGCCGCGGCCGGGATCGAACCCGCGACCTTCGGGTCAGTAGCCGAGCACCGTAACCGCTACACCCCCGGGCAGACGCAAGGAACGTGAGAAGCTGAAGACATAATACCCCTGAAAGACACTCAACTACCATCCACTCGCCCACGTGGTCCGCAATGTGGACCACGTGGATTACACATAAAACCGGGGGTTAATCCTTCCTCCAGTAAATGTGCTGAGAGAACCAGGCCTCTCACTATTACCGGTGACTTCACCATTGATTTATCAAGACCCCAACAACATTGGCCCTTATACTGCGTGAAAGGCAGCTTGGATGTGGACAGGGCATCAAAAGACCTCGCTGCCACGTCCCGACAGGAGGCTCAGGGATCATTCATCGTAAGAGGCATCCAGGATTCCACCAGCTGCACTATACCTCGCACTTCACTAACTTAGACTTCTCATAGCCGCGAGCTCGGACGGATCCGAATAAGGCCGGTCCCAGCTGCTGCTGCAGTGAGCACCAGCTGCTGCTGCTGCAGTGAGCACCAGCTGCTGGTGCTCACTGATCGCTGCTGATTGATGACCTTGCCTCAAGAACTGCGAATAACTTCTTCTACACATACACAGGGGTTCGTGAAACGTGCACGCGTTGTCCGTCATAAGGGACAAGTATAAGCATAACAACTGCAACTGTGACTGTAACGTACGTGCAGTGCGCCTGCGCGTGCCACTCGGCTGTGTATATATCTAGGGAAACTTTCCTGAAAGAAGATTAGTTGTGAGTAACGCCTGTCCTGCTCGTCTGTGTTCTTTCTTTGTCTTGTTCGGATTCGCGCTATCCAGTATTGAAGAATATAAGCACTACATATCAGCTTACCGGGACTGGTTGGGAACAGTCATGTTGCTGTTGGCATCGTTACGCAACTGTAAACAACTGATTATATAATACATATGCGACTCTTCAACATATGAGTGTGCGTACACCACTTCCACATTTCTCTAACGTCATTCCGTAACGTCTCGCTCAATGTGAAAAATTACGCCACAGTCATCATCTCGCGCATGCTTCGCATAACACCGATTGCCACGGTACGTGGGATCTGGGATAAGGTAAGCTGCTTTCTTACAGAATAGGAATGAACTCTATGAAGCCGAGGTAGTGCTACTGTCTTCAGCATGGCCAAGAAATGTGACACCGGCTGTACGAATTAAAATTGATGGGTACAAGGGCTGCTTATATTGTGTTGGCTAACGCCAATACGAGCAAGGAGCGACTTTACTGGCCAAAATTCTTACAAACCGTGCCTGGCTTAAAACGCTGCGTCTCAGAGCCGACTAATGACAGTTGGCAATCAATACTTGCGTATTGCAAAAAAGAAAAGCAGAGAAAACACGCGGCTGTTTTGTAGCCCCGGCACCAATTAGCCGCCAGTTTTCGGGCTCTGGCCAACGATCCTCGCTGGAACACGACCCATTTACGTTGCACGCCACGCCCGCAAAGCAAGCTCACTGGAGCGTGCTAAAAAAAACGAGGTCACCGGCGGCATACACGCACAGAGGTTGCCATACTGCTGAGTCATGAAGGTCACAAGTGAGCAGCAGCTGAAATTATAATTTCACCCTGATCAGAACGGCTAAAAGTTCTTAGGGGAAAGGCTTAAACCTCACTGGTTTTCGCAGTGTACCTACCATATCGGATAGATTCGGCCTTTGAAACGTTTATACCTATTGGCTGGACTGTATTAAACTTGTAAATAGGATACCACTGTCTATACTTTTATTCCTATATTTCCCCTGTTCAAGGATTTCTCATCGCTCCAAGCATCCATCTTCTCCTGAGCTTCCACCTTGTTTGCACTAAGAGGAAGCGACACTTACTGTTACGTTACTGAAAGCTTAGAAAAATTAAATGCATTTTGGGGGGGGGGGGGTTATGATTAAAAGAATTATATTGTTAGATGTATGCTGGAGGCCACTAAGTCGCCATGGTGGAAAAGGCGCTGCGTATCTTAAAGTGGTACTGACACAAAAATGATGGCCTCGTGTTCTTTTGATCCAATATGGTCTGGGGGCCTGTTAGTCATAACACGAAACATCGTTTGCTGCAGCACGGGACAGACAAATAATTACAGGCTCCTCATTACCGACCAGTGTCAGTTTCTTTTTCAAAAAGGACAAGCCTCCGGGTTCAACTATCACCACCTAGCGGGTGCAGCCTTCGATCACGTCAGCACACAGAACTGTGACGCGCTTCTGCGCGGTTCGCGAGCAGCCGCCGAGACGTAGGCTGCTGGAGCGAACGCGGAAAAAAAAAAGAAAAAAAAAACATGGCGGCTATGACGTCAACATAACTTGTTAACTTGTTGCAGCGTGGTCAAGTGAGGGAAGTAAGGGGTCCCCAAGGGTCCCCTTTGAGGGTGTCGGTAGCGCGAGGATGTCGATCGCTCACGCAAACTTCAAAATTCACTTAAAATAACTTCCAAGCTATATATTCGCTGTTGGTATTTGCAGATGACATACGCATGTTCACCGGAATCGATCCCGCAGGCTATCTCGGCCGCGAAATATTGTGTCAGTACCCCTTTAAAGGGCCCATTAACCACTCCTAGTTCAGAGAAAAGAGAGCGGTTTCTTCCTCCCCTTCACGACATTTCCTACGTGTGCTATCCCTTCCTCGCCATTTGCTTCTTCATAAAACATGTGAACAATATTAGCACTAAGCGTTGGGCCTATCAGAATATTGCGCTTTTCGGCTACACGCTATAATCTCCGGTTGCGCAGTCGGACACTCCCCAAACGAAGTGAAATCAGTTGGTCGCGCACGAAAGTCGAGCGCGACAAAACAGGACGGGCACGCGACTGCAAAGCAATGTATGCTAGGACACAATTCACAACGGCTATCTCTCGTACGTGAATAAATCGGGAGCTTGTACCAGGGACGTAGCCAGAAATTTTTTTCGGGGGGGGGGGGGGGTTCAACCATACTTTATGTATGTTCGTGCGTGCGTTTGTATGTGTGCGTGCCTATATACGCAAGCAAAATTGAAAAATTTCGGGGGGGGTTTGAACCCCCCCCCCCTTGGCTACGCCCCTGGCTTGTACCCATATGACGCACGTTAGTCACCGTGCTGGCGTGTCAAAGTGCGCAGGAAAAATGGGAAAGACCAATACAGAAGAACGCGCTTCCTTTTTTTTTCATTTTCAGAGGTTGTTTAGGGGCCCTTTAACCATCTCAGTGAACAGAAAACTAAATTTTGCTGATACTTGCACATCCGCATGCAAGCCAGGTGTCGCTCACTTCGTTCGTATCGCGTCCGCATAAACTCTACCTGACCTCTACCCTGCGGTGGTGCAAGCTAATTTAATGGCACCACACGTCTCTTGCATATCCGGTTTTCGCGAAACCTAATTACACTTCGGTCGTCATTTCACACTTTCTTTTAATTTTTTGCAAATTTGTACGCAAACGTAACTTTAGGCTGTAAACCGAACACAAAAAGCGAGAAATAGTTCAGTCGAGACGTCGCACATCGGCCAGTTTAGCGAAAGGCACGTCACAGGTCGGCCAAGGCGCACATACGCATTGGCGTTTGGTTACTAGTGTGTGGCCTAAAATGAGGAGCACTGGCCAAGGGAGGGAAGAGTGTGGATAGGCGGGGGAGGAGTGATTGCAATACGGCGAGAGTGACAGCGCGGGCGTTCGCTGCAGGCGGCCTGCAATAACGACGCCTGAACGTATCGGGTCCGGCGTTCCACGCATGATGAAAAAGGTATGTATCTACACAGAGAAAGGAAACAGGGAAGAGCAGGACGAAATGGAAGGGGGCCAAATGGGGAAACGGCTGGGGACAGAAGGGAAGAGAGAGGAGCCTTCACGATGCGCGCTTGCAAGCGGTGGCAGCCCACGGCTTGCGACAGCGTCCGGCTGCTCTGCGTCGGGGCAGTGTTTGGGAGCGTTGTGTTGGACGGTGGCGAAAGCGTTGCTTTAGACCATCACCAGCACTTGGCTCTGATTAAAAGGTGTCCACCGTCGCGACAACCTCAACGCGGCCCGCCCGCCCGTCCGCGCGCTGTTTGGTGACATTGATCGCGGCAGCATTCTCGTAAAGAAGGCGGAGGCGTCGCTCAGCGCTTCGTCAGCCGCTCATCGTCAAGGGCACCTTCATTTTTATTATTTGTGCAACTATCCTGTTACGAACCCGCTAAAACAAACAAAACAAAGCTTGTTTTGGTTGGGCGAACTTTTAACGACGCCAGCGGAGTTTGACCAAGTTGGAAATGCCTGATGAGGTGGAAGTGAAACACGAGAAGCCCACTGAAAAACGGTAGCGTTTCACAAATTTCGGGCCTCTAGCATTTCCGCCTGCATCGGAAATGTGGCCGCCACGGCGGGATTTGATCCCACGACCTTCGAGCAGTCGAGCACCATAACCACTAGACCGCCACGGCGGGTGTTCAGGGAAATTTCATGGCACTAACAGAGTAACACCATCTATAGCATGTTCGCGCGTGCGGCGCAAAAGAGATACACATACGCAGTTGTACAAGCGTGTAGTAGGCAGTAGCAAATTGATTACTTCATCGGCCGATCACACTCAGCGAAGAAAACGGCAATATTTCCTCAATTTCCCGACTGTTATTACCTGCTACTGTTCTTTTATCAGGTCCTCGCAGCGCCAGAAGCAAGTGCCGTCTCGTCAGTCTCAGCTCGCAATGATAAATACACCAGTCTCGCTTCTCCTGCAGCAAGTGTGTCTGAACGCCCCGCGCTCCAGTTCGCGATGTAACGAAATATCGTGTACTACTGCAGGTTCTGATGGCTTGCAAGCACCGCCTATGTTCTCTAGGATCTTTTGTACCGCCTTCCTGTATACATTCATATCTGCCTTGTACTGAACGAAATTCGGTTGTATGTACGAACAATATCGCCGAGCATCGCCGTTATTGCAATATGCGAGGCCCATATAACCCATCACTGCCCGAGCTATGCAAGACACGAGAAAGCACACGCCGTCTCTGTTCGCCTGGAATCCAAACGGGAGGCCTCGCCGACGGTGCCGAGAAATTCTTTATAGGGTTCCCAGAGCGTGGGTTCCACTGTCTGTTGCTTCTTCTGCCGCCATCTATCGATTTCCGACTTCGTCTTTCCCAAACCACCATTTCTATTCTATAGCCCGTGTTTCCTTTTGCATTTTTCTCACCTCTGCGAGGTACTGCGAAGATTCTGAGACCCTCTGCCTCATATTATACGTTAGCCTGTGACAAATGTCGAGGCATTGAGGTCTGGAATGTATCATCCGTTTTCCCTTCCATCGGTTCCACGGAGGACGTGTGTATTTTTCCTTTTTGCAGCGAATACCGGTTACGGTGGAAGCAGACACTTTGTCAAGGTGAAGGAGAAATCTAATTCCAGCTCGGAGTTATGTCCTGAAAGGAAATAAAAGAGGTACGTTTGGCCCAAAAGGGGTATAGGTTTATTTCATTTTTCTTACTGGTGTTCGATTTCTGTTTTTTTTTACTTCTCGTAGAGAGAAAACCGAAAATCGGCTAAGCAGGTGGGAGCGCCCTGCCTCCTGCAATTGTACGTATTGTATACGAACGTGATTTCTGGCCGATCTCTCGGGTCGTGGAAAGCGGGTACACTACTTTATTTTCGCATACGCCGCGTCATTCTCGGAACGACTTTCTCCGGTAACCATTCCGCTGAATCCACCGAAATAAAATGCCGAGCAGAAAACGAACTTTGGACTTTCTGCCTTATTCGAAATATCCGCGGCTCCTTTTGTTTTTCTTTCAGACATGAAATAGCGTTTTTCGATATAAGTGAGCGCAGCGGAAAATGTATCAAATTGTTGTTTTATAATGCCTGCGGAACGCGGTGTCTCCGTTTCTGAAAAAAAAAATTGTCTTCTAAAAACTAATTTACTTTTCTTGTATTTGTCGTTTTTGATCATCATCCTATATTAATGTAAATAATAACAATAATAATAGCAATAATCTTAAGATATAAAAATATGACAGACAATTTTACATTCACCCCACCATAGATTGCTCAATATATTAACATCGCTAATCGTGTTGAAGGCTTAGGTATGCATCGTCAATTTTTTTTTCACCTTGTTTACCCCAGTAAAAGTGTTACCTGTAGTTACAAATATCAGCTTGTTCTTTTTTATTACTGAATTCTTAACTTATGAGTAAATGATGAAAAGGGTTGTGGCACTGTCATAGAGGGAACCGAAAAACACTATCAGTCACGTTTATAAAAATAATCGCCTCATCAATGACAAATGAACTAGTGGACACCTCTCGCAGAAGACAACATAATGGTTCGAGGCAAGCAGTGGCGTAGCCAGGGGTAGTGGGCGGGCACACCGGGCCCGTGACCCCCCCTTCCCCCTAATTTTTTTTTGCCATGGATTACAAAGCTCAAATGTCACTCGGCCACACTTAATTGCCCGGACCCTACGTTGGATCAAGGGCATGCCCGCCCCCCCCCCCTCCCCCCGAGGAAAATTTTTGCCTACGACACTGGAGGCAAGTGATGCGAACACTGCTTGATCTACTGTGCAATCCTCTACCATTACAACAGAATGTTACGGGACACAGTTCCTAAAGTAACTTCGCGCAGAAAGCTGCGTCACAGTTGTTCAAGTTACGTAATGTGTACCCGCCCACATGATAGGTATCGACAATTCTGCTGATTAGTGCTGCAGCTCGCACGCGATTTGCTTCGTTTGTGCTTCTCTCTCTCTCCCTCTCTCACTATTTCTCCATATATTTATCTACCTACAGCTCTGTCTTGAACATACTCTCTGCTTCCCTCCCGATTTTCCTCGGTCCTGCCCTGAATCAGTTGTTCTAAACACGCCTGTCTCTTAACGATCGATTGTAGGCGTAATGGATAGCTGCATTTTTTCCATCCTGGTAACACCTTCTACTCTCTCTATCCTTCTGTTCACCTTTAACCCATTTCCACATGGTGGGGCAGTAATACGGACGTGCGCCTCGTTAACCTGCCTGCTTTTTTTCCTTCTCATCCTCCTCTCATAGAGCGTCTTACACCTCTCTGTCCGTGGCTAAAGAGAATGCTGCTATGCCGGTAGGGCTGCATAAATGAATCAAACTCATCACCGCGAATCATCAGCTACTTCCGCAACCTTCAACACTCCGTTGAAGAGCACCTGCACGCACTGAAAGCTACGCCTCTTTAGCATCTACTTTGCCCCAACTACTTGAATAAATGTAATACTTTGAACAAAGTTTCCTTCAAGATGTCTGTCCTCCATACGTAAGTCGTCGGCGGCTGTCTGTCGCGAGGAAACTTCCAGGTTTCTGAAAAAAAAAACTATCCACCTCCTCTTTAAAGCTTTTAATTAAAGCAGCAGCCCTGAGAACCTCGAGCATCTTCGAAAGCCTCGCTTCGAGTCGTTGAGCAGCGTCTTGTTGCGAGCGCCGCTGTATGCAAATGAACTTTACAAACCTGCATTTTGCCGGTCCACTGCCTGCGTAAGCGTGTGGCTTTGTGTTGCGCGCTTTCCGAGCCGCTTGCGGCAAAAGGCGCGCATGCCTTTGCTATGTTTGTTTCCTTGCTCAAGGTTTTAAACTAACTCGACAGTGACTAAAGAACTTGTGCGTGAGTTTGATGCTCCACGCAGTTCTCACAGAAACGCGCCATGCGCGGCACTCACTCCTGAATGAGAGCCTCTTTAATAGAAGAAACTAGTTAAATATAAGTTCGTAGGTGCTGCTGAACGGTGCTGCTCACCGGCTGCCTACATTAAAAAACATATCGAACACCACAATTGTCTGACAGCTGCTCTTACTGCGAGATTTAGAGTTCGAACGTTTTTCGTGCTTTAATCCTGTCCTCGCCTTAGCTGCGGGCTAGTCTTTCGCTTTTGAGGTTTGCATTCTTTTTTCATTTCCCGTCTAGAATGATCTGCGTGTTAGCCACAAAAGCAAACGTGTTTGCTGAGAGAAATATCGATATTTCAGAAGAGGAGTATGGCTCAATCGTAAGACGTGTAAACTGGTCATGCTTGCAAAGTACCTTTTATTCATAATTAAAAACATCGGAAGGTAGGCTATGTTAGAGCCCGCTATCCCAACATCGTGATATTGAATAAACGCACAAGAACGAAAATGCAAAAGTGGATAAGAGAATAAGAAAATAAAAGATAATCACAAGAACTGTGTGCACATTAATCTCTGGCGCAAAAAAAAAAAAATACCTGTAAGGGCAGAGTCCAATGTATAGATGGTGGTCACACAGATAACCGCGGAAAGAGCACGTACAGATAGTAGAGTTATGCATCTGCCTAGCAAATGATAATGAGATATGTCAATTAGCAATTAATATGTGCCCAAAATCAGAAAGAGCGCTCCCTGCTCGTCTTTGCTTGTTCGGGTGTGGCTATGGTCCAAGCACTTTGCTCATTGTGAGTGGTCATCTGTTGAGGCTGTTCAGCCAGTCACTTTGTTGAACGCGCTCTTCTTTGCATCGGGGAGCATTCTACAAGGGCACGCACTTACGCGTAAGGATTGTTACCTCCCCTCTCTTCTTAGTCTGTGAATCCCGTTCCCCATCCCTACACAGAGTAGCATGTCAGCGGTATAGTGACGCCGGCAAAAATCTGTTTTTCCAATAAAGTCTCTCTCTCTGTCTCTCGTAAGGATTATCACGGTGGTCGTACTGTGGGGGCGTTCTTCTTTCGATGTGGCGCAAGAAATGAGGTGTGTACGATACATTTAAGGGTAGACGATGCTGGAGTGTGTGAAGTGTACGATCGATATATTCATTTGTTGTAAACCGTAAAAACGAATCCACTTTATACAAAAGTAAATACCTTTTAGGGTCGTAAAGCAATGTGTTCTTGCACAATTTGTAGCGCAGGGGGAAAAGAACATTATTTCATTCTGAATAGGAAACAATCGCTGGCGTCAAAGTACTTTTTGTGTACGCTGCAGTGGCTAATTTGTCTCTCATTTCTTAACACTCCAACGTTGCTCGGTAGCTATTGAAAACAGATCTCGTGCTCGGCCAAAGAAGCCGCGATCTCATATAAGACTTCATATATGATGTCAGGGCCTACATGAAAAGAAATTACACCATCTCCCACTAAAGGGAACCATGCGGGGATGCGAAGCAGCGATGGGTGTTCACTTGTGCTTCCATTGTTGTTCCATTTGTATGTTTCCGTGTATGTTTCATTTGTGTGTGGAGTTGTGTATATGTTGTGTACCGCTTATGTTACCCCCGCCAGCTCGATGTTTCCGTTGCGCTTCGGCTTCGCGTTGCCTCGCAGCTTCGAGATTCGCTTGCCGGCGCTGCCGTTTCCGTTCAGCTTCGCGAACGTCCATAGCGCCGTTGCGAAGGAGAGTGCAACGGGAGCGAGCGCGCGCCGCATTATATACGAGCGCACAGCTGTGGGGGAGAGAGAAAGGGAGAGGAGAAACGAAGCGGAGGCAGCGCTCACGCCACCTCCTCCTCCCACCTCCTCGCGTTGAGAGGGGGGAGAGTTGGAGAGTTGGCGTGGGGGGAGAGCTGGCGGAGGGGGGGAGTTGAAGAGAGGGGGAGAGTTGGCACATGCGCGTGAAGAGCGGACGCGTGAGGGAAGGACGGACACAGCCCCGAGCAAAAGCTGTTTCGCATCTAATAAAATTTCTTTATTGCTTCCAGTGCTCCCATGGATTCCGCATACATCATCCAGAGTTGACCATGCTAGCTTTCAGCAATAAAGTTTGCCGCTCGTATGATTGGAACAAGCTCGGCTACTGTGCGTTGTCTTTCGAGAAAGTAGGAAACTTCAGTATATTTATAAGCAGGTATATGAAAAGCAGCAGTAGTGATTTCATCAGGTCCAGATTCATCCCTGAATACAAATCCTGGTAAAGTGTTGGCGGACAAAGCGAGACGCTGACAAGGTGAAAATAATGGCCACACCTCAAAGTAAATTTCTTTGAATGCGTGCTAAACTGACCACAAGGTAGTTGCATGGAGATCCCTGTTCTTTTTTTGTGTAATTCGAAGGGAAAAAAAAGGAAACTCGGATCCAAGCCCTGGGCTGGAGAAAATGCTGGGTGGATACTGCAAGGCGTCGTAATGAGCAGGAAGATTTTATGGCGCGCACTGTCGTACCGCTGTGATGTCGCGCAGTGGTGGCGTACATTGGCTTTCGATGGACACCAGGTGCGTCGATGGAACTTGCACATACGGCTTTGCAATGCTGAGCATAAGATAGTGTGTTTCATTCGTGGCCATTCCGTCCGTGCTTATATAGATGAGAAACGCACGAACGATTGTGTACTTAGGTTCAGCTGCCTTAAAAATCATAGTTTCGTAGCAACGGCGCAGCAATGAATGCGGTAGCAACAAATTGGAACGTTATACGAACTATGGTTAGCAGCTAATTTTGGATCCGATCTACAAAACGCTAGTGTAAGTGAATACGGCCGTCCAGGGAGCGAAGCGGTTTTTATGCTGTCTCTCGTCTCAACCGCAAGTAAGCGGTCAGAACGCAGTATGTTCAAGGTTCGAGGCGTGTTCTGATCTGATGTCTGACGAGAGAGCGCGCTTGCCAGCGCTCGCCACCGCGCCATTATGATGAAAGTTTGCAGTGGCTGCTCGAGCATCGCAGCCCCTCACCGCCCCTCACACCCCCGCCCCTCCATACTCCTTCGCCTGATGAAAGACGGGTGGGTCGTTTCCTTTCTGCTTGAGAAGGCATCAACGGCACGCCTCGCACTCGGGGATATTGTAGCCTGCGTCCTTCGTGCGGCGGAGATGGTCGGCTCGTTTCATCTTTGCTTCAGCCGTGTTCGTCCCCAGCGCCCTCGCGCTTTTACTCGCGCGTAGAACATACAATGCGCGCGGCGATGTCATGGATTTGGACTTTATACGGAGTATGACGGCGACAGCAAGAACCCACCGAGAATGTCCATATAATTGCCCTCGCAGTAAAATCCCACGATGCCAAAACTGCCCCCAAGTTCCACCCGCGCGCCTGATCTATCACCAATGAACACTAAAGTGAGGCTTCTGCTCTTGTGATTATGGACGCTGAGCTTTTTGCCGTCTGTCTGGTCATAGTTACGGGAATGGAGGTGCAACCGGTTCAGCAGCATCCAAGACACCGAACTTTATTCGGTCACAAGCGATGTATCCTTGCGTAACAGGTCCTTGTCGGTGAGGAGACGAAAGGCCAGTCAGAGACTCACCAAATCTTTATGAGCAGCGAATACGACAACCATGAAGCCTACAAGTGAACGCTGATCACAAGCCATCCTCTTGGTATTCATGGATTTTTCGATCAGTTCTCGAATACTGAGGCACGCACTTGTCTGGTTTCTGGCTGCCACCTTTTTAACGGCTAATAAGTGTTCTAAAGAAACACTCGTGAACAAGCAAACTCTTTGATGTTTTCATCTCTCTCAAAAAAAGGCATGCGCTCTGCCGTCTTATCTCTCCCTCCCTATCTCTCCTAGCTGGCTCGTGAATCCTGAGATCTTTTCACTTTTTAGAGCTCTCATTGACTTTTATTGGGCCACCTCCTTCAGTCAATCAAAGCCAAATTATATTTCAGCCTTCCTAACGAGACCGAAAGTGTGTAAAGAATCGTGCCGTGTATGCTATAGTCTTTTTTATTTTAGCTCACCTGGCACATTCAGATCGTGCAGCATAAGTAGAATGTACTAGAACAGGGGAGTGCTGGGAACGGCAGCAGCACCAAAGTACAGAAAGTGAAGCCCAAACAGGGTCAAGCCGCTTGTGGCGCTGCGATCGGTAGTCTGCAATGTGTCGTCGTTTAAGAGTCGCGCGCGGCTCCATCAAAGTGGTGGAGGTATAGAATGCCCCCTTCCCACTCAAAAGGCTCAGGTTCGAATGGCAGCTGTTAATTGGTTGGTTTTATTATTAGTGTCCCTTGTTTTAGCTATATTGCTTTTCCTTTGTTTCTTAAAACTAGCTTCAGCTGCTACGTATTTCTACAAAAAGTAACGTAAAATGTGAAATCTCGTTTTGAGTCTTGTATTCGCAGAAATCTTGGAGGCAATACTTACGTTGTTGTAGAATGCCGGGCGGTGACCCTGCAAATAATTACGCTCACTGTCAAATTTCTTCTAGTTCACTTCCCATTTCACGTTACTTTATGTAGCAGTACGTAGCAACTGAAGCTAGTTAAAAAAAACAAACAAAAGGAAAACCAACACAGCCATAACAAGCGACACTAAAATAAAAAAAAGACGCCATCTACAGCTGCGATTCGAACCCGGGCCTTTTGAGTGGGAAGCGGGCATTCTACTCCTACACCACTTTTTCGGAGCCGCGCGCAACTCCTAAACGACGACACATTGCAGGCTACCGATCACAGCCTCCCAGGGGGTGGCTTGACCCTGTTTAACCTTCACTTTTCGTTCCGAGCACTCCCCTGTTCTAGTACACTTAGCGTAAGTACTACATCTTTATCCCTCTGGAAAATACAGCCAATGTCTGCGCGACGACTGGGCGGAGTGCGCAGCGGGCTGGCTTCGCCTTTTACCTCTGTCTTTACGCCGCCTCGCATCGAGTCCAAGTAAACACAGATTAGATCGTACTGATACGACCTGGACATAACAACGGAGACGGATTTCAAAAAAGAGAGGAATCACCACGAAAGCTTGCACATGCGCGTTCGTGAATGCTTTGAGCTTTTGTCTTTCCCTCTAAGGATCCCTTGCCTTTCTTTTGTCCCTTCTCCAGCACAAGGGAGCCTGGTTAACCTGGTCAGTTGACCTGTCTTCTCCTAATCCCTTGTGTGTCCCTCTGTAGCAATAGGTTAAGGTCTATCCCAAGTTCTGCGTCCGGGCCATGATCACTGTGACAGAAAGGATACTAAGAAAGCTAGTAAAGAAAAGAAAACGTTCTAGCGCAGCTTCTTCTATCAGAAGCCTCTCGTTTTAGAACGGCGATGTTTTCTCCTGTTTACGGTTATGGGCAGGCGTCTGTGCTTGTCAGCCGGGATATTGCCAGAACGCGCAATTTACCGGAGTCTCGTATACCGAAATATTTGTTTTTCTTTCGTAGGCAAAGGGTTTCCCGAACCGTAAAAAAAATGCGTCAATCAGGCGCCGCGCCAGACCCGCGCCAGAAACTCGGAGATATTCAACTCAGCAGAAGAGGCGAGACTTCGCTGTCTTCCACCAGGCGGGTCGCTCACACCGAAAAAAAAAACACTTCTTGGATCGAGATCGTACTGTACATCGCTGAACACACGTGTTCCATTTCATACCCGCTGAAGAAACAAACAAAAACTACCAAGATATCATCGCAATATTTCGGCGCGAATACCAGTGGCAGGCTTTCGCCAGCCGACAGGAGATAGACAGCGCGTGCACACTTATCTAGCCGTCGCCTACCACGCTCGGCTCCACTCAAACTTTACTTTAGCTTGGTGCGTTGTTGTCCTTCGATAACACTTTCCATCTCTAATCTTTCTTTGTTCGGGACAAGCATGCGGTGAAACGAGCTTCTTTCTTTGCTCTTTGCGTTTTCTTCGTAAGGCAGGCAACGCGTTGAAACGCGCTGAACCACGGTTTTTCTCGAGCTATGCGAGGAATGCGCGAGGTTGAACGGAGCGCATTTAAAGTACACGCTCACCCTTTCCCGTTTGACAGTGAAGGATTCGCCGCATTCAAGCACGCAGTTCAAGCAAACATAAGCAAAACCTGTCGGCCCAGGGTGAAGTGTTCGAGCGAGTTCGCGCGGCTGTTGGTTGGCTATTCGGCAGCCCGTGACGCGTTCGGCTTCCTATGTTGCGATGTTCGGTGGAGTTCGATGGAGCAGCCTGTTCTAGAGCCGCTGCCTGGAGGAATCTGCGATTATTTTGCCTCGGAATAACTGACGCAACTGCGCGTCCACTTTTTATTTTCTTTAGAGCATTCTGGGGCTACCTGTCTTGAATCCACCACAGACAAAGCAGTGTGTGTGTTCCACAGAACAGACAATATCAAAAAACAACGAACTCCCCATAGCAACAAAACAGTCCTCTTCACCGGCGACGCAATAAAATGCGCGAGCGAATAAAGAGACAGAGAAAAAAAAACTGCCTCAAGAAGCGCAGTTTCCATACCTCTCAAGTGGTGTTCTTCTTTCTGGGTGACGACAAAAAGATGTTTTTCTTGCAGATTAAAACGTTTGTATAACACTGACCGGTGCCGGAACACCTGTACAGTTTGCATGTGCGCACCACGCATATGGAGTCGCATTTCACCGTTGTACCGCGCGGGACACCGCTTACCTGTATCTCACCTACAATGGTAACGAAAAATAGATAATATAACAGCATAAACATAATTAGCAGTGAGAAGATGGAAGGCGTTGACTAACTGCCCTCACGATCCACACCGTAAAGACACAGGAATGTGGTATACTGGAAACTACAGTTACCCATCTTTAACTTCGACGTAACACGCGAGTCAGCGTCAGAAACACTTCAACTCCCCGACCGGCGATTAATTGTTCAGACAACAGGAAACAATAAGGTTTATAATTTGCATATGCTTATCATCATCAGCTGGACTACGACAATTATAGAGCAAAGGCATCTCCTATGTTAATGGGTGGTTATGCGCCACAGAAAGCGGGTATGTGCCAAGCAGTTCCTAGCATAGCAAAACCATGCATGCTAGGAGCCATGATCTTGGCGCATTTGCGGCCGTTTCGTTAACTTGATAAATACCAAAATTGGTATGGCGTGACAAGGTTGTATGACAAACATAAGTGACAGGTTCAATCGCGCAAATCATGACACGCCTGTGATGTACAGCATGATTACACGAATGGTCTCGGGGCACTCGCGGCCGTTTAATTAGATGGATATATACCAAAATTGGTACGATGAAGTTTCCGTATGACGAACATAAATGACAGGTGGAAGCATGAAAATCGTGACATGCATGTCATGTACGCCATGACATACATGCCTCGCTCATGGTGCGCTTGCGGTCGTTGATCGCTATCTTGACATGTAGCAAATTCGGTATTGTGGGACGTGACTGTATGAAGAAGATAAATCACAGGGTAACATGAAGATCATGACATGCATATCATGGAAAACATGAACTACATGCCACGCTCAGGCTGCGCTCGCGGCCATTTCGCTATCTTTATATACACCAAAATTGGTATTGCGTGACGTGACTGTACAACGAGCATAAATGACATGTGGTAGCATAACAATCGTGACATGCATTTTATGTGCTGCATGATTTACATGCCACGCTCATGGTGCGGTCGCGACCAGTTCGATAGCTTGGCATACGCCAAAACTGGTATTTGGTGACGTGACTATATGACGGACATAAATTACAGGCGGTAACGTGAAAATCATGACATGCATGTTGTGTAGGGCATGATTGACATGCCATGCTCATGGTGCGCTCGCGGCCGCTTCGCTAGCTTGATATACACCAAAATTGGTATTACTACGAAGAGCATAAATGACAGGTGATAACATGAAAATTATGATATGCATGCCGTGTGGGGCATGATTTACATGCCACGCTCATGGTGCGCTCGCGGCCAGTTCGTTAGCTTATATACACGAAAATAGATCTTGCGTGACGTGACTGCACGACGAGCATAAATGACAGGTGGTAACGTGACAATCAAGACGTGCATGCCGTGTAGGGCATTATTTACATGCCACGCTCACGGTGCGGTCGCGGTCAGTTCGCTAGCTTGGTATACACAAAACTGGTATTGCATGACGTGACTATACGACGTACATAAATGACAGGTGGTAACATGAATATTATGACATGCATGTTGTGTAGGGGTTACTTACGTGCCACGCTCATGTGCGCTCGCGGCCGGTTCGTTAGCTTAATATACACAAAAATTGATCTTGCCTGACGTGATCGTACGATATAAATGACAGGTGGTAACATGGCAAGCACGACATGCATGCCGTGTATTGCGTGATTTACATGCCACGCTCATGGTCTGCTCGCGGCCGTTTCGCCAGCTTGACAAACACCTATATTAGTATTGCACGACGCGATTGTGAGATGAACACTAATGGCAGGTGGTGACATGACAATCGTGACGTGCAGTTCATGTACAGCATGATTTACATGCCACGCTCATGGGGCGCTTACGGCCGTTTCCCTAGCTTGATATAAACCAAAATTGGTATTGCGTGACATGACTGTATGACGCACATAAATGACAGGTCTCAACACACAAATCGTAACATGCGTGTCATGTACGACATGATTTACATGACACTGTCTTGGTGAGCTTCCAGCCGTTTTGTTAACTGAATATACAACAAAACTGGTGTGACATGACATGAGTGCGTGACGAACATAAATGAAAGGTCATGCATTGTATATACCAGATATACGTTTCATTAATTAAAATTATACATGCATGCATGCATGACAAACATGTGACATATATAGTGAACTAGATGCATGTCATGAATGACTTCATTTGCCTCAAGGACCAACGAGGTGTTGTATGAAGCTCTTCGCTGGCTGCTTGGCATTACATCGATTCCCGCAGTGCGTGGGGTCTGCCGGACTTTTTTTGTTTCTTTCTTTGTGTCCGTCGACAAGGATGTGCATTTCTCTTCCTCCCAGTGGTACTGTATGGAGTCAATGATGGAAATCTTAACGTCTACAAAGGTAATTACGAAAGAGTTGCGGCCAAGTAAAGTCCCAATGTTGCAATCATGCGGTCGACGTTGGGTGCGCACTGGCGTCCAGAAGGGCGGCAGTTGTGGCCGGTAGCGATCGTTACACTGGGCGGAGTCTGCCTCGAAGGCTGGCGTTACCGGCAAACTACTCCACAAGTGCTCAACGCTGCGTTACCAAGCTGTTTGTGCAAAACCGATAAATATTTCGTCACTGGCAGTCAGGCGTTCCCAAACAGCGGTAAACAATCGTCAACATTGACGGAAAATGGCAGTATCTTCAGTTCGTACTCGACAACAATGCAGCGGTCTCAGCCAGCCGTGTCTTTGCAAAGACGGCTCGTGCAATTGCGAACTGCGTAGCTGTCACATCAAAGGAGTGTAGAACTCATGATGGGTTATGCGGATACGATAGGTCTTTTTTCTTTGGCAGAAATGAATTTAGGATCTCATGCAATACGCAAATTTACTAACAGTACGATCTTCCCGGCTTTTTTCGTTTTCACTAATTTTTGTAAATAAACTACATGCTTTTATGATGTTTCCAGTGCCCATCAAGGCACTGGAAACCAGCTCTATTGCCGTATATAGGTTTTGATGGTAAAAGTTGATCATAAATGCCATCATAACGTCATATGTCACAATTATAGCTTAATTCTAAGTAAATTCCGTTGTTGTTTTTTTCAGATAATTTGAAACAAAACAGGCCGCATACTATGCAGCACTTAACTAATATGACGAAACGTGATAACATAGAAGAATAAATGCTTCACGCTAGCGTACATTTCTTCTTTTATCACAAGAGTCAACGTGATGGATGCTTTTTTTTCTGCTTTCTCGAAGTGTTGTCGCTTCACAAGCGCATAGTTTTTCCCGATTATGAAGGATAACATATAATGTGACAAAAAAGAAAAACACATACGCGAGACCTCCAACGTGTGCATATATAGTTCCAGAAAGCTATAGCAACTAACAATCTAAAAACTTAGTAGTGAATGAAAATGATTTTGTTGCAAATTATCGCATAAAAAGCAGGCGCCCTTCTTAGCTAGATCAGCACGTGATGTTTCTGAAATACAAAAAGGACGCGCAGCATCGAGGAAGAATGTAAGTCAGAAAAGAACGATGGTGCGCGTCTTTTTTTTTGTATTTCAGAAGCGTGTACAAGCACTTAACAAGTTTTGCTAACGTGATGTTTTCAAGGGCACAATGTCAGTTTTAGTTATACGTTGCTTCGGAGATGTTAACACTTTTAATAGCGGCGACTAGCTCCTTTTCACAGATAATACAATTTGTGAAAATCCAAGCAATGAAAAAGAAAATTCCGTAAAAGAACACTACTTTCAAAACTTCAAAAGCAAACCATAACTGTCTTCCTACTCCATTCTTTCGCGCGAAACTTTTGTAGCAAACATGGTAAACACTTTTCAACGTTTCTTCTGGTACCTTGAGATGCGTTGTGTGTCTATGTGATCCTTTGTTTTTTCATTAGAAATACCTACAGACTAACCCTTTTACTGTAGTGCGATTTGATGAACGCCTTTCTGCAACAACGCTGTAATGAAGAGAGGCCCTGTAACGCTTCACTGACGTGAATCATGCCCTCAAAAGTAAATTGACCAGATACTGATATAGTCGACTATACAAAAAGATGGGCGAGATCGTTTACGTCGAGGATATTCTTTTTTAAGAGCTTCTTCAATGTTCCTCACTCTTGCAACGAGACGCGTTTACCCTCACTAAAACATGTCGAACTAAATTGAAGTAGAAAACGACGGGTCTTACCATGTTCTTTCTTATTGTATACTTGACCGCAGAAATCCAATATTTCACAAAGAACAGAGATCACACATCGAGTACTTTAGTTCACTTGAGGTAGCACGCGTATTCAGCCAGTGGAAACAGTAAACGTCGATCGCACGTAAAATGTTCTCATGCAAATTCCTCTGTCAATACGGCGCTCCGTCTTCCTCGTCACTTCTAAGCACCTTTCGTATTCCCACGAAGTACGTTTCCTAATTTTCTTATGTCTTCTTTCCTATTCTATGTTTTCTTGTGCACTTTCTTCAGGAAACGCAACGCTTGAGTACGGTGAACTCAAGTCTTTGCTCCGTTCACTTGACCAAGTTCCCTGGGCTCTTTGCTCACTTGTTACTGTCGTCTGCTCGGGTCAGTTTCTTTTCGTACTTCGGACAACTAAAAATCAACAAAATAAAACTAAACCGTGAAACGTTGCCTTCAGATTGATCTGGGTACGTCTTGCCTCTTCCGATCAGTGACGCAGCAACGCGCCGCGCACCACTTTCCGGGCAAAGTTTCTCGCAACAGACCAATACAGGCCACCTTTTTCTCAAAATTCACAGCTTTCGCAGGTTTCTCAAGTCACTGAGTGCACCGAGTACGGAAGAAAAATAATTCTCTCCGAGGACACATCTTCGCTGTGCAGCATCCGTCAGCACACTGCAGCGTCGATCGTACTCTACGAAATCGCTAGATGTACAGTCCAACTACATGCCTCCAAAAGCAAGCTCAGTTCACGGGAAAGGTCCCAGCCGCAGGCGCTCTGTTTGGGCGCCGCTCGATGTCTGAGCGCCGTCGAAGCGAGGCAGGCACACACACTACGAGGTCCGCACTGGCGAGAGGGGCGCGGGCGTCGATCGCCTTCCCTCTTTCTCTCACGCAGCCGAGACGCCGATATGCCGTGTTCGAAAAAAAACCGTGCACCGCGACGGAAAAACACACGGCGCGCCGGAGTCAACTGGTGACCAATTTTGTGAAGATTGTCGCCGTTGTCGTCGTCGTCGTCGTTGTTGTTGTTGTTGTTCTTTGTTGCTAACCTTGATGATGCGTTTTTCATTCCCGGCCACGGTGGCAGTATTTCAAGGTGGGCTAGACGCCTAATCGAACAGGTGTACAGCCAAACACGCATACATAGAACTCGCAAAAGAAGAGAGGAGGGGGAAGGGAGGAAACGGGATTAGTTTGACATAATATAATACGATACAAAACTTTTTCAAGAATTTACCGTTATATTTAATGCGAGTGTTAGTGCGCACGTTGGCTTCTCGGCACTTCTCCACGATAATGCAAGAAAAGCAGCTTTTAGGCAATGCGTGCGGTTTTTTTTTTTTTTTTTGGCAATCAATTTCCCGCGGTTTGTAGTTGGTGATAGGTGTTATATGTAGGGCAGATTATACGCGAGAAAATATGGTATCAATGTAAACAGCGCTTCAGTATCCAACGCAGCTGTGCGCGCTCGTCGGGCGCTGGAAGCCTATAGTCCGCCTTGGCCTCGATGTCGGCCATGTTCTTCGATATCGTACTCAGCGCGCTATTCATAATTCTGTACGCCGCGGTGACGTCAGATATCTTTTCACGTTCGACTAAGTTGATTACCGCGAGCTTTGCGGAGAACAGCAGGTTCTTCTGTTTCACGGCAGCCATGGGGTTAACAAAGGAAGCAGAGAACCGCTGAGAAGCGAACGGCGACCGCGCCCGACAAGCCGACGGCCGCGAAGGCGAGGAAGAGTGGGAGAAGTCGCGTAATGACAAGCGGTATTTTCTCATAATCACACAACTGGTGCTCTCAAATAATCTCAAATACAAGAGGAAAACCCCCCTTTCACGAGAGAAAGCTACTTTTTGTGAGGGAGAGCCAACTCCTTGGGGCGTTTTCGCGCTGCTATGTTCGATGTATGCAGTGTTCCGGCTACCTTTTGTTCGATGTAGCCGTACATGCTGCTATGCATTGACATTAAAGCACTGTCGTGTTGTCGCGTTCAAATTAATTTGAAGTCTTCCGCTATATTTATATCTTCCGATATTTATATCATGGTTAAAGCGAGTGAAACCCCGGAAATTATTTTTATTACTTCGCCAGTATTCCTCCTTGTGCAGTAGATGTGGTGGCTGTATCTAATGGTTGAAGAAATAAAGTTCTCTGCCATCTACCTTTGCGGCTTCCTGTGATTCATTCGCAATGACAGCAAATTAAACAGCTCATGAAACGACCCAATGCTACGGTCACTGGTCAGGTCTGGCACTCTGGAAACGCTTAACCATATGTAAATATGCTCGAAGCTAATTTTACAAGCAAGATTGAAGGAAGGGACATTCAGGTGGGCGTTCTTGAATCTCAAATTTTGAGCATACGATTGTCAAAACAAGTCAGAACTTTTACGTTGCGCAAAATCCTTATCTCGTTTTCGTATTATGCTGCGAGGGTCTCCCTAAAATTTGCCAACATTTGCGATTTTCTTGTCAAATCTTTTAGCACTATGTGCGCTTTTTGTAAACGTCGAGTACTTCAAATTATGTGTATTTTTTCCGATGTTCAATAGGCAAACTTTCTTCAAAATTATGGCTCCAGAATTCTGAAGCTCCCTCGGAATATAGAGTCGTCCGGCCGTACCTAGGAAAGCGCACTAACGAAGAGAGGCAGGAAAGACACAAACTCAAGTGCGTGTCCTCTGTGTGCTTCTCTTTGTCTTCGTCAGTTTTCTTTTGATTCCCGTACCCTCTACACCATGAACAACCAGCAAAACGAAACGGGAACCCCGCTGTACTCTATTAATCGAGCTGGGGTTGAGTGACTGAAGCATACGTTAGAGAAGATTGAAGTAACGGATAGACACTATGCACATTGTATGCTTAGTTGCTTGAATGATTGTGTCGTTGTCTCGGTATCAGGATACAGCTCATGAGAATTCGATACATCTGAAAACTATTGCTACCGTCGTTCAATTAAGGAATACAAGTTCGAAACCCCTACGGTAACGGGTTAGTAGTATTGACTTTGCATGTTGTGCCTTTATCCTACATATATGCATCGTGTGTATTGCGCGCGCATTTGAATTATTCTTTGAGTACTGTGGAAAGTCCATAAAAAAATGTCTGCGTATCGAATAGACATCTAGATAATTGAGCGCAGATTTTTTTTTGCTCTGCGAAATTACGATTCCGTAGGGGTAACGTTGTAAACGAAATTCGCTAGTGCTGCACGCATTTAGCGAGACAGGAAACACAGTCTGCCCCGCCTCCGCTCTGCGGTGCCGCTTGCCAAAGCGGCTATATCAAATGGCACGGGATATTCTTTTCTTTCCACCGCAGGAACGGGTGCGGACACCGCTCCGCTAGGCCGCTCCGTCTGTGGCTTTTCGAATGCGCGCAATCAATCCCGGGTTTCGACGAGCGTCTGAGCGGGTGTTTGCTTTGTTTCTTTCCGTTAATATCGATCACAGTCAACGCACACATGCCATTATTCTCTGCTTTTTTATTATTTCGTTTCTCTCGACCGGCCGGCTCAAAACAGTCGGAATGCAGGAAGGTACCCGTGCGATCGTTTGCTCTTCTCTGCAATGTC
This sequence comes from Rhipicephalus sanguineus, assembly GCF_013339695.2. Lineage (NCBI taxonomy): Eukaryota > Metazoa > Arthropoda > Arachnida > Ixodida > Ixodidae > Rhipicephalus > Rhipicephalus sanguineus. The sequence continues at coordinate 159,989 of NW_023615499.1, forward strand.
CCGCACAGCTCTTCGCTTTACGCGCCTCGTTTCGTTCAATACAGCACGCCCGGCTGCACCGACCACGCGCACGTGCATGTTTATTCTGGCTGCTTTGCTCATTCTTGTGGAGAAGCCCTTTGATGTTTATCGTTAATACGTAAGCATTTCCAAGTCGACTGAACAAGACAAGTATGCTGGGTTTCGACCGGAGGATCCCACGCTCAAATGTCGAGTGTCTCGCCCACTGAGTTATACAAAGTCCGGGCTTTCTGAATGTAAATGTATCTCAACTAGGCGAGTGGCTTGTGTGGGCGGTACATGAAATGTAAAGAAAAAAAGAACACTTACTCTGAAGCAGGCCCGCAGCCAGGGGGAGAAGGGCTACCCCCCCCCCCCCCGAAATTTCGGTGAAGTATGTGTTTTTTACCGAAAATACATATTAAAAATAGGTGTCTTTTTCAAAAAGTCAAGGTTTTCAGCAAGTGCACCCCCCCCCCCCCGCGAAAAAAATTCCTGGCTACGGGCCTGCTGTGAAGGCTTCGTTTTGGTAGGGGAATAAAAGCCATTTCTAGTGGACAAGATACAAAGCCGGCATGCATGATTGTAGAAATCAGAAAAATTGCGACTTTGCGAAAATTTCATGCCGTACACACGTTTTAGCGGTCGCCGGATCCCATAACTCACCATTCCCACTAATCACACTACTCAACACTGGCCCACTAAACATGCAGGGAACACACGGGCGACAAACACTACTTAGGATTTCTGGACAGAGGTACTCAATAATTGGGAAATTCTTTAATGAACCATCGGAATTAACTAAGTGATAAACATAAGGGCCTCACGTTTCAGCTGTGCTCGTTAACCACCTGTACAGAGCGCTTCGGCGGTGACTTTCTTAACGAGAAAGCTGCGCTTGAGGCTGCGTAGGCGCTTCGCCGGCTCGAGCCATGCGTTTCATCGTTTGCTTCAATCGGGATATTTCACCCATCGAAAATGACGACACGGGATTCTTTCTGCGACATGGGCTCCCTCACAATGTCGCGCTAAGGTTTCCAATGTCCCCGTCGATATAGACTGTAATCCCCTAGCTGTGGCCATACCCCCATATCACGGGCAGTAGTAGGCGGGTATGTGCCCCATGCAGGGACGTAGCCAAGGGGGGGGGGGGGGGTTGGGGGGGTTCAAACCCCCCCCGAAACTTTTCAATTTTGCTTGCGTATATATACACGCACACATACAAACGCACGCACTAACATACATAAAGTATGGTTTGAACCCCCCCCCCCCCCCGAAAAAATTTCTGGCTACGCCCCTGGCCCATGTGACTGGTGAAAATGATTTCAAGATGCACGCGACAGGAAAGTCCCGTTATTCATGTCATGACCTGCGAATCATGTTCCCGATACACTGAAGGAATCGTGTGCCAATTTTTCGTGTATACCAAGTCAAGGAGACGACCACGAGAGCGCCAAGACGTAGGGGGATAGATAGATAGAGAGATAGATAGAAACGGTCAAGTACCTTTAGTAGTTAAGAAATGCTTCGCATGTAAAAAAATGGCGAAGCTCGCACTAAGCCACGCAAGGCTTGAAAGAGCGAAACTGGACGACTCTGAAGACTAATCTGGTTTCTTCTAGGTTGTTTCTAGGCCTTAGCTAGGTGATGCAGGTTCTAGGTTGTTTCTAGGTTGTTGCTATTCTTTACCTATGTGATGTTAGGTTGTTTCTACGTTGATTATCAGTGCACAGAGGTTCGAGTTAAACCACAGACAGTCACAGATACGGCACAGATGTCCAAACTCCAGAGACAGAAACTCGCGCTGAAACCAAGCGTTCCCACCTCTCGTAGATCGATCTACGGGCACGTCGTCGTTGGCGTAGGCCTTCCATCGCTTCGGGGTCTTCTCGCAGCCGCCGTTGCCTTTCCCGTTCCCTAGCATTCTCTCGTTGTATGTACTCGGGGTCTTCGGCTCGCCGCCGTCGCCTCGCAGCCATTTGTTCTGCTAACTGTTGCGTTTTTCTTTTTTGGGTGGACCAGGGGTGAGTAGTGGGACGTCCCCATTATATCTGACACATACCCGTTTATGTGGAAAATAGTTTTCTGGATCGACTCACAAGGAGCGATTTGCTAAACAGCTTCGCTGTAAAAGAAGAAGGTTGCTTTCGCCTTCCAGTCGGCTTAGGCAAATGCGTATAGGACCACGTGACTTTTTCTTGTGCGTATTATGTCGACGCACTGCATCGCTCATAAACTGACACAACTTACAGACACCAAATCAGCGACATACAGCGTGAAACGCCTATTCAGGTCTGTCAGACGGACGAAGTCATTTTGATGGAGCCAACATACTAGAGGCCCATGTACATAGATTTAGGTGTTAAATAACGCCAGGTGGCCAAAGTTGCTCATACGGCTTACCTCATAATCATATTCTGGTTTTGGCATCTTAAGCCCCAGAAAGTAAATAATTAAGAAGGAAGAATGCGGTGGTTGAAGAAAGAAAATCAAGGAGCCCTTGCGCTATCGGGAAAATGGGGGCAAGCGAAGCTTGGCGTGTGCGTGCCTGCATACTATTGTTCTTCTTTCTTCTTCTTTCTTCTTTCTTTCTTTCTTTCTTTCTTTCTTCTTTCTTTCTTTCTTTCTTCTTTCTTTCTTTCTTTCTTTCTTTCTTTCTATCATTCTTTCTCTCTCTTTTTCTCTCTTCCTTTCTTTCTTTCTCTTTGTCGAATTGCGCAATGCTCCCACCTAACTCATTTCTCCATTCATGCCGGGAATCGGACCGTCATCCACGTGCTTAGCAGCGCCGTACTTCAGTTGCTACTGGAAACAACGGCGGTAATGCGTTCATATCCAGGCAACACTGAAATGTGGCAGCGTGAAATGACAAGTCACCTCGATAACAGCGATAAATGATCACATTGCCGTGGCAAAACGGCTGATTGCCAACAAGCCCACGATATATATATATATATATATATATATATATATATATATATATATATATATATATATATATATATATATATATATATATATATATATATATATATGTAAAGGACCCAAAGAAAAATAATTCAGAAAATTCTTTCCGACACGCGATGTTAGACGCGCGCTGCGGAGCATGCTAACGGCGAGCTATTTATATACACCATTTACTTCAGCGTGCTTTCTTGCACACTAGCGAGATGGCGCGAAGTGCGCGAGGGGCGCGCTTTAAAGGTCATCGCCCCGCTCGTAGCGTTGCGCGCGCGCATCTTTGCACTTCGCCCTACAGGGCGTGGTCGCCTGGGAGGAGGGGGCAGGGACAAAGGATATATATATATATATATATATATATATATATATATATATATATATATATATATATATATATGTATATATATATATATATATATATATATGTATATATATATGTCTTGTATGTCTTGTGCTTTCACCACGATGTCCGCGCTGAAGTTACAGAGTGTGCGAAGGTCACTTCGCTCGCTGCAGCGGCTGCGTTTGCGAAACGAGCGCGCTGTTCAAGCAGAAAGAAGTAACAACTGCGACACTTGACAGTTCGCGCTCGTCCTGTGTGTGTGCTTGTCGTGCGCCTATTGCGCTTGAGCGACGCGCTGGAAATTTCGAGCTGCTTTCCGTTCTTCGCGTTGCGTTCCAATTTGTTGCTATCGCATTCATTGCTTGGCCATTGCGGCGAAACTGTGACTTTTTTGCTCGACACGCCGAAATCTTCGCTTAATAATGATGACAGGTTTATTGTCACAGAAATGCAGGAAATTTGCATTTAAGGCTTCTGTTCATATTGTGTCAAAGCGGCACAAAATTGTTCCAGACGATTGGACAAGAACGGCGACGCATTCAGTGACACAAGCGTAATGGCAAGAAAAATAATGCTGTACGTGTAATGCGCGGATTATTAAACAGGGCAGTGTAATCTTAGAAATGCTCATTAGTCGATTACGTAGGTTGAGGTTTTAAGCGGGAATTATCGCTTTATTAAGGTCAATATAGGGGATATTTGCTGGCACGACTTGCTGGATCAGCATACTAGGCTTATATACGGCGGTTGTCTGTAACTTCCATTCGGGGCAACATTTAGAGTGCAGCTCTTGGAGACCCGATACAGGGTCGAGCGACGTTGTCGCTCGCCGCAGTCAGCACAGTGACAGATCTCCTGTCTGGCACGCTTCGAGCCACGCGTCGCTCTTTCAGTTTTGCCGAGTACGGTTGGATTACTCTGGAAACTGCGCCACCGAAACAGAAAATAAAACATAAAAGCAAACAAAAACACAAAATAATATCGAAGAAAAACAAAAATTGAAAATGAAAGGTTGTCTATAACTGAACTTAACCCCACCGAGGAGAGTGAGAGGAGAAAAAACTTTTACTCTGAGCAAGCGCAGCGTGTGCCCTAAGTGGGCGGCCTCCTCATTCCAGGTAACCTCAGGCCACGGTCATCTCTCTGGATCTTATAGCAGGGCCTACCACTGCTCTTCGTTTATCGCTTGATTGCCTACGGTGCCTGGTTTTCGTGCGCATCCCCGCCACCGACGCTCAAATATTTTAATGAAAAGATAATACCAAGGGCCAAAAAATAAAATAGTAAAACTAAAACGCATTCTATAAATAAAAATTAAGAGTAGTCGGCAACTGTAACGTACATCCATTCCTCTTTCATATTCCTTGCCTCTATATCCAGCTTGCTGATGTAAAAAACCTCGCGAAATTGCGTTCACATTTTGCATTAAGGAGTATGGTAATGGTCGGTAATTTCTGTTTATCATTCGAATACATTCGGCTCTACCACATGAAGCAGCTTACCGCTCTTCCATAGTAAACTACTACAGTACTCCAACTCAACTCCATTGTTTCTGAACACGCAGGGCGCATAGTACTACGAGCTGTTTTTTTTTCTAAGCACATTTCGCTCTGTATACCGATCAACCAGCGACAAACAGCCGCCAGCAGACAGCAATCCCGCTAGTCCAAAGAAGGCTTCACTCTAATAAAAATGGTTTTGTAACTAGAGACGTCTAATAATAAGACGTCGCACTAACTATAGTACACCTAACCAACACTCGCAATATTGCTCGAAATTACGTTTCTTCTTCATTTTCTATGCTCTTTTCACCAAAGGGCAGCGCTTCGTAAAGGAGAATAATGGAAGAATAGAGCTTTATGTAAAGTTATGACGATATGCATAAGGTCGAACGGAAGACGGGCTCCGCGTAAAGCGATAGGCGCACTCTCTTCTTTCGAATACGAGTCTGACATGTGAGGAGACGCTATTAATCTATGCCGTTCCTCATCACTACTATCTGACGGTACAACGATAAATTATCTACGTAGATATTGCGCGTACACGGTGGATGAGAGTATCGTAAGGGAAAAGAAATGTGCGAACAGTACGACCGAGACAGGTGCGCCTTTTTGTTTTTTTTTTTCTCCTCATTTAGGCCTGGTTCCTTCGGAACCGTGTAGATGTAAAGGTAGATCTTTTATCATCAATCTTGGTCTATGTTCATCACACTTTTTTTCTGCTTCGTTTTCAAAAGTCCAAAAAGGAAGACGCTACGGAGCTTCAAAGAGACGTATGAGTCTTCGCTTTTCTTTTGTGTTTGTTTTTAGTATTTTTCTTTACCAGAACATTCAGGCACTCAAGCCTCTGCATATAGCATATTTTCAGTTATTCTTTGTAATCACAAAGCTCAGGCTATTTCAAAGCTACCACCGCCAAAATTCCGGCGAGCGTTCACATATTCGAATGCGGAAGTAAGCCAGACAGGCTTCTGTTAGTTTCATGAAGTGTTTTGGTTGGTGTAAAGAATTATTAAAATAAAAAACGTCGGCAAATCCCACACCTTGTGGGAATCGGTTTCATGCTAAGCAGTCAGCGAGTAGTTCTATGTTGCATTTTTTCTTTTTGAGACAAGCGTTATGAGGTGGATCGACGTGTTTAGTAAGTGTAGTACTGTAGTTGTGTGCACATCGTGGGCTTACCAGGCACGTCGACAACACTGGCGTTTAAAGGGTAACTTATGGTCTGACTTAACGTGAGCACTCACGTAAGAACACATACGTCAGCATTTTCGAAACGAAGTGCACTCTATGATGCCATGATGTGAATACCGTACGCAACTTTCGTTAGCGTATTCTTCCGGGGTCGAGCGATGCTTGAATATAACTTGCTGAATCATAGGAATACAAATGTAATGTTTATTAGACTGCTATAAAAGCGGAGCCAACACTGGAACCACAAACGTTAACCTGACATGACGCCTGCATCTTAGGAGGACATATGTAGCGCTTATTGTTTTGTTGTAAAATTAGATAGCCAGCACCACAACAACAAATGACGTTGCACCGACATTACACTTGCAGTGGGTGTTTTTGCAAAGCAGTTTCTAGACCTGGCATGGCTCTGTGGTAGAATACCTGAGTGCCACGCAGATTGCTTGGTTTCGACTCCTGCTGAAATCCTAATTTTATTCTTTGCATTCGTCGGGTCAACGCTGCAGGTGTCGGTTTTTACCAATGTCTGTTGTCGCCGTTCTTTGGTAGATATAAACTATCAATCGCCTGCGGCGCATAGCCGTATACTCACAGTAAACGGATATGCGCCCATACGTGTCTGGAGGAAAGGTCTGACGATGTACGTGACAGGATTTTCATGTTATTCATGTCATGATCAGACAGTCATATTCTTCAAGTCATCTTACCCTCCCACGCTAATTTTCGTCTACACCATGTTAAGGAGGCGATCACGCGAAAACCCAGACGTAGGCGGCTAGATAGATGCGTAGATAGAAACGCTGAAAGTGCCACATGTTTGCTAAGAAATGTTTCGAATTTAAAATAATAATTAGAAAGAGTGATGACCTTGCTCAGTCATTCGGTTTGAGGAAATAAATTGTCTGATTCAAGTAGATTCAAATAGAGGTTTATAAGGTCTATTGCGTAACAAGAAAATGCTGTAGATATGTGGGCCCAGGCTTACCTGTCCTGTCCCAAAAGTTTTTGTGCATTATGTGCAGCATGATTCGGTGCAAAGGGACGTAATAAACAAGATGGCTGAAGCGTCGACAACGCCCCAGGCACGCGATCTTCGTATACATTGTTCTGTAAAGCACCGTTCGTTATATATATATTGGCGCAATTTCGGGGGTCCAACTAAAACTTCTGTCGGTACAAAATTTAATTTCGTCCTTCCGGACGCAAAAAAATCATGTTCATATTGCTTCTATGGCAAAAAGAAATGAAACATTTCTGCGTTTTCACTTGGATGCTTCGAGGCATGTGTCCGATGCGAAACTTCTTCACGAGAGCACTTCCTCAGATCTCGTTCTCCTTTTCTCCCTCCGTGCCTACTTCCGGCGCTCAGTCGAGATCTACAAGGCTACTGATTCACAGACGACTAATTCGTAGCCCGCGGGGACATCCTTGATACGAAGCTCCTCACCAATCACGATTGGCGGACGTTTGCCTCTATACAAAACGAACGCCGCGGCGGTATTCCTCATTGATCCATACCCCTGGTGCGCGAGTAATGACCTGCCTTCCTTCTACTCCTTCCTGCTTGCGATGTTTTCCGGGCTCGCGAGCTCTGCCGCTTCCTATACACCGCCACGCGCACGGGGCGTCGTACGGGTTCCACGCTTCGGCTGGTTTGGCTGGGCCACGCTATACGAGGCGTCGGAGCGGAATCTTCTGGCTCACTGGGTTGCTCGACCTCGAACGAGGCTCGGCTCTTGCTTCTTTTCTTTTGTTTTACTTTGTGTCGTTATGTTATACGAACGGTGCCTTCGGCTTCCCTGTGTCACCGTTGCAAACCTGGCCCCTTAATCTCCCATTCCCTGTCTTTTAACCTTAGTCGCAGCCCATTGCGACCACGCTGCCAGAAGCGAGGAATTCAGCTCATTCTTACCACGCTTCGACAGAAACAGACACCCCTCAACTTGTCATGCAAATGGGTGAGATGGCTAACGACTTCCATGCTTCGTTTATTAGTATGCCTGCGATACGTAACTTGGATCATTAATATAATCTCACTCTCTTTTTCCCCCACTGTGGCTCTGGTTCAAAATAGGACAAAACAGCCAGCACACAATCGTTTGTTGTCATCTCTCCATTTAAATGAGTGGCTGGAAACCTACAACGTACTGTTCCAATAGTATAAACATGTCGAATAAATTCATCAGCCCTTCAGTTCCTGAAGTTCATAGATATATTGTGATAGGAGGTTATGTTACTTGCCCTCTTGCTCCACTGATGTATCAGAGGAGGATGAGCTACAATCATGCACTAAACACATAGGGCGTACAACTGCAGACAGTCTGGAGCCTTCGAATCCTCATCATCGACATCATCATCATCACAATCACCTTTCTGACCTTTCAGAGTCACAACTAGAGCGTCATATGCACGCGTATAAGGAACCAATAAAAAAAAGGCAATCCTTTCTTTTTTCCTACAGGAAGGAGACGGCGAGAAGTCCTTGAACGCTGGCGGCTTCCTCGGCCCGCTGAACGGCCCAAATGATCCTCGAGGGCGGATCTGAGGAGCGCGGCTTCCCAGCGTGCGCGGAGGCTGTCACTAGAGGCCGCGTTCTCGTTATTGTCACTAATCCCTCGGCCTTTCCCATAATATATGCTCCAGACTGGCTCTTGATTCACATTTTTTTTTACATTTGTCCGTTTCGTATATATCCGGATATATGATGTGCGAGAGCGTAGGATTCGGATACGTCCTAGTTTGTAACCGCCGCCATTCGAGAGACTGCTTTTCCTCAATTTTGGGTGAGGTGGCGGAAATATTCCCCTCCGTAACCTACAATGTTTTGTGACATCGTTGTATCTGGTCATTTGGTCTTCCCACTCCCTCTCGTCTACCACGCCGTCAGGTCCAAAGGGTGCTGGGGCGGCACTTGAAATCGCATCTCGATCCGTAAGCCCTCGAGCCACGTCGTGTACCGCCCCGTTGTTGCTGTCGTCCGCGAGGGCGTGAGCGGGTGTCCATGTAATGAAAATATTTCTTTTGCGCGCTTGACCTCTTACAAGTTGAATGCTTAGTGCTTCCGGGGAAATACAGCCTTTGGCAAAGTTCCTTACTGCCATCCGAGAGTCGCTGACTATCGCAGTTGCGTTTCTTTGAGCTATTGCTATGGAGCTATGGCTGCCTTTTCCGCCCCACCAACTTGCAGGACTCAGGATAAAGTTATCTCCTTCCTTCTTCCTTCCTTCCTTCCTTCCTACAGGAGGGAGTGTGATAGGAAATGCTTGATGAATCATGATGGAGAACAAATTTCTATGAGTTGTGCAGCGTAGCTCCTTCACGCTGATAATGATAAAGAATCAGCCACATCGACATGATGATGTCATTGGTGCGTCTTGAATGTCCTTTTGCCAAGTGAAAAATGTGTTTGCGTTGTAGCACAGTGCGGAATACGTGTCTTGCCTAAAATTTGTAAAAATTCTCGAACTGCATTCGCGTGCGCGAATGAAGTGACCCTGTTTCATGTGCTTGAGGCCGCTTTTCCACAGCGAGCAAAAAAAGGGCCTCCGTTGTGTAAGCTAGCAGAGCCATCGCTTATCGAGAAATTCCGCGTTCGTACGGGTGCATATTTACAAGGCTCTCGCCGGTTTCATGCGACAGAGCAGAAATGGTGTCGAAAGACGCACCGCTGGTCGTATATTGTGTATGCAAGCTGTGAATATGAATCGAGGCGCTCGGTTCGCTATTACGAAATGAATGAATAAACTGTGTCTTTTTTGTGACCGAGCTTAGAGATCCCAAGCTGTCGAGAGAGGTGAAGCTGGCTACATTGTGACATCATGGTGTGGAATATAGGCTCGCGCTGGTTTCCTTCATTAGGGGGAGCAGCCCCCCCCCCCCCCCCCCTCCCTCCTCTCTACATTCACTGAACGAGTCCGAAAGAAAACAAGCTTCTCAATAAATGCAAAATGAAAATGAAGCCGTGGTGTATTGCTTCCAATCATATGCTTTTGTCCCCGACTTTCCCGGTGGTAAAATTGGAAGCAAACTGTTCTTGGAATGCAAAATCAGGAGGTCCTAGGCCCCATATTGTCCAAAACCTGCACATTGAACATGACGGGACAGCTCCGAATTAGTATATTGGGGGCTGACTTGGCGCCTCCATTAAGTGACCAAGGGGCGCCCTCCTGTGCGGACGCCTATGATGTGAAAGTACCCTCTTTTTGGCTCCTCAGATACGCCGTTCTAATTTTTCGAACACGCTACGGCATCTCACTTACAATGTCTTACTGCTACTACTCTTTTGTGAAAGCAGTAGCCTGTCACCACTAAATTCATTCAAACTTATCTCTACACGAACCATGGCTACCGCTTCCCTCTTATATTAGTAGCTGAGGCTGTTGTCTCAAAATCTAGGCCACAAACGCCCTCAATGGCCGAATATTTTCTTCTTTTATTTCCACGTGGCAGATCTTCTAGAGTTGTGCGTCCACGCACTTCCGCGCAAACAACCGCCTCTTCGCAGCCCCCCCCCCCCCCTTTTGCTTGGTTTTCCTTCTTTCATTCCCCTACGCGCGAAAAAAATTGACTCATATCCGGCCCCATCGTGGGCGGGGGGGGGATGGGGGGGGGGCTGGGGGGGGCTCCGGCTTTCCTAAATATCCGTTCCTCAGGACTCTAATAAAGTTATTGTCATGTCATGTCATCTCTTTTCTTTCTATCTCTTCATCCTTAATAATTTCGTGACTGCGCCTATTCCCATCGATAGTATGTTATCGATGACTTCAAGTTCACATTTGGCATTCTCTGAGCGCTTCTGGACAGCTAACGCAATTTAAAGAGTAAAGAGGCAGTATTTTATCAGATTCGCTTTTTCAGTTCTTTTTTCCGCCGCGGGGGGATTTTGAAATTCCATCGCGGTCGGGGACGTGAGCGCTCGTGCTTTCGGTTATGGCGTCGACGTCGACTCGCGGGTGCTCCACGAAAATGGCGAATTTCGACGGCTTCCGATGAACCTCAGCGCCAATCTCTGGATGACGGTAGCAGCACAGACACGGAAGACGACTTCGATTCGTCAGACTGAGTACGAACTACGATAGTGAGTCAAATCCCCCGGAACATCAGCAGGTGCCCGACGGTAAGTCTCGCTCTCTCCTCGGGCCGCTTTATCGCTGTCACACGTCGACGTAAGCGTATCCAGTGCGTACTTAATAAAGGTCAGAGCTCTTAGCTGCAAGGTGTCAACTTCGTTCGTTGCGGGAGCACTTCGCGCCGGCGGCAGAAAGAGCGGAGTTCTCTTCGCAAGACGGCGCGGAGTGGACCTTGGCCTAGCGCTCCGGAGTGCCGCGCCGCGGCTTCTTCGTGTTCTTTTTCAACGCAGAAGTCGGAGAGATATGCAACCACACATATAAGTATGCGTGGATGCATATTTTCCAAAAGCAAACGCACAGTGAGCCAACCTTTGTTTCACCGTGTCGAGAAACTGCTCCGCGCGGTGGCATGATAGGCACTAGTGCTTATATTTTTGTATGTATGTAAGTAACCTTTGTACTTACAGAGCCTATATTTGCACTATTATTCTGTAAGGACTTTGCGTTCAAAACGTATATTTCGACGTTTTAAGTGTTTACCATGTGCAGAGTAGCATTGATGTATTTATGATTTTTTTCTTTTTGATGCATTTTTGATAGTTTGATAATTTTTTCATAATATTTGAAATAAATATGTTGTTTGAAATTAATACTGTTAGAAAGACCAATTCTTCCGCTGTCATTTATATCCTATACTTTAGCATCAATCAATTTCTGTGGCAGGAAAAAATATTTCCTGGACTAACCCAAAACAACCGATTTTCTGTGGTCCCGAATGTGTTAATCCCCCCCAAGCGTAGGGTAGCAAATCGGAAGTGCATCTGGTTGACCTTCCTGCCTTTCTCCTCCTCCTTCTTTCATTCCCACATCAAGCTTTCTCCGCCTACTGGCGCGACGTGTCATCAGTGCGCGCCTATACCCCGCAGAATCCTTATTTTCGAATTTACGTCCGCCATGACACCCTTTCAGTCCCTTTGATATTCTTCGAATAGAAGGCATCTGTATGGCCGCACGAACTCTCTAATGCGAGACGCGTCCAACTCCTCTTGCAGTGCTCGAATGCAGTCATTCCATTTGTAACCTTTGCAGCACATCCCTCATTTTCTGCACCAGCCGTGCGTTACAACAGGGACGCTGTGCCGGGTAAGGGCGTCAGGGCGATGGCAGCGACCTCCTCGTCTTTGAGGCACGTGCGAGCTGCCATGTCATTTCTGACGTGCAGTATGCGCGCGATATGCTTCTTCCTCGCTTCCCTGCGACGCATCCCGAACACTTCAGCAACCGTTCACGGCTTCCGCCGGCCCCCCTCAGATTTCCAGTGCCGGAACAGGACACATTACGTCTCGCTATCCTTGCCTACCTCTATTTGGCATCGACCACTTCCGTATGTTGCTCCGGGCCGCCCAAGTCGAGATTGTCTTCCCCGCGTAAGGAAGGGACCAATTTTCGTTCTGCGCGTTATATTATGCTCCTGTGCATGCATGGATAGACGTTTGTCGTTACACACGTGCTCTTGGTTTCTCTGCCATGTACAATGATATGCTTCTAGGAGATATCTAGTATACCATAAGAAAATCAAAGCAGCCAAGAAAATCACTAAGGTTGAGCGCTCAGCTGTTCGGTGCAGCATGATCGAGTTTCCCCATCGCAAAAAACCCGGAAAAGTGGTTGCATTAACAAATTAAGGTGGAGAGGGTGAAACAAACGACCAGATGTATAAGTTGTCGTAGCGAAGGATTGAATTTCGTATAATTTTCAAACAAATGCCGCAAAAAAATATGTCGCTGAAACATGGTGCACTTCGTTTCTGTACCCTGAACAATGCGTTTTCACGTTCGTTCGGTTTTATCAGTTTCATTCATTCTCTCCGACTTCTATCAGTCATAACATTCTCCTTTATTTCAATGCTTTCATTTTCATTGTTCCTCTCTCGCTTTCTCTTTCTGTTACGATTCGTGCATCAAAAAATTGGGGGACCCTTAAGCTTCGCCTTTAAGAGTTGAACGCGATAGCGAAATCCGGCCCCTAGTGCGCACTTCAACCACTAAGTGCATACTTATTAATGTGTATTGTTACACTCACACACGCACGCACGCGCGCGAATTTTACAGGCTTTCGATCTAAAGCAAGAGTCGCATGGCCTCCAAGATATACGCCGCGCGCCGGCCCTCTCGGATGCCATGAAAAGTCGAGACATATTTCTCACAATACCTCACAGATGGCAGCACATTATCTAGCGATTGCTGCGTTGGCTTGATATGTTTTCCTCTATATGGACATAGTTGTCCATTTTAGAGCTGTTTGAAAGTTGTGTGTGTATTTAGCGGCGATGGCTGCACTATCCCGGCGTTTTTCGACGTAGTTTGATGGCCTCGCGAATGCGCCTACCGTATGGGCTCGTTTTCGTCGTGCACCTGCCGAACAAAATGCGTTAAGGAGACGCCTCCTACTACATGGCATTTATGTAGTGTTTTTGTCCGAAGCAGCTGCAAGCAACATCGTGGCTTTGTGGTAAGACACCTGCTTGCCACGCGAACGGCCTGGGTTCGATCCTCATTGGGACCGAAGATTTTATCGTTTATTTTATTTGCTACTTTCTCGATTTTTCGCTCACGGATGATTTTTCGCTCACAACCAACGGTGCCGACGCCGACAGCGGAATTTCTGCGACACGAGCTCTCTAACGCTACCGCGTTAATATATATTCATATATGACATATATATGACTCCTTTTCTCCCGTATTTATTGTGGCTCTTTTTCTTCCCTCCTCCTCTCTCTCTCTCGTCTTTCTATTCCCTTTCCCCGATCCCCCAGTGTAGGGTAGCCAACCGGAAGTGTTTCTGGTTAACCTCCCTGCCTTCTCCTTTTTCTGTTTCCTTCCTTTCCTTTCCTTCGGAAGTTCTAATTCGGAAATGTTCCCTCCTTTATCACAGTAAACGACATCTTTGCTAACGCCGAAATGCATAAAAGAGATTCTGCTTCCATCACTGAACTGAACACCATTCACTAAATTGAAAAAAAAAGAGAAAAAGGCTGCAGCGACTATTTATATGGCAGTAGAGAACCGACGCATCGGACCTTTGCAGAAACTACGCACACGCGCGCGAGGCAACATTGAGTGTCGGGTGTAAGTTTCAATTTACTTGCGACGTGACTGAACGAGCGTTTTCGTAAGCATTCTAGGAGAATGCAAACAAGATCGTCGCCTAGAGAATCTGCAACATTTTTCATCACATTAAGTGACAGCTTGGATAAGCCGTGGGCGTTCTAACAAATGCACTCGCTTGCTTCAGCTGACCAAATGGCCGTGCAGCTAGTATAAGGAATGAAGAATGATGGATCTTGAGGAACTGCGCTCGTTCCAAGCTTCTTGCGAATTCTTCCAAAAGCTTAGAAGTTATGATAGTAACACGGATGGCCGCAGCTTCTCCTCTAATGCTCACTTAAATGCAGCACCATCACGATGAGGGATTGACGTCGGTGTTTGTAAGGAGGCTACTGTCTCTTATTAGATTTCAATGTGTTCACGTGGCAGCGAGCGCATTCTTGGGTTTCCACATGAGAAACCTGTTGAAAATTCGTGTTTTGGCTCCCGTTTTCCTTGTATTCATGGAATTCCAAGTAAGTTGTGTAAGCTGACTTTAAAATTCCGATTTTTCATCCTACTCACAAGGCTTGCGAGAATACTGACGGCAGTATTTCTTGACGCTGTTAAACAAAAGGTTGTTCGTTTGTTCGTAAGCCTTGAATTATCTTCTCGTATTTAACGTATTTGTTTTATGTTTTTATTCATTCGGAATTTTTGACCAGGGGCCCAGCTACTTCTCCGGAACAAAGTATGGTACCACAGAAACTTCAGAATTTATATCATGGTATATAGTAAGAGTTAAGTTCACTGGAGGCACTTGCTGTGAAGACACCATACTGTGAAAAAAAGAAAAAAAAAAAAGAAAGGGAAAGCGCTGTACGCATGACATTCCGCACATGGCACGCACTCCGAGCACTAGGTAGTGGGTTTGATGCCAGCTGAGATTGCGGTATTTCGAAAAAATAAGAATAATAAAAGCAAAAGAAACACGCGTTTAACAAACATCAGCTGTGCATTAGTGAAATCGAGGTCCTCAGCATTAATTCGTAATCAACCGCAGTGGTGTGGCCTCATATTCAGATGGTGATTTCGACTTGCAGAACCCTTGAAATTCAGCTTTAGTGTTTGGTGCCGGGGTTCACAATCCTTCACTGAAACCATTTTGTCACGGAGGTGACGTCGGCTAACTGTACATGAAAAGATGACAAAGAAAACCCAGAAGAAAAAGTTTCGTTGATTGGTATGACCTGAGCATCGAACCCACGACCTCTCGGTCCGCGACAGCTGGTTCGGGCGCTCTACCCACAACGCCACTGACGCACATCCACGTCGTTTCACAAACATGCCTTATATATCTCACACGTCCTGCTAGCAGTAATTTTTGTTGGCGGAGTGGTGTCGCCGTCTGAAAGCGGTGAAATGAAGTGCTACATCATGACACTAACGAGTGCCGACAGAGATCGCTTCGGTAGTTTCAACGCCACGGAGGCTATCGTCCACTTTTGTTGTAAACTCTACGGTCGGCGCAATGCGCCGTACGCGATTATTCGGTTCGGTTCGCGTTGTGTTCGAGTGACGACTCGTTTCCAGAGTAGTGCAGCTTCGACAAGCACCAACGGTGTTACTCCGCCGCCTACTGTTTCTACTGCGATAGCGCCGGCTAATAAAATACTGCAGTGCGCGGCACAGAAAGGCAATGACGTCGACGGGCGAATGTCGCGCAGTGAGGGCTTTGGTGCAGCGAAAGACACGCCAGAGGTAGGCGAAATACCTTGCCGTGTCCACGGCTCAAGCTACGAGCTCTGCCTCTCGCGTTACTGAGGCGCTGTGTGGTATATGCATGAGGACAGGGGTAAGTTATACCATTACTGGGGAACGCACGCCTTGGCGCCTCTCTCCTCAATTGACAAGCTTTGAATGAATACGTTTCAAGTACTAGTGCTCATTAAACAAAACAAACTACTACTAGTGTTCATTACGCGCTTGCTGATGCCATCTTTGCTCGGGATTCACCATATGGTGTGTCCAGGTGTATGTTATTTAATAGAGCTAACACGAGGGTTAAATTATGTTAATGGACGTTAGTCGTCGGGATGGAGATGTGCCACTACGCTTTAACGTGAGAACATCGACGACCAACGGTCCTATAGCTACCAAACCCCAATAGGCATTGTGCAAGTTCTAATACATCAATGTACAATAATGAATTCCTGTGACAGAGGGATCAGCCATGTTTTTGTACACCCACTCCGCTTATCACAGGAAGTAGCATAAGCAACGGTATAGTTTTTGGACTGCTACTGTCTGCAGTACCTGTAAACCAAAAGTTATAACAACGTTTTGCAACATATCTTGACTGAACTGGAATTAACATTGCTCGCTGAAGTCTCTGCTATCTGAGAATGGCTTCTCTCAAGAGTGCAGGTTCACTTATTTGAAGGTTGTTTTATCGGTTGCTTGCGCTTCGTCAGTATCAGCGCATGCGCCTTCGCAACGAATATTATAGACTAAGGTTACCGTATACATACGGCCATCTTAGACTCATATGGAGCTCTGGATGCGTCTTCATATGCGTATATTAAAAGGTGTTACGTAGCACAAACGGGCCGCTATATTAACCAGAGGTTATTGGAGCATAAGAGATCGCTAACCGGAGGTTCACCTTCTAATCTATCTTTACATTGTCGAGAGTGCAAGTGTACGCCAAAATTCAATGACTTCGCAGTTTTGTACCGGCATAGAAATGAAGAAACGCGCATTATGATTGAGGCTTGGTATATTGAGATTAGTGGTAGCGAATGCGTGAGCCAACCGTTGATTAACTTTAAAAAAAAATGATATCAAATGCCTTAACAGTTATCTTTCACGTAGACCCCACGCGTGTCGGATTGATAAGTTCGCCTATTGGCATGCGCAGATAAGTTTTCGTGCCTTCTTTCTTTTACGCCGTTGTGCGTCTTCAGTTGTTAGTCGGCGTTTGTGGTTGCGTGACTTCTTTTCTTGTGTCCGCGTTTGTACCCTGTCTCTTTAGAACGAAGGCATTGCGTTGCTTGAAGAAAAGCAGGAATGAATAATGACAGCTAAAAGGTAAGAGATCACATGACATGGGATGGGCGAATAGTAACTTTGGGGTTCGAAGCGAATAGTGATTTGGTCGAATGATGTCGAATCGAATAGTTCGAATAGTATACATCACGTATCATTAAGAAAAAATTTGGCAGATCCCACGTACCATGGGAATCGATGTTATGCGAAGCATGCGCAGGAAGGTGAGTGTGTCGCAATTTTTCACATTGAGCGAAACGTTACGGAATGACGCCAGAGAAATGTGCAAATGGTATACGCACGCACATATCTTGAAGAGTCGCACATGTGTTATATAACCAGTTGTTTACAGTTTCTAATGATGCCAACAGCAATATAGGTGTTGCCAACACCAGTAAGCTGATAAACGCAGTAAGCTGACATGTAGCGCTTATATTCTTCAATACTGGATAGCGCGAATTCGAATAGGACAATGAAGGTACAACACAGATGCACAGGACAGGCGCTACTCGCAACTAAGCTTCAATCAGAAGAGTGTCCCTAGATACATACACAGCCGAGTGGCACGCGCAGGTGCACCGCACGTACGTTACAGTCACAGTTGCAGTTATTGTTGCGCTACAGTCATATGCTTAAGTTATTCGTTATGACGGAGAACGCACGTACGTTTCACGAACCCGTGTGCTTGTGTGGAAGGGGTTCTTGGCAGTTCTTCAATAAGGTCATCATCACCGTGATCAGTGAGCACCAGCAGCTGGACAGGACTTAACGGATCCGTCCGTGATCACGGCTACGAAGGGTCTAAGTGTAGTGAAGTGCGAGGTATGGTAGATCTGGTGGAAACCACGGATGGCTTTTACAAAGAAATGATCTATGATGCCTCCTGTCCTGGACGTGGCACCGAGGTCTTGTGATGCCCTGTCCACACCCAAGCCGTCTTTCGTGCCGTCTAAGAAACATGCGTTGTTGGGTTTTGATAAATCAATGCTGAAGTCATCGGTAATCATGAGGGACATGGTCCTCTCGGCAGAGTTATTGTAGGAAGCATTGACCCCAGTTTTTGCGTAATCCACGTGGTCGACGTTGCGGACCACGTGGACGAGTGGATGGCAGCCCAACGTCTTCTAGGGGTGCTATGTCTTCAGCTGCCCAACTTTTCTTGCATCGGCCGCTGTGGTGTAGTTGTTACGGTGCTCGGTTGCTAACTCGAAGATCACTGGTTCGATCGCGGCCACGGCGGTCGCATTTCGATGCAGGCGAAATGCTAGAGGCCCGTGTACTGTACGATGTCAGTGCACGTTAAAGAATGACCAGATGATCAAATTTCCGGATCCCTTGATATGGCGTCTGTCATGATCATGTCGTGGTTCTGGGACGTAAAACCCAACAATTACTATTATTATCATTTCGTTCCGTGTCAATGTGTATGTTCGCAGTTACTGCGTTGATTGAGACTCTGTTATCACCTGTGGCACATACCCGCATAACATGAACTCTGGTATGCGGGTATGTGCCTTACGTGACTGAGGGAAAGGGTTTCATGACGTGCGCGACAGGTATTTTGCGTATTCACGTCATCACCAGTGAATCGTGTTCGTCATACACATCCTATGCTATGCAAACTTTGGTGCATTACAATCTATGGAGACGACGGGAGAGCGCCCAGACGTAGCGGCTGGATAGATGATAGATAGATAGATAGATAGATAGATAGATAGATAGATAGATAGATAGATAGATAGATAGATAGATAGATAGATAGATAGATAGATAGATAGATAGATAGATAGATAGAGATAGATAGATAGATAGATAGATAGATAGATAGAAACGCCCAAAGTGCCTGAGGTTCGCTAAGAATGCTTCGCATTTAAACTAGCACTTTGTCATGACCCAACTAACTTGGAGAATATTTTTTTTTAAGAATTGGAACTAGGCATGTGTGAATATAACTTCTTTGGTTCGAAATGAGGTGGAAGAAGCTTGGAATAGTGGCAAGATTTGAAAAGCAGTATGGTGCAAGCTATAAATGGTACAGTATGTAACGTTTTAAAAATTACTATACTTCGCAGATATAAGCCCGTATAACTCGCTTTTAAACATAAAAGATAAACAATTGAAGTTACGGTAATATCTACATAAAACCTTGAAATATGGCTTCGGGCAGTGCGAATTTTTCTTGGAAGAGTGGTTTCACGGCAAAGCACTCCTACGCTGATGTAAACCCATTTTTACAGGTGAGTTATATGCTCTCAAATAAATATATCATTGATTTCTAATACTTCAAAGTTCCAAATAATCTAAAACCGCGTCGAAGCGAATTCGAATACTTATTGTTCGTTTGGATACTCGAAGCGCCCGAATGTTCCCCCATCCCTACACGTGAAAAAAAAGTTCAATATTCCCGCTGTTTCGGTAGGCAGCCTTAAATTTAGATATCTTCCCTGTTCTAAAACGCGCTAAGAACATATGCTGGCCAGTTCAACCGAACACAGAAAAAAATTGCTGGGAAATTCAAAATTTTCTCACTCCGAATGGTCTCTAAACTTCCGAAGCCAACAGTGTGGCAGTAGTGGCGGTTTACTTAGGGAAAACATGGTTGATCCCTCCATCATAAAATCGGTATAACACTAAACTCAACAGGGTCATCAGAGAAGTAGTTGATTGTTTATTTTTCATTGATATAATAAAGCTTGCACATTGTCTATTGGTATTTAGCAGCTACAGCACCGTTTGACGTCGATGCACCGACGCTGACGCCTAGTGGCGCATCTCTACCCGACGACTAAGGTCCAGGATTTTGATTGTACGTTTGCGGTAACTGAACTAACATACACCTGGACACAGCCTATGGTGAATCCCGCTCAAAGATGGCATCAACAAGCATAAGAAACGCTAGTAGTACTCGATGTGCACTCATTCAAAACGTCGTCATTTAGGAGAGAAACGCCAAGGTGTGCGCTACTCAGCAATAGGGTAACCTACGTCTGTGCTTATGCCATGGAGGAAAAAAACTAGAAGGGAGCGCGCTTAGCGTCCACAAGCTAACTTCCTCTGAAGCCCCTGCCTCCTCGTCTTGCGCCCCTCCACGGTGGTCTAGTGGTTTGGCGCTCGACTGCTGACCCGAAGGTCCCGGGATCGAATCCCGGCCGCGGCGGCTGTATTTTCGATGGAGGCGAAAATGCTTGAGACCCGTGTACTTAGATTTAGGCGCACTTTAAAGATCCCCAGGTGGTCGAAATTTCCGGAGCCCTCCACTACGGCGTCTCTCATAATATTGTGGTTTTGGGACGTTAAACCCCAGATATTATTATCCTCGATTTCTATGCTCTTGCCAGTATTCCCAAGATACTCCTGTTTCATTTTTATGGCTGGGCTTCAAGAGTGTCACGTGACGCTCCCAGCTTGCTCGGTTTTTTCCACTCCATGGCTTTGCACATACCACAAAGTGCTTCAGGAATGCGAGAGGCATAGTTCGTAGCTTGAGCCGTGAACGCGGGAAGGCTTTCCGCGGGCGTTTCGCTCATTGCACCAGAGCTTTCACTGCGCGATATTGGCCCGTCGACGTCGTTGCATTTTGTGGTGATTATTGCAGCAGTTTCATTAGTAGGTTCTGTCGCACTCAAAACAGTTGACGGCGGAGATGCACGGTTGGTGCATTTGGAAGTTGCACAACTCTAGCAATGAGGCCTCGTTTATGTGCTTCGTTAGAGCAGTCAGTAGAGCGCCCGGCATCTACCGTCGCGTACCGAGAGATAGTGGTTCGATTCCTAGATCATCCTAATCAATCAAACTTTTTTCTTCTGGTTTTTATTTGTCATTAGTTGTGTGCGTTTTAACCTCGTTACTTCCGTGACGGAAATGACGTCAGTGATGTCTTGGTGGACACCATCATAAAATACTTTCGTGTTAATAAGAAAGTTCTCATTCATCAGAGTGTGCCACAAGGCTACTGCGACTATATCGGAGATACCATTTTGTGCTTTCTGCGTAGATTCGTGATTGCTTAATCTTATGGAATATTTAGGCGTCGCAACTCGTGAATACCACCCACGCCTCCACTATAGTGTTCACTGTCCTTCATGCTACCAGTTGCGAACCGCATCCATCGCCTTGAGTGTTGGTGTTTTCATTCTTTGGTCATGGTGCCGTATACAGGAGGGCCTTTCTATTGAGCAGCATTTTCTGCCTAATCAATTTTCATGTCACGATGAACATGCGCACACGCGTTTTATTAACCGTATATGCTTGCTCACGAACACATCAAACAAGCGTGGCAAACTAAGCACCTTGCTATGCCTGAACCAATGCAATTATAACGCTTTCCCTGTCTGCTCACTGTTCGTCATGTGGTTCCGCAACGAGAACAATACAGAGGCTGCACTGAAATGCCAGGGAGTTAAATATTGCTCTTTACTAAGAAGCCTCCTTTAAAGTATATTCGTTGAAAGAGCACGCCTTTGAACGTTTCCTTAGTGCCGCTTACCAATAATTTTATTTTATCATACCTTATTACAGCCAGCCTCCTTCGCATGAACTCTCCAGTCCTTTAAGGTACTCTGGGGAGCCATTTGCTTAGAAAGTACAGCAATGCCGTACGGCACGCTATTTGAGACCAAATTTATTGTAGTGTACACAACGCCCTTTCACACCTTATACTGGTCTATGGTTAAAAAGCTCCCGTAAATAAGTTCTCTGCGCATAATCTTTATAATTCAAAGCATAAGGCTGCGCGATAGAGGTTTTCGTCGGTCACGCCTACTGCTTTTTTTCGCAGTTTGAACACTGTAGCGGGCATTAGCGGCATGGGCGGGACAAAGTAACAGATGGACCCGGCTTGCCACACAAAGGCGCGATGACGCCCATTTAAGAGGCGATCGTTACAGGGCCGCCTTTCGCCACATGGGGGAGAACGAGGAATGAAGCGGTCGTTAATAGCGCGGCCACTCGCTGAAGCCGAGACTAATGCCGTATTTGCTCGAAGGCGAGCATCATTTCTCATTCACAGCGAAAGCTTTTATCAGATCACAACGGCAATGGGTACTTGTCCGCCGCCGCCACCACTGCCGCGGTGTCCGTAACCACTACGCGCGGAGTAAGAAAAATGAAACGAAAAAAAAAAGTTCTAGAAACGTCGTCCACTCTTACTGACTATCATCATCAACCAATCATGAGCACCTCTAACAGCGGGTAAGGTTCCATGCCCTTAACCTCACTTTTCAAGGTCAAGCGATGGCGTCAACGTGGGCGATAGATGCCACCGGTGGTGCGTCTTATTCCTGCTTCCGCCCACTACCTACCTAGCCATTGGTTAGCAATGCTGTGTGCTCTCTGCCATGGCTCTGGTGGCAGTAATGGTGTTTGGGGCCCTAATTATTGTCACGGGGTCGTGACGTCGACGAAGGCAGCAGCCGGTGTGTCCAAGATCAATTTCTTTTCTTGGCCGAACTTGTGGCCGGGGACGGAAATTCAAAGTACAGCAATACACCTGTACACTGATAGCGGCGAACAGAGCGTCGGCCGGCGATAAGACTGATCCTCGCTGGGACGCGCCGTCTTTTATACATCACGCATCGAACGTTCCAGCCTCATCACTCGTGGTCGCGTAAGCTCTGGAATAATCTTGACTATTCGCGTCCTGCGCGCAATCTTAACAAAATGATTCTACTACAATCGCGAAGCTTCTCAACACTGCGGCGCGGTCCGCACTGAGCGTTGCTTGCCGTTCTCGCGATCAAACCGAATACATCAATAAAATTCGGCAGATCCACGTACCGTGGGAATCCATGTTATGTGAAGTATGCGCGGGATGGTGACTGTGGCGTAATTTTTCACATTGAGCGAAACGTTTGGAATGACGCTAGAGAAATGTGGAAATGGTATGCGCACACTCATATGTTGAAGAGTCGCATATGTATTAGATAACCAGTTGTTTACATGCAGTTGCGTAACGATGCCAACAGCAGCATGGGTGTTACCAACACCAGACGCGGTAAGCTGATATGTAGTGCTTATATTCTGCATACTGAATAGCGCGAATCCAACAAGCAAACAGGGAAAACGATGCACAGACAGGCGTTACTCGCCACTAAGCTTCATTCAGGAAAGTTTTTCTCTATAATACACGACCGAGTGGTGCGCCCAGGCGCACTGCACGTACGTTACAGTCACAGTTGCAGTAGTTATAGTTGTTAAGCTTATACTTGTCCGTTATGATGGAGAACGCGCGCACGTTTCACGAACCCGTGTGCATGTGTGAAAGGGGTTCTTGACAGTTCTTGAACAAGGTCATCATCACCGTGATCAGTGAGCCCCAGCAGCTGGACAAGACTTGTTAATCGGATCCGTTCGTGATCGCGGCTACGAGGGTCTAAGTGCAGTGAATTGCGAGGTATAGTGCTGGTGGAGAACCTGGATGCCTCTTACGATGAAATGATCTATGATGCCTCCTGTCGTGGACCTGGCATCGAGGTCTTCTGATGCCCTCTCCATATCCAATCCGTGTTTCACGCAGTATAAAGACCAAGCGTTGATGGGTCTTGATAAATCAATGTTGAAGTCACCGGTAATGAGAGAGGCCTGGTACTCTCCGCATATATATTGTAGGAAGCATTGACGCCGGTTTTTGTGTAATCCACGTGTGCACGTTGCGGACCACGTGGACGAGTGGATGGTATTTGAGCGTCTTCCAGGGGTGTTCTGTCTTCAGTTTCTTTTCTTGCGTGCGCTGCGGTGGTGTAGCGGTTAAGGTGCTCGGCTGCTGACCAGAAGGTCGCGGGTTCGATCCCGGCCGCGGCGGTCGCAATTCGATGGAGGAAAGATGCTGATTGCCCGTGGTCCGTGCGATCTCGGTACACGTTCAAGAATACCCGATGGTCAAAATTTGCCGAGCCCTCGCTACGACCAGTGAATCGTGTTCGTCATACACTGATCCCCTGCTATGCCAATTTTGGATATTACAAGTTCTGGAGATGACCGGGAGAGCGCCTAGACGTAGGCGGCTAGATAGATAGATAGATTGATTGAGGTTCGTTAAGAAATGCTTCGCATTTAAAAACAAACAGTGCTGTAAGGCGCTGTCGACAGCGTGCTTTCACGAAGTGACGAGAGAAACGAGAAATCGGCGGCCGATACGTACTAAAGAAGAGCTGGAAGTTTAAGCTGACGGATGACACCGACTCCATTGGGACCCGATAACGAGATCGGCTTAAGGGAACTCCCCGAACCACACTCTTTCTTTATTTTAGTTTTTTTTTTATCGTAGTGGCAGCTGTACACGTAATCTCATCGGCAAAAGTGGTGTCCATTGGTTCGCACAATGAGAACGGTTGTCGCCTATGCTTTTCTTGCCTCACCATCTCCGGGTAAAAATAATCCGCCATAGCGTCCAGTCGCGTACAGCGGCCATCGTGTCGATGTTTACTTTCCGCCTGTGTCCAGCGATTCCAATTACGGCTGTGCTCACTTCCGTTACTCCGCTGAGGGTCTCCACGTCAGCGCGCTGCTGGAGCGGAAGATAACATTTCTTGCGGGAGCGAGGACTGATTGCCGAGCATAAACACGCTGGTAGCTAAGCGCCAGAACGTGAAAATGCGATGGTGTCGTATTGGATACGGGCCATCTTTTTACGGAGAAGAAGAAGACAAACTGTACAGGAGAGGGGAAAATTCGTGCGTTCACATCGATTGTACGGATTTAGTTGTTTTTGTGCTTTAGAATCAGTTTTATGAGGAAACAGTTGCTTAGTGAGCTTCAATAGAGCACAGCAAATGTACGGCACTGCGCACACCTGCTGCGTTTGTAGCAGGTAACTTGTACTTCTGCTCATGCATACACTACCATTCAGGATCGTGAGAGGCAGAACTCGTGCCTTGAGCCGCGAACGCGCGAAAGCGTCTCGCCGCCGCCAGCATGTCTTTCACTGCAAGAAAGCTCCCACTCAAGAGAGAGAGAGAATAAGATAAAAGAAAGGCGGGAGGTTAGCCAGGGCTGAGCCCGGTAGGCTACCCTGCACTGGGGGAGTACTGAAACGAAATGGCGTGGAAATCGGGGATCCAGCCTCCGCTGCGCTGACATTACCGAAGCGAGTCCTGTCGGCGCTCGTTAGTGTCATGATTAGAGGCCGGATTTTTAGGCACTAAAAAAGCTTCTTTAGGCGCCCATAATAAGCAGGCAAAACAACGTCTTAGGTTTCCAAAAAGCAAATATAGGCACAATATATTTTCACATAAATGCAAACAATTTGAACCGAAGACGTGCGCGAGCTCTATCTACTGTTGTTGTTATTGCTAAAGATGGCACAAAGGCGTTAAACAGTTGAACATAGTCGTTGCGATGTGCCTTGTCCCGCACGGTTCGCAGAACATGGTTTCTCCCGGTTTCTGCACGGTGAGTCAAGATTCCACTGTCGAATCAACACACTCCTGGGTGTCTTCTCGGCATTACTGAGAAGGGAAGAGCATGAGCAGGTAACCAGGTCGCTAAAACACCAGAATGGAGGGATTCCTCCTATTGTCCAGGTCGAATCACGTAGCGCCAATTTCTGCCAATGCCGGTGAATCACTGGCGTAGCCAGGGGTCAGAGGGGGTTCAACACCCCTTCCCCTAAACTTTTCAGTTTGGCATGCTTATATATGCACGCATGCGTACAAGTGCACTCACGAACAAGCAAAGAGTATGGTTGAAACTCGCCCCACCCTCCGTTCCGAAAAAAAAGTCTCTGTCTACGTTGATGCAGTGAACACCTTAGAAGTTAACTTGCAAAAACAAAAGCCGCGAGCACATCATATTTTCCTGTCTTTTTTGCTCTCTACTCTACTTTCTGCTGGTGGCTCTCCACGGTCTCGCGTTCGCGAACCGCGCACGCCATGCTCTGAGGCGGCGAATGTGCGTGTTTCCACTTCGCGGCTGCTAGCAGTTGTTTCCGGGAGTTGGTTGAACTTAACGACCAGGTTGAACCCCATAGCTCCAAATAGTCAGTGTTGCGCGGCAGCATGAATAACGGTCTCAAACTGCTCCCGGAGCGCAACTCGGAGGCTAAACAGTGTTAATACAAGCGTCAATTTTTGAAAATAGGCATTTATAGGGATTTGTGAGCATTTAGGCACAAACGTCAAAAATAGGCACTATAGGCACTATAAAAACGCTATAAAAGCCCTTTCTTAACCTCTATTCATGCTCATATACAAAGTGGCACGATAGGAGCGCAAGGAACAAAATAGGCATTTGCCTAAAATCCGGTCTCTAGTCATGATGCAGTGATTCGCCGATTGAAGACGGCGACACTGCAAGACGCGAACCAAGGTCACTGTGAAAGGGATAAGGTGTGGAAGATATAAGGCGTGCTTCTAAAGGCTCATGCATGAGAGTTGTTAGCGCAGTAGGTAAATCGTACGGCTGCTGTCGTTGCCAGCCGAGAGGTCATGGGTTGGACTCCGAGGTCATCCAAATCTACGTAACTTTTTCTGCTGGTTTTTCTTTGTCCTCTGTTCGTTAACATTTTACCGACGTCACTTCGGTGACGTAAATCATGTCGGTGAAATCTTGGTGGACCCCGGCATGAAATAGCTTCGCGTTAAAATATAATATCTTGTGTTTTACTTGCCAAATGACATGATTTTAAGGCACGCCGTAGTAGAAGGCTGCGAAAATTGACCATCTAGTATTGAACGTGCGCTGGCATTGCACAGTACACGGGCCTCTAGCATTCCGCCTTCATCTACACGCGACCGCCGCGGCCACTGCACCACCGAGGCAGACGAGTGAGTGAGTGAGTGAGTGAGTGAGTGAGTGAGTGATGAGTGAGTGGTGAGTGGTGAGTGAGTGAGTGAGTGAGTGAGTGAGTGAGTGAGTGAGGGAGTGAGTGAGTGAGTGAGTGAGTGAGTGAGTGAGTGAGGTGAGTGAGTGAGTGAGTGAGTGAGTGAGTGAGTGAGTGAGTGAGTGAGTGAGTGAGGAGTGGATGTGAGTGAGTGAGCGAGTGAGCAAGCGAGCGAGCGCAAAGTTGTGCGCTACACTTCGTCTTCGTCCTTTGCTTGTCATTTGGCCAGAGCGGGAAACCCTATTGCAGCCGAGAAAGCAAGCAAAAAAGAACAGTAGCTAGCACAATAGCAAGCGGCTGCCACAAAATGAGATCACAAGCATTCAAAAGGAGTTATTTTGCAGTCGGTAGTGCGCTACTGGCGAAGGCTGCGGCGGCTATCATCACAACAACTGTCAATATAATGAAAGGAAAAGCCATCACATAAACTGCGCCATCCTCCAGATGAGTTTCTGGGAACCTCAATACCCCACGGATCAACGAAGTCGAAGTGCAAGCTGCCGAATGAAGTATGCCGGCAAAGGAAAGGGAACCACATGAATCTGGCCTGGCGTGAAGAGTCCGCCCGGAACGTTTTGACGCGCGTATATCACATCCGCTCCGCAGGGGTACGCTCTTTTCTCGGATTAGGGCTCCTCGGCAAGATTGGACACCCTGCTATTCCTTCTTCCATCATCTCGAACGCGTGCTCTCCTTTTACATTTCAGGAAGCTTTAGATTTTCCCTGAGGTTCTCATAGAAGTGCACCTTATCTGCGTGCCTTTTGTTGAAGCATGGTGGAAGAAAGCCCGCATTTTACCTTCTCTTGGGTTAGGCTCAACCGACGTGGCTTTTCGCGTCTTCAGTCCCTATCTAGCATCGTCGTCATTCTTTCGTCTTACATATCTTCCCCGTACTCTGCTTCCGTCTGCACGCGTTGGGTGCTCACTCCCGACTCCATGGGTAGAGGAAGTGTGGGGAAGGTGAGAAGGAAAGTGTGTGTGTGTGTGTGTGTGTGTGGGGGGGGAGGGGGGGTGTCGACGTTTCTTCGCTGCCCGGTCACGTTCTCCCGAGTCTCTTAGTCTGAACGGAGCACACCGATATGATTCAAGCCGCGCACAAACGCTGGGCGCGACCGGTAATTGTTCAATACCTTAATGTTTTGAAATCTCTTCGACCATTCTAAGCGTACCGTCATTGTTCCCAAGCCCCTTTTATCTCGCTTATTATTTCTCAGGCTTTTAAAACAGTTTGTCTTTGCATTTAGGTTGTGTCGTTTATGTTCACCTGTAGTAGGTGTGGGAGGGGGGTCAAGCTTGAAGGGAACTGATTGAACTATAGCGTTGCTGAGCTCTCCTTAATAAAGCGTTGCCACCGGCGCTAGAGACCTTTGAACTTCAAGTATATCTCAATAAAAGATTGATTCCACACTACGAAATAAAGAAAGAAGCGCGAAGTCCTGCAGAATTAACTTTACACCACGATTTTCTCTTTTCAACTAGAAAAGGATGACACGATAATACGATTAGGTGATAGGAGGGAAATTATTAGAGATTGCATGCGAAACATTTTTGGAGGGCGACGAAACTTGCCATCATTCACCATTTTTATTGGAAGGTTGGTTAGCTTCAGTGGCTTCTTTTTAGCACTGGCACATCAGCACGTGGTACTTCAGCCCAGAAAGCCACGCTAGCCCTCCTGCAGTTTGCGCGACCGCCTGTCATACGCTGCACTGTGTGTGTGTTGTGAAATGTGTCTCTTCCTTTATCTCTTGCTCCCTTATCCCTTCCCATATGTAGGCTAGCAAACTGGACGTAGTATAGTTAACTTCCCTGACTTTTCGGTATTCCTTCTCTCTTTCTTTCTAGCAGTGGCACCCATTGTTGATTGTGTCCATAGCGTATACACGCGATCAAAAAACCTAGCTTCTTGAATCTAGAGTTCCAGTGGCAGTGTACTATCCATCACATCCATCCATCCATCCATCCATCCATCCATCCATCCATCCATCCATCCATCCATCCATCCATCCATCCATCCATCCCACCATCCATCCATCCATGCACTCACCTATACATCCATCAATACGGTCGACTGGTCGGCCCGTGATTCACGCGAAGCTTGCTGCAACCTCGACAACCGTGACAATACAGGCAATGGCCCCTACGCATTTGAACAGCTACTCGGAATCCGTGCTGTTTTAAGGCGAAAACCTTTAATACCTCATAATCGCGGTGACCGTCCGCCCGTGCCCTTACACGGTGCCAGCTGTGGCCTCTCCCCCTGACACTCTCTCAGCAATTACCTGATGGCATAGCGGCGCATAGCAACAGTTGCGCGTTGCGCAACTGTTGCGCAACGCGGCGGCGGCGTCCAGCGACGGCGTCCGTCGGCATGTCATAGTCATTCGAATGGCCACAGGCTTTCGCCGAACACAATTTGGAATTTACAAAGCGTCCTTCAATTTTTTTGAAACAAGCTACTGCTGACAGTCTTTGAACATTGTCGTTTTGTACTTTCTTTCTTTTTGTCTATTTCTTCTTGCCGCTGTCTAATTTTATCATCTTCTCTTTGCCTCCTTTACCAGCACAGGGTAGCCAGGTGGTCCAGCTGCAGCTTAACGCTCTTGTCTTTCTCTCAATCGTTTTTCCTCCCACTCACAGTCTAGTGAACTGAAACAGAGCTCTATCACTTGCGTTTGGCACGTTCGGAGACTCCCTAAGCACGCATTCGAAGTTTCCAAGAGTTCGCAAAATGACCCACTAGAATTGGATCTCAACCATGAATGGACGTGAGCATGGACGTGATATCGCGTTTTAATTATGACTAATTACAAAGTTCGTCGTAGAGATACAATGTATGATCACCGGGATAGGCTAGTGGGTGCGTGTAAACTATATTGCGTTAGAGACGAGGCCATAGAGCGACCAGTCTTAATGTGGGGACGGATCCCTAGTGGTATCCTCTTAATGACGCTCCGTCAAGCACTGAAACGCGACCATCGATCATCAGATGCGCTATGCGATCACAGCGCGCAGTCGCCGCAAACACTCACTAATAACGCTTAGCGTAATGTGCACAAGTAGTTTAGTTGATGGTAGCGCAGTAGCGCGTAATGTGCACCAATATGTCATCAGGGGCACGCTGCAGCAATTCCGGCCTAAACGAGCCCTGCTTAACTCTAAAGACGTTAATAATATTGCCAATCCTAATTTGGAAAACTTGGGCTATAACAGTGCACGTCACTTGCGCAGCAAGCAACACATTTGATACAGGACGTCAGTGCTACGGCCTTCTGCAGCCGTGTATGGACTTGGTTCACATCTGTGAGTGGGCGCGAAACTACTGTTCTCTTTCCCTCTTTCCTTCTCCCCTTTGGTGCCTACATCATCCTCCTCTGTGCAGGGTATCAAACCGAGAGGGCTTCTGGATAACTTCTATGCTTTATTGTTAATTTCTCTCTCTCTCTCTCGTCTCTCTCACTCGTTAATGCATAGTAACAGTAGCTAGCTCATTAAAAAAAGAGATGCTTAGGTTGGCAGTCTTGTAGAAGTACCAAGTGATGCTATTGTTTCATTCAGTACGCACAGAGTGCGCTCACCTAAAGGCCTAACACATCTATTTGGCAAAGTGACCTTTATCCCAAGACAAACGCTACAGTTTGTTTATTTCGATTCTTCAATAAAGCCCCTCAACCATTCCGCAATCGCGGTATCGCTGGCATCCCCGTTTTGTTCTCCATGTTGCCCACCCGCTCATATTTCATTGAATTCCTGCGACCTGCAATATCGTCGTGTCCGGCGCACATCCATCGAAAGTGATTCTGGCAGCGTATACGTTTCGAAGAAACGGTCGGCGTGGGCTTGGGATTTACCGAGTGGATACACCACACTTTGCTGCACACATTCGTATAGCGGCGATACGCACTAAGGTTAGCATACGAGCTATGGTAAACAAAAGGACAGTAGAGCTACTTGTCTCGTTTCAGTGGAAGACGTGGGCGAGCTCCTTCACTCGCTCGGCCAAAGGTACATGAAGCGCAGAAGCACATGTATCCCGTTGGCAGGATTGCGAAAAGAAAGGATTCGCCGATTGAAGCGATTTCAAAACACCGCTGAGGCCTTCTATAACTTCTCCGTTCTCGCAGGGTGCTTTTATCGATTGCTGCTCGTTCCTGTTCTTGTCCTTGCTATAGCAGCCGTTGACTTGACTTTTTCTTGATCTCAAACGTGTCATTGCTTCAAGCTACCTTCGAAATTTCGGAGATCCCCCCCCCCTCTCTTTCTCTCTCGAACATACGCTGGGTCGTGACAAATGTCGAGGCATCGTGGCTGGAAGGAATGCATCATAATTCTTCTTTGAGTTTTCTTGCTTCCGCAGGCATGTCTCTACTCTTTCTTTTTCGTATCAGACCTGCTGACGGTAAACGCTTTGTCAAGAGACGGCGAGGGAACCCCGTTCCAGATCAAATTTTATCGGTGAAAGGAAAAACGGCTAGATGTACACGTTCCGAATAATCAGATTTTTTTTTTCTATGGAGCTTTATATATACTGTGGCTTTCCTTTAATCTTATACCTTTTCTCGGAGGAAAAATATGGAAAAGAATTCACCAGCTCCCCTCTCTTCCAATTTCGCTCGCCTGATTTGAAGCTGATTCCTTCCTCAATCGTGGTAAGGTCGGCACAAATCATATTTCGCGGATGCCAGGGGAACGTTTTACGGGCGCTCGATGTTAACCGCTCTGTCTATGCCATAAATAAATGAGAGAGGTAAAATAATGGGCCGTTTCTTATGTGGTCCGTTTTTTTTAATGCAAATCCCTTATGTCTCTGTTGTCTGCTTCAAAGATTCAAATATGCGACTCGAGCCGATTGACTGAGAAGATTCTAGCCTGCATGCTTCTATAAAAAATGAGGCGATCCGATTGTAGAAAACGAAACAGCATAATGGCACCACGTTGAAGCAAAGATTGCGCTCATTGATGTGAACCGATCTTAGGAGGTTTGAATAAGTTTCCATATATTTACCATAGCAAGATAGAAAAAGCTGGTTATAAAATAGTCTGTATAGAAGGAAAGCATAGGAATTACAGGTCAGTAATATGAAAACCATAAGCTTCATTTGCAGTAATGGTACTAAACCGGGTCGTATGCGATGTGGAAATTAAGAATATTTAAGTTTTTAACAACAAAGTTGCATGTATGCCTTTGGAATATCGGCTGAATCGGTCGCCTCGCATGAGGGCACAAAGATGAAAAAAAAAATTATTAGGATTAAATTGTTCATGAAAGAACCTCCTAATGCCAATAGTTTCACTCAGCGGAATTCATCTGTGGCGTACGTACACGAAATAAGGGGCTTTTATTTATTATATTCGTAAGGTCAGAGAGAGAGAGAGAGAAATAACGTTTTATTTGTGAAACAGAAAAACTACAATATATTGCGTGTAGCTGAGGACGTGGTTTCACTAAAATAAGGAGACTGTGCGACGCCATGGACGTAAGCCCCGTAATAATACGATGTCAATCGCTTAATTAAACACTTTTTCTTAATAAATGTCTTCTTTCAGAGTACGTGGCTTGCGTTTATGATGAAACGCTTTACTGGGCGAATTTGTGCCCAGTAATTGAAGTAGCACTTACAGTGCAGCGAAAGCGGGAAGCACAGACTTAGGTCGTCGGTAACCTGATCGTCGGCGGAACGCGTATTCTTTTGTATTTGAATTGCCGAAAGTTCCCGCGTTATGACTGGGGCTCGCGTTAACTTCCAGGATAAACTACATAACTCAAGCCGATTACTCATCTAAAACAATCGAGAAGTTCCCTAAACATTGCGGCGCGGCTGCGCTGACCATTGGGTTACAGTTTTTGTAATATTAACAATATGTGGAGTTTTACGTGCCAAAACCACGGTATGATTATGAGGCACAGCCGCAGCGGAGGATTCCTGAAATTTCGACCATCTGGTGTTAATTAACGTGCACTGACATCGCACAGTACACGGACCTCCATTACTTCTCTTTCATCGAAATACGACTGCCGCGGCTGGGATCAAACCCGCCACCTTCGTGTCAGCAGCCATGCACTGTAACCGCTACGCGACCACGGCGGAAGACACAGTTTGTGTGTGAAACCCGATCACGTCAAAATAATGAAAATAATATTGATAAGAATAATTACTGGAGTGTTACGTGCCAAAACCACGATATTATTGTGATAGCAATTATATGAACAGTCTCGACGGGTTTTTGCCGACGCCGTCGCCGTCATGTCCCTCCGTATGAGTCCAAATTGATAAGATCCCCCCGCGCATCATATGTGCTACCGCGGGTAAAAGCGCGCGAGCGGGGCGACGAACGTGGCTGAAGCAGAGATCAAAACGAGCCGGCCCATTTCCGTCGCTCGGACGGTGCATGCGATAACATCACCCCGCTGGGGAGGCCTGCCATCGAATGAGACAGGAAACGCCCCGCCTGTCTTTAACGACCATGAAAAGACATGAGGGGAGGCGGTGGAGGATGGCTCGCGGGCAGCAACTTTGAATCTAAGAGCGCGGTCACGATCGCTGGCGCGCGCCGCTATCTCGACAGAGCCATCACAACGGGCGGCTCGTATACCCTTCTACGTGCTGCGCTCTCAACGCGAAGTGGACTATGCGGAGAGCATCTCTCCCTGGAGCAGCCGTATTCTTTTGTAGTTGCGCGAGATCGGATACAAAACAGTTAGCTGCCAGCCTCACTTCGTGTAACACTACAATTTGTTGCTATCGCATTCATTGCTTCGCCCTTGCGGTGAAACTGTGACTTTTATTGTGATGCACGCCGTAGTGGGGACTCCGCAGTATTTTGAACCACCTGTGATTCTTTAACGTGCATCTAAAATCTGAGCACAAGGGTGTTCTTTGCATTTTCGCGCCCATCAAAAAGTAGCCACCATGGCCGAGAATCGAACCCGCGCCCTCCAGCTTAGTAACGCGACGCCCTACGTGCTAAGCTACCACGGCGGTAAAATAGCGAATTAAACGCTCTTGTCAATGTGATCCAAATTTTCTCTACTATTCATGGCTAGGTGGCTGAACGTTTGCGATGTGAGGAAATGAAAAATATTCTTCCCTCATAAAGTTTCTGGTCATTTCGTCGCCTAAGCGCCACATATCAAGTGACAGAACCTTAAGCGATGACGATTGTAGTGCAGGTAAAAATTAAAAGCGAAAGCACATGTGATTTCTGTAGGATTACTTTATTTTCGCTGAACACTATGTCATGAATGTAACGGTCGTTTTCAGCGCGCTAGCTGTTAACTGAAGCTTTAATATCGATTACAGAACACTTGTTTTTCTGTAATCGCAGTCTATGCGTTTATTTAAGCACTGCTGCTGCGCGCAATCCAAGCCAAGTCGATTCACCAAAAAGAGACAATGTATGCGCACCTTCACAGCGCAGCACATGTGGAGACATCCTAACAACAATACAGCGGCACAGTACGACCAGCGCGGACAGCCGCATGGCATAGCGCATGAGTTGAAGCAGAAGAAATCGAAGACGGCGCCGCAAGCAGCGCCAACGGGCGCCTTTTTAGATGCGTGAGAAAAAAAAAGGCAGAAAATTACTCTCTGACGCAACCGAAAGGTGCCTCAGTGCGTAAAATACAATTTCAGTATACATGTTTGTTTTAAGCAAAATGAGTCTACTTTCGAGGATTTCTTGTCCTAACCAGTGGATTGAACCACATCGCCGTTGCGTGACGCTAGCGGTCATTCCTTCACGATTTTCAACACCAAATAAAAATATAATTCTTTTTTTATGGGGCAAAAGCATGCTCGTTGCCGCCGATGTGACGAACGATCTTCTCATTTCACAACAATGAGAAAAAAATTTACGAGCGGTAGACAGTCCCTTTAATAACTGAATCACGACTACAACAAATTTTAAAAACAAATAATTGAGACTTCCTGATACATATTTCCCAATGTTTCACTGTATTCCCGAATTATAAAAGGGTATTTGTCGAATATATTGTGTCTAATGAAACTGTCAAATCTTTATTCCAAGGTCACACAATTCAACTCGACACTATGGGTTATTTAAAAAACATGGCTGATCCCTCTGTCATAGGAATCGGTATAACACGAAAGTGAAACGTGTCTTCACAGACGTAGTGTGAGCGTTTGTTGTGCTTCTTTCGCCCAAAGCGCGACGGAATGATGCTACAGCATAAAACTGTATGTTACGCGAGAACCGCAAGCCGCTCGAAACTTGCAATGCGCTGCTCAAACAGAAAGGACGCGCGGAACGAACATACACAGGAAGAGCGCGAACTGTCACAGTTGTAACTTATTTCTGTGTGGAGCAGCGCGCTCCTTTCGCAAAAGCGGCCGCTGCAGCGAGCGAGGTGACCTTAGTGCTCTCAACCGGAAACTTGCAGGCAGAGCGCAAGATGTATGAATGAATGAATGCACAACTTTATTTTCCCTGGTTAACGGGAAAGGGGCAATGGGACAGAGGAGGGGGGGAGGACCTACTTGAGGTAGGCCTCCTCCACCCTCACAGCCCATCTCCAGGATGGCCTCCTGAATGTCGGGCCTCGAGCTGCGCAGGCAGCCTCCCACTGCTCCTCACTAAAAATTAGGCGTGCCAGGAAAGGGGGGAAGAGGGTTCTTAGGGCAGCGCCACATGATGTGGTTTAAGTCTGCTGTAGAAGCGGCGCATAATTTACAAGAGGGTGAAGGGTAACTGGAGGGATAAATGCGGTGTAGGAGGTAAGGGGAAGGAAAGGTGCGAGTCTGTAGCTGTCGCCACAGAATTTCGCACTTGCCGGGATTTGCGATGATGGGCGGAAAAGGTTAAACTTCTATCGTAGTGTGTGCAGATTCGTGGGTTGAAAATAAGCCGATCGCGCGCAGTAACGGTGCCTCCTCCGTAGCGAGTTCGACATGTCGGATGCTTGTGCCCGGAGGGTAAAATCCTCGGCACTGGCATGAGCCGCCTCGTTTCCGGCAAGGCCCTCATGCGCGGGAGTCCAGATTAGTGGCTACATTTTGATGCGAGGGGATGGGCCAAAAGCAGGGAAAGGGCTGGCTGAGACACCCTGAGCCGCTCCGAAATTATAGTATGGCTGTTTTGGAGTCACTCACGACAACAGATGAATTAGGGATTGTGAGGGCCAGGGCTATGGCCGCCTCTTCGGCCTCCTCCGACGAAGAGGCAGGATGGAGGCGGCCGCAGTGACCTGGCCGTGATAGCGGATGACGGATATCGCATAATAATTCCTGTTCCCGTAATCGGCGGCATCAACATACAGCCAACATTTGAGGAGGAGAGATTGTTTTTGAGAGCCTTTGCGCGCTGCCGCCTGCGCTGTTTGTGGTGCACAGGGTGCATGTTTTTAGGAAGTGTGGGAATGTAGAGGTTCTCGTGTATGTGGTGTGGAATGGTGTACTTAGCTTTGGTGATGGGTGCTGGAGTGACAGAAGTGTTTGGTAGATGTGTCGGCCTGTCACGGTGTTAGAAAGTCTGTTATACTGCGATGCAGATTGGGCTTCTGTGAGTTCAGCAAGGGTGTTGAAAGTGCCAGTACGCATAATTCTTGTCACTGGAGGTCCGTATGGGTACCCCCAAAGCGAAATTTATACGTTTTGCGTAAAAGGGTGTCAATCTGATCGGATTCTGATTTAAGAAATGCAAATAGGGTGTTGCAAATGTAATCTTACTGGTACGAAGGCCTGGACCAAGCGGAGGAGTTCGGGCCTCCTTTAGTCCGCCATGTTTATTAGAGACACGACCTAGAAGGCGCAAGGTGTGATTAACAGTGGTTTGAAGAGTGTTTAGTGTGTATGTGTTGAGTCGGTTGCTTTGAATGTTGTAACCAAGCACACGGAGCTTATCCACGCTAGTAACAGGATGTGATTTAGGAATACCTGTATATTGGTCATGTGGTTTTTGAGCCCCTCGGTGAGATGGCAGAAGAAGTAGCTCAGATTTCCGAGGGGAGCATGTAAGATTCATAGCACCTGCAAGTGCCACGACCGTATTGGCCG
Source organism: Rhipicephalus sanguineus (assembly GCF_013339695.2). NCBI lineage: Eukaryota > Metazoa > Arthropoda > Arachnida > Ixodida > Ixodidae > Rhipicephalus > Rhipicephalus sanguineus. The sequence goes on from NW_023615499.1 coordinate 197,021, forward strand.
CGGCCTGCAGAGTGTCTTGAATCTGTCCATCTGAGACGCCAGTCGTCCAAAGAGTAATGTCGTCGGCGTAGAGCGAAAATTTGAGATTAGGGATATATCTCAATACTCGCGCCAACGGCATCATCGAGAGATTGAAAAGCAAAGGCGAGAGCACTGATCCTTGGGGCGTGCCGTAGCTTCCCAAAGCGTACGAGGGTGATTGCTCTGCGCCTATGTGTACGGTTGCAGTACGGTTGGCTAAAAAGGTAGCTATATAGTCGTATGTCTTCTCGCCACCCCAATGAGATTAAGCTCTCGTAGGATGGCGGAATGAGAAACGTTATTAAAAGCTCCGTGGAGGTCCAGACTCAGAATTGCTTGCGTATCTAGGCTGCTGTTTGGTGTAATGATGTCATGCTTCAGTCGAAGCATGACATCTTGGCATGACAGAGATTTTCGAAAACCTACCATGTCTGACGGATAAAGATTGTTGTCTTCCACGTATTTACTGAGACGGTTGAGAATAACGTGTTCAAGTGTTTTACCGAGACAAGATGTTAGTGATATGGGCCTGAGATTAGAAGTGTGCAATGGTTTGTTTGGCTTTGGTATGAAAATTACCCTGGCATCTTTCCACGAACTAGGAAGGGTGCCAGTGTCAAAGCAGTGATTGAAATAATCCACGATGGCTGTGACGGAGTTGTCGTCTAGATTGCGGATTAGTTTGTTGTTAATAAGGTCGGGGCCCGGTGCTGATGTTGTGCGCAGGGTGGCCATGGCATGCCGAACCTCTGCTTCCGTGATAGCGGCGCTTAGTAAATCGTTAGTTTTTCCAGTGTACTTCGGTATGTCATACTTCTGAGTGGGAGGCAGGTGTTTATGCCGGAGATCGTCGAAGAGTCCGTTGAGATCGTTTCTGAGTGCATGTAGAAGTTTGTTTATGCTGTGGTTGTGATGTGTGCGCGATGTGGTAGGGTCTAATAAGTGGCGCAATAGTTGCCATGTGCGCTTGCTGTCAAGGTTTCCATGCATACTTTCACACACCTGGCCCCCTGCTGGCAGACCAGTTGTGTGGCGTACTCCTGGATCTGCAGGTCTAATTTGGCAATTCTGAGTCTTAGCCTTCGGTTGTGCCGTCGCTTCATCCATCGTTTAAGAAGAGACTGCTTGGCTGCCCACATATGTAGAAGCTTGGCATCAACCGTTGTGAGGGTGGTTTCGGGGGGCAGAGTGGTAGTATGCGTCTCAGCGTCTTAGTGAAGTTGCTTCACCCATTCTGAGATGTCTTGGATGTTTGTCGGAGCTGATATCTGGCGGGCCTCTCGAAATTTGTCCCAATTGGTAAGGCTGAGTGGTTTGGGCGCAAACGGTTTGTGCTTGAAATGTACCGTGGTAGTAATGATGTAGTGGTCGCTACCGAGGTTAACTTGTAAGTTGTGCCATGTGACGAGTTGAATTCTGCGTGTAAGGGTAAGATCGGGAGAGGTGTCTTTGGCTACGCTGTTTCCAAGCCTGGTTGGAGGATCGATGTCGTTATGCAGTGTGAGTCTGTGGTCTTGTATGTGTATGCACAGGGCTCTTCCTTTAGGAGTAGAAACTGCGTGACCCCACAGCTGGTTGGGTGCGCTGAAATCGCCAAGAATTAAGAGAGGATGGTGGGTGGCAGCGGCAATGGCGTGTGCAAAAAGAGGGTCAAAGCGATGATGTTTTTCTTGAGGGCGGCTGTAGACATTGAGAATGTAAAGTGTAGGGGTGTTATTCTTGGGAGGAATAATTTCTAAGAAATCATGCTCTATATCGACGCTGTCGAAGTGGGAGTGATTGGCGGTGAGGTGTTTTTGAGTAACAGCTGCCGTATCGGGCCGGGACACCTGTTTGGATTGGTGGACATTATATCCTGGGAAGCTGATAGGCCCGTGAGTTTCTTGAAGCGCAGTGACTGCTGGGAGATTGGAACGGGAGGCAAGAAACTGTTGGAGGTGTGCTTTCTTTTTTCGGAACCCCCTACAGCTCCATTGCCAAACTTCAAACTCGGAGCGAGTCGGGTTATTGGCCATTGTTAAGCGGAGCTTGTGCTGAGGCGGATGCAGCAGGTGCTGCTATGCTAGGGTTTTCGCGGTGACTCCAGCTATCTAACTGGCAGTTTGTTGGATATGTGCTTGCACAAAGTCAATAAATTTGTCGAGTTTTTCATTCTTGGATGCATAATCTGCGTTGAGTTTTTCAACTGCGGTGAGTATATTATGGAACTTAGTTTCCAAAGCGGTTATTCTGTCATTGTAATTTAAAATTGTTACATCCAGGGACTCCTCTGATCGCGGAGTGCTCGGACTTTTACGTTTGCTGGGGGAGGAAGAATCGATTCCCGTTGAGCGGAGGGGCTAGTGTCCATGGCATGATGTGAGCAGGATTCAGGTGGGGCTGATTTATGATATATTGAAGGGGCGGAATTATAGGCCGGGGTTTGAGTAGTTGAGGCGGAGGGGTGACGAGATTCGATTTGAGTGGTCGTAGCGGATGGGTGACGAGATTCGAGTTGTAATTTAAGTTTTTGAATTTCGGCTTTTAGGGCTGCATTTTCTTTAAGGAGGGCGGATTCATTATTATTAGTGTGATTTGAGGAGCAGTTAGAAGAGGCTGACTTTGCCCAGCCTACCTGGTGTGGGTTGCCCGAGGAGTTGTTGCGATCAAGGCTTGGTGATAGGGCTGGCTAGCTTCGTCTTGGGTTGCTGAGCGACGCCCGCGATCCTTGCTTTTGCTGCGACTTTTTCGCTGGCTTGAGCCGGGAGTTTGGTCGCGACTAAGGGATCGGCTGGTGTGTGAAGGGTCTTGCTTGTGCCCGGAACGTGTAGGGCGCGGCATGAATCTTTGTGTGCAGAGCGATAAGCCTGTTTGATAGTTTCCTTTGCACACAGCACAGACGGGGTCACATTCGTGATACATGGGTGCGTCTTCAATTCCACACCTGGGACAGAGTGTGTCGCTGGCATTGGTGCAGACGTCCTGGCGATGACCTATCTCACGGCATCGTGTGCAGGCTTCTACCTTTTGCCTGAAGGGGCGGCATCGAAGTGCACATCCATCGTAGTTGACGTAGTAAGGAACGACTTTGCCTTGGAATATGACCAGGATAGTTTCAGTACTGCCCAGGCGTCGTGCACCCCCGATGGTCAGCTTTTGGTTGCATCTGCGGAGGGTCGAGGTGATTTCGGCTTCCGAGTAATCTGAGGGCAAGCGAACGGTTCCTCTGCAGGTATCGACGGGATCGGCCACATGGGTGGCGACTTCATGGGGGTGCCATTGAAGTTCAAGGTCTGTATGCTGTGGTAGAGATCGGCACGACCCATGTGTGGTGTGCTGATCAGAGCGGTATGGTTGACGGTGTTGACACGTATTTGGTCCGAACGGGTGCGGTCAGAGATTGGGAGCCCCGCAGCTTTGAGGATGATTTGTCTGAGGACTCATGGATGGATACAGCGCAGTTAAGGCCTCCACGGACTCTTAAGATGATTTATAATCGCTGCGCGGCAGCGGCGGGGGCTTCGGTTCTGCTCTCGTATGTCTCTTTTGAGCCACTGCATGGGTTGCTGGTGACGAAGGATGTTGCCGTTGTCTTGAGAGGCTATCGTGGATCTCGCGCCAGGAGCGCGCGCCATCGACGCCGGCTGCGTCGCGCTCAGTTCCGGCGCTCATGATAGGCAGAGTGAGGCCTAGCAGCGATACTGCTAGCCGACCGCCCCAAAAGGGCTGCGGCTCGCGTAAAAAACGTTGGAGTTGCCAAAAAAGCTGTCAAGAAGCGTCGATAACACTCACAGAGGTCCAGTCAGGCAGTCAGGGCGTTTGAAGTCATCAGGCAGCCACAAAAAGAAATTGCAGGAGCCAAGGTAACATGCGACCGCTCCCACCGAGACGCTCGCGTCTCAACCCGCACGATGTACAAACCACCGAGATCACGAGATAAGCACCCGCACGAGCGACCACGCCCTGTCGAGGCGCGTGCTATTCCGCGTGGGGACGACTTTTAAAGCGCGCTCTTCGAGCCCTTCGCGCCATCTCGCTAGCGATAACGAAAACACGCTGTACCGCCGATCTCCAAGTACCGCCACCGGTAAATGGCGTACATAAATAGCTCGCCGTTAGCATAGCAGAGAACATGCCGTCTGTGGCGGAGTTGTTTCGCGCTGCGCGCTGGCGATCGAAAGGTCGTAAGTTCGACTCTCGGTGACGGAGCATTTCCTTATATCTTTTCTTTGCCATATGATAGTCTTTATATTTTACAACGTCATATCCGTGACGGAAATGCGTCAGTGGAGCCGTGGTGGACCCCGGCATAAAACACTTTCGTGTTATAAAAATGTTTTCAATGTGATAACTTTCTATTGCTATCTTTGTTTCCGGCTTCTACTTTTCTCATACGTCATCACGCGATTATACCCGGAACAAAGTGAGGCTGTCCTTCCCCGACAGGCACAGAAAGACCGACCTTCGTCTTTGTGTGCTGCGATCACTTTGTCTGATTACGTCGGATCGACGATCATTTGCGCCTCCGCGGTCAGCGTCTGAGGAATGTCTAGCCAACGTTTTTTTTTCCTTGTGACGACGGTGTACGGAGTAAGGCGACCCTCGTAAACCAACCCGCACAAACATCATGCGCGGTTGGTTGTCGCGGCTTCATTTTCTGGGGCCAACCAGTCTGGCTAAACGCAATAAAACCCGCTGGAGGCAGATTACCGGATCGTTGGACGACCGGTCACATTGCTCGAGTCGGCAGTTGCTAACAAAGAATATCACCTTCCACGCAGCGGCTCAGCCGTTCCCGCTTGTCTTGTTGCACGCTGTTTCGCTGCCGTCATTAATTCGGTGCAGCGCGGAAGCAGCTGCAACGGCGAACAGTCGCGCTCAGTGTCCTGCCGCGCTGGCGCCCTTTCCTAAGCATCGCTAGAGCCCTTATTCTCACTCGATCACAATAGCGGAAAAAATTGTCACATAATCATTGCCAAAATGTTGAGATAAACTACTGTCTGGAACACCTTAGCGATTGCGGAAAGCAATGCAAGTCCCATCGCAGTGGTCTAGTGGTTATGGTGCCTGTCTACTGACGTGAAGATCGTGGGATCGAATCCCGGCCGTGGCGGCCACATTTCGATAGAGGCAAAGTGCTAGATGTCCGTGCGCTTAGACTTAGGTGCACGTTAAAGAACCCCAGGTGGTCGAAATTTCCGTAACGCTCCACTATACGGCATCTGTCGGAATCATATCGTGGCTTTTGGTCGTCCTGCCGTGTCACATTGACGATACACGACTGCGAAACACTGACGATACACGACTGCGACAGTCAAGGCGGGGTGCCGACTCTGAGCGCGAGGAGCGTGCTGTCAGAGAAGAGCGAAAGAGGACGACCCACTAGTAAGCGCTCGAGAGGGCGACCCATTACAGGCTTCCAACGCCTCGCTACAAGGTAAAAAATGAGCAATGCCACAACCTTTGGTTTAACAGTGCCCAAAATAAGCTTGTATGAGCGCACTGACTCCATTCGGCTTCAAAGTCATAATGGGGAACAGCGACTCCGAGGTCTGGAGCATCCGCTCTAACAGGCGCCCGCACTCGAGGCGATGAAACGCTTCTTTTCCGTGGCAGTCTGGGGATGCAAATGACCCCGCACTGCGGAAGTTTGCCGTCCACGCCTTCCATTAAACAAACGCACCATTTGTGTTCCGAAATTCGCAAGCAACATTACGCCAGTAGTGAGAGGCGTTGACCTTTGTTTCTTGTGTGTGTATGCATTTTTTTTTGTCTCTTCCTTCTAAAAGTTCCAAGCATCTGAATTGCTAATTGCGCGAAGTTTCGACATTTCGAACAAACGTCATTTGAATACGAAGCAGTCAGTAACAAGGAAAACACCGCTCTAAATAGAAGCGCAATTCTACCTTATTGTCAGAACTATAATATCACGTAATATTATACAACAATGACGTCGTTGTGCTGCATTCTTTATTGACATTGCGTTTCAAAACCGTGGGGTATTCATATGACGAACGTATTCAATAATGGACCTGCCAGCATAAGTTGATAGGATAGGTTGCGGACCTCTTGCTCTCTCAGTAGGCGCTATACGTTAAACCCATGGTACACGTCACCGACAGACAAGTGCCTCTTCCGCAGATACCCCATTATGTGAGTGTAGTCACACTTACGCAAATTGTCTAACGTAAGTTCATTTCGACGTCACCATACTGCGAAACACGTTTGACGCTTGTTTGTGTTACCTTATCGTTCATTTTATCTGCTCATAAAATGACCTGCAGAGCGATGTGTTGTATTATCTTTTACTGCGTTACAAACTGCTGTGTCACTGCGTTACTTTTTTAGGCGACAGGTGCTTACTTATCGCCGCCCCGTTTCAAAGGGACACCAACAAAGGTTATCATGTTCGTCATCACCACAAGCATTATGTGGTTTGAGTGCGAAAAAAAAGTTTACAGCACACATCCAAGAAAGCGCGCTAAGTTCTCGTTGCTTCTAGCCCTTTCAATACGCCGCTTCTAGCTACCGAGCTCACCGCAACAGCCCAAGCGTTCGTTTTTTTTCTCTCGCCCCCCCCCCCCCCCCCCAAGAATCCTCCGAAATATCAGCGCTGGCGAATGCGTTGCGCACTATTTTATAGCTGATCAGCCCCGCTCAACTTATACGGCATTTCCTCGGTTCCAAGCGGGTGCTCTTCATGACACGTCGACCCACGTGCGCAAATAACATGGGCGTATAAGAAATGCAAGAGTTATGCTCGACACCTTGACGAATACCTTCGAGACGCTGTCGCCTGACAAGAAAAAAGAAAAAAGGAAAGCGATGTGCTTTCATATCCCGCAATATCCTGCAGACGCCCTGCGCTGTCAGTGACAACAGTGTGTCAGCTCTTCCTTAGGCTATTCTGTTTTTTTTTTTTTTGACGCTTCAACACATTGTGCCTGCCATTTTTTTCTCTTTGCTTGATTCGCCATACCTTTAGTAACGGTCTCTTTACTTCTAGGGGACAGGTAGAGAGGTTTTTGGGCGCACGTGCCTTACTTTCTGTCTGCCGGGAAAACATAGACTGCCCTGGTAAGCGCTACGACGAAAGCAAAAATTTCGTGTTGATCTTGCGCTCACTGAATGTTTGCGCGTCTCCGTTATTTTCCTTTCAACTGAAGTACATAAACGTGAAGAAGGTTTTTGTTCGCTTTATCAATGTCGCACGCTTGGGCGCATGTTTTTCGCAAGACTGTAAGAGCTGCGGGTTGTTTATTCAGAGCATTATTCACACTCTCTTTTTTTCTTTTGCAGTTTATGTCGCGTTCCTTTGAAGTTATTTAAGCAAAGTTCCGTGTCATTCAGAATCTGAAATTGCGCTAGATGAACTGCGTAACGTCAAAGAAATGCTGCCGCTTTTTGAGAGCACGAAATCGATCACGAATCTGAATGAACTTCTAAACGAATGAGCGTACTTCCTTTATCTGGTATGCACAGTGAGAAGGGACGTTTATGCTTTCTTCTCTCCTGTAGGACACAGTGAATAGAAAGCGAGAGCGACAGCGTCTTATAGCAATTGCTTGCCTACCACCTGCTAGGCATCGTCGAAAGCATGACAGGGCTATCTATCTATCTATCTATCTATCTATCTATCTATCTATCTATCTATCTATCTATCTATCTATCTATCTATCTATCTATCTATCTATCTATCTATCTATCTATCTATCTATCTATCTATCTATCACTTCTTTATGCTTCTTAAAGCGACATTTTCGTTAATGTCAACTTCATACACCGTCCACCCTTTGTCGCTCCCTTTCTCTCCGTGAGACGCATCTATGGCGCTAATACTTATCAACGGTATTTTTGTTCCATTAATTTCTTTTGTTCTTCAGGTAAATTGATGAGTGCGGTGTTTTTTCCTCTGCGTGAGACAGCTGACATGATCTCTTTTTTTAGATGCGAAGCATCTCTTGCTCGTGGGTATGTCCCGCGGCATGGTAGTCCGCACTCACACTAAGCATGCGCAACTCTTCTACTTCCCTCTCTCCAACAGCTGCGCGTTCCGCTCTCCACTTCTCTCCCAGCACCTGCTTGCGCTTCTCCTGCGTTCTCGCTTCTGCTCTCACGCGCATGCGCCTACTCTCCTCCTCTAGTCTCCTCTCCTTCAAGTGGTAGAGCGCTGCGCGCGTTCAGTCCAGCGCTTGCTTCGGTTGACGCCTCTGAAATGCGGACTCGATATGCCGAAATTCTCTCTTGCGCAACGCCGCGATGAGTGCCAGCGCATGCGCGTCCCTTCCCCCTCCCTCTTCTCTCCTACGCTGCCCCTCTCTCGCGCGCCTGTCGACCGTGTTCCCCGCTCGCCCTGTGAGAATTAACGGCCAGACTAGAGGGAAGGCACGACGCGCATATGTTCCTCTTCGCGTTGCACGACGCGAGGTCGGTAGCATGCCCACGAAAGCCAACGGAACGCGATCGTGCAAGTGCTCTGGCTTCGCATCGCCTCATGGTCCCCTTTAGCGGGAGATGGTGTAATTTTTTTTCCTGGTGTTTACCGTAAGCGCGTCGGCTTAGCTTCTCACTGGTACCAGCTTTTATTGATGGCAACGTGACATACGAATTACAGCAGCACGCATGGACGACGAATTCCAGAGAAAAAAAATAGCGGCGCGACAAACGTGATTCGCTTCCAACGTTTGGTCTTTCCTGTTTAATGGCATGGGTCATGCGTGACTACCGGTCCACGGTCGATCCTCTTCCTCATTTCTTTTTCTTTATTTTAGAAAGCACTTGTTCTCTACTTTTTTCAGTCTACTCGAACGAACTTTGAGGCGGATCCAGATCGCCCAGGTAGTCGGCAGCGCACGAAAAACAACTCAGCGCGAAAGGCAAATAGCGCATAGCATCGATTACAACCGCACAAAAAGGTTAGGAGTAGCCTGGGTGAAATGAGTTTGTCTATATTGTTTGCCTTTTTTGATGATTTCGCTGCGAAAGTTTGTGCACGGAAAACTTAGGCACTAGACTCAGTTCCTGCCTCTTGATCTTCCTATGTTTTAAGGGTGCTATTGTAGAGTTCCTCCGAAGAAGTCTGCAACGCAGACTCGCTTATAGAGCTGACAGAAATGTGGGCGCGATACAACGATTCCAGGACGCATTTCAATTAGAATCTCTGCATTGTTGATGACATTCTTAGAATGTTCCAATTACATCAAACGGTTCTGAAGCGTTGAAAGCGGCAAACATTTAGAGAAAGAGAAACGAAGAGGAAAGGCAGGGATAATAACCAAGTGCGTGTTCGGTTGAGTATACCCTACACATAGGGTGAGGGAAAGCGGAATGATAGATAATAGAAAAGAAGGGACAAGAGTAAGAAAAAGAAGAAACGAACAGTTAATAATACAATTTCGGGCTTTACGTTCCAAACCACGATATCATTATGAGAGGCGCCGTATTGGAGGGTTCCGGAACTTTCGGCTATCTGGGGTTCTTCAACGTGCACCTAAATTTAAGCACACGGGCCTCAAGCATTTCGCTGAGTCGAAAAGTGGCCGCCGTGGTCGCCATTCGAACAACGGCCTTCAGCTGAATAGTCAAGCACCATGACTCCTACAGCAAGATCTTCATTTCATGGACAACACATGCGTAGCAAACGCTGTCATTAGTGGCACTTGAAAATTATGTATGGCAGCTTCGCAATAATGGTGCCAAGACTGAAAAAAGAGCGCAGCTGGGTGGCGCTCCTTGTTTCTCTTTACTTTCGCTTTCTCGCTCTTTCTATCTTTATTTCTCTTTCGTCCCTTTCTTTCTCTCTATGCCTGATTCTTTCTCTCTCTGTCTATGCTTTCCTGTCTTTTTATCGTTTTATGTCTTCATTTCCTTTATTTCACCCTATTTTTCTCTTCATATCTCTTTTTAACACAAAAGTATTTTATGCCGGGGTCCACCAAGACTTCTGTGACGCATTTCCGTGACGGAAAGGACGTCGAAAAATACACACGATCAGATGGCAAAGAAAAAAGTTCCGTGAACGGAAGTTGAACCCGTGACCTCTCGGTCCGCCACAACAGATGCCGGGCACGCTATCCAGTGCGTCACGGGCACATATGTTGGGGGCCATACAAACACGCCTTTATATCTCAACTTGCTCTCACAGTGCCTTGGTCGGCGGGTGGTTTCGCCATGTTGGGAGCAATAAAGTGAAGTAATGCATGGACCGTGGCCTCCGTGATTAGCTCCGGTAAAGAGAATGAAGAAAGCGCGCGCTGGTTCATTTTGATGATAGTTTTTTTTATGACGGAGCACAAGTCACCGAGAGCGTCGACAAATCGCAGTTAAAATGCATGGAAGCGAGCGCTATTCGTGAAAATGTTGATAGAAACATTGCGTATGAATGTATAGGTATGTTTTCATTTGTTCTGACCTGCAGTCACGTAATGTTTTGGCATATTCCGTTTTGCTTTCGTGTAAGTGTGTGTGTGTGTGTGGTGTGTGTGTGGGTGTGTGTGTGTGTGTGTGTGTGTGGTGTGTGTGTGTGTGTGTTTTGTTTGTGTGTGTGTGTGTGTGGGTGTGTGTTGTGTTGTGTGGTGTGTGTGTGGTGGTGCGCGTGTCTGCGTGTGTGTTCGCTTGACTTTTTAGGACTTTGTGGACTTAACTTTAACAGTCTTAATTACTGCACTTTGTGATTATATACTTTTCCAAGCGAAGGTTCTACTGACTGAACTGTGGTAGCTGGTGGTATTCCAAAAAACCCTCCTCACCCACAGCTGGCGCGCGCGCACCAATGATTTAAATATAACAAATGGATGGATGGATGAATTAAACTTTTTCGGTCCTCGGACGCGCCTAGCACGTTGCGGGCCGCTCCCACGTCGGAACAGAAAAGACCAAGTCTCTCTGCTGCGTCGCGGGGCCCGTTGGATGCCATAGTTGTGTCGAGTCCGGAGCTTGTAAGCGTCTTCCCATTTTGACGGCGTGATGACTTCGCGCCGTGTAACGCGGGGCACCGCCAGAGCATATGTTCGAGATTAGCGATATCTGCGCATAATGAACAGCTTATGGCTGTATTTCAGGATAGACTCTTGTGCAATAGGCGGGGTTAGGGTACGCCCGACTGAAGTAGCTGAGTGTCAGACCTGTGGTCTGCTTAATTTCTGGTGGTGGAGGGTACTGTCTCCGCCCCAGGTAAAAATGTTGGTAATTTCGGTAACGAGGTGGCGGGTCCCGATTCTCCAAAACCTCAGCGCGCCCCCGGTAGCTACGCGGTCTACTAGTCCTCGCGCAGCTTAACAAATGTTTTTTTTTTTCTCGAGGCTAGGGTTTAAACCCCGGTCCCCGCCATTTAAAAGCGAGTGCCTGAATACTAGGCAACACGCCATGCTTGCCTAATGTGAACTCAACTGAAGTATGAATACGGTCCCACGGCCACCCCATACCTTTTTTTTTATATAGACCGTGGTTCTACCGATATGTAAAAAAACAATAGGAAGCAGTACCACTTGCTGCGGGCTTAGAGAGATCTGCTGGACATGCGTAGGTCGATAACAGGAATGGCGCATTTCAGAAAATTCCGACTTTGAAAAAATTGATTCCTAAACCACGTTCCGATCACGTGATCGTCTTCGTTGGAAAGAAAGAAGGGGAAGGGAAGGAAAGAAAGAAAGAAAGAAAGAAGGAAGGGGAGGGAAGAAAGAAAGAAAGAAAGAAAGAAAGAAGGGAAGAAAGAAACAAAGAAAGAGAGAAAGAAAGGAAGAAAAAAGAAAGAAGGGAAGAAAGAAGGAAAGAAGGAAGAAGGAGAAAAGAGAAAGAAAGAAAGAAGGAAAGAGGAAGAAAGAAAGAAGAAAGAAAGGAAGGAAGACGGCAGAGAAAGAAAGAAAGAAAAGAAAGAAAGAAGAAGGGAAGAAGAAGGAAGAAGGAAGAAGGAAGAAAAAGAGAGAAGGAAAGAAAGAAAGAAAGAAAGAAAGAAAGGAAGGAAGAAGGGAAAAAGAAAGAAAGAAAGAAGAAAGAAAGAAAGGAAGGAAGAAGGGAAGAAAGAAAGAAAGAAAAAGAAAGAAGGGAGAAGAAGGGAAAGGAAGAGGAAGAAAAAGAGAAAGAAAGAAGAAGGAAGAAAGGAAAGAAAGAAAGAAAGAAGGAAAGAAGAAATGAAGAAAGAAGAAACAAGAAGAAAGAAAAAAAGAGAGAGAAAGAAAGAAAGAAAGAGAAAGAAAAAGAGAAAGAAAGAAGGAAGGAAAGAAGGAAAGGAAGGAAAGAAGGAAAGGAAGAAATAAAGAAAGAAAAGAGAAATAAAGAAAGAAAGAAAAGAGAAAGGAAGAAAGAAAGAAAGAAAGAAAGAAAGAAAGAAAGAAAGAAAGAAAGAAGAAAGAAGAAAGAAGAAAGAAAGAAAGAAAGAAGGAAAGCCAAGCTTCGCTTTTCCTTGTTTCCCGGTTGGGGAAGGGCTCCTCAATACCTTTTTTTTCTTTTATGCCTGAATTCAAGGCTGTACGCGCATATTTAACTTATCCGATACATGCTTAAGTGCGGCATTATGTGATTTTCTTCACGTCGGCGGCCATCACCGTTCTGAATTTTTGTCAAAAGGATCAGCTAGCACTCAAATATAGGTGACAACGTCTCCTAAACCGATATATTTTCTTCAGAAAATTGTTTTCTAGAAAAGCGCTCATGGCTATCTAGTTTACCTATTTTTCGTATAAAACATACATGATATATAGGTATACAGAAGGAAGTCTCAGAGCACGTGAAGGAAGGGGGACCTCCCCCAGGAAATATGTGTCATGTGTGCTAGTAGATTACAACGACGTAACAGCGCGGAAGAATTTATGCAAACAACATGCAGTATAACTGCAAATAACAACATTAAACAAGTGGAAGTACAACAAGAACACTGCTTAGAACACTTTACAAATGAGAAAACCAAAAACGTTTACGAAATGAAGAATGGATGAGCAAGAAAAAAAAATGAGCAGGGGCCGAATTCACAAAAGTTCTCTTTCGTTAGTGTGTTATCCCATTGGAAACCGGCTTCGCTATTGATATGTCCCTCGTCGTGGTTGGCTGAAATATCCGCTTACAAACATTTTTAGCGTGAGCAAGGTGTGTGACCGGGCTAGTTGGTATTCCATAGTGACGTGAACAGCGCGTGTAATACACAAGGACGAAGATCCGACGAGGACAAGCGCTGACTTCTAACTGAAATTTATTAACACAAACATGGGAAAACGAGAACAAGTAGGCACACGTGATCACCGCTCATTTGAATTGCGCATGACGGCAGGCATGGAGAGGGAACCAAGAAACAAAAAGAATTAATAAGCAAAAACCACGAAACCGCGAAAAGACGTCAGGAGAAGCAACCGGAGTATGCCTAGGTTACCTGACCTGATGAACTTAGGTAATCTATTTCTTTGTCAGTGAGGGCGATTGAAGGTTTGCTGATGCAATTGCCTTTAGCGATAGCTGCAGCTTCAATGATTATGCGCGTGCTATCCTGACGATGCCTAGCTAAAATCTGTGTGTTATGAAATGCTGGAGCGCACCCGCATTGTGAACAGTGCATTGCAAGAAAACCTTTTGTCCCTCTGCGTACCTTTTGATTATGCTCCTGCAAACGTACATTAAGGCCCCTGCCTGTCTGGCCGATATAAGTCTGTCCGCATGAGAGTGGAATGCTATAAACAATGCTACTAGAGCAGTCAACGAATTTATTCTTGTGGTTAATTTTGCATGCGCTTTCATCCCGTTTTATAGGGTTAGTCCTGGCACTAAACTCAGACATCTTGTGCGGTGCCGAAAATACGACTGAGATGCCCGCCTTTTCACCTATCTTTTTTAGCTTGTGAGAAATGGCATGTTTATACGGGATAACCGTCACCTTATTTCTTGCTGGTGCCTGAAGTCAGCGCTAGTCCTCGTCGGTTCTTCGTCCTTGTGTAGTATGCGCGCTGTTCACGTCACTTTAGCGTAAGATCTTTTTGTGAATACGGGCCCAGGTGTGAAAGTAAGAACCCTAAAAGAAATGAAAACTAGTGAAGTTACCATGCATGTCAGTACTTTCTGTTGTCTAGAATAAATGCGAATAGTTCCACGCCTAAAGTTTACTACGCATGTGTTGCCCTGTTTATTCCACGCAGTTACGTTTCGCGACTCATGTGCGTTCGCGGTCATTTTGTGTGTCTTTCTCATTTACTCCGCCGTGGCCACTTCCCTGCGAAGTCGGTCTCGAGACGCGCCATTCGAATGCGCACTTGCGTCGTCTTCGCAAGCTTGAAAAGTTGCTCACCGAATTTGCATCCTAGGCGTTGACTATGCAAAACGTTTCTGGAAACGCTTCAAATAACCTCCCTGCGCATGCAGAACGGCACGTCCCCTACGTCGATTTTGTTATCTTTCTATTCCCGAAGCTCTCCTCGTATGGGGAGGAAATTTTACCATATCAAACGCACTTCGAAAGGTGACAAATTAAAAAAAATACAAAATAGTGCTTTTTAAGTTCTTTAATCGAACTGCTTTCACAGATTATTCGACAACTTCCACAAACTTTCCTGGGTGTTAGCAACAGTGGGGGTATGTGCATTTGTAATGATTGTGGCAAAAGGGAAGTGTTCGGCCTGAAGGCTACTAGATGCAGTCGCTTTGCAGGCAACATCGCAGGAGCGCATTTAAATTCGGACGCGAATACTTCCCTTTTGCCACAATCATTTTTTTAGATGATTGTGGCAAAGGGGAAATGTTCGGCCTGAAGGCTACTAGATGCAGTCGCTTTGCAGGCAACATCGCACGAGCGCATTTAAATTCGGACGCGAATAAAGAAGTCTCGCCCTGCACGTACCAACGATTGCGGTAAGCTGTGTTGGCACGCTCAAGTCTTCGTCGTGCAGTGGCTAATTCAACACTTCGAATCTGCTGCAACGTGCTTATCCCGTTTTTCCGGGTATTGCATGTACTAGCAGCCATTAAAAAATTAACCAATAATTGCCTGCTTCTCCGTTTCACTCACGAACACAACGGCTTTTTTTTCAATGAGGAAGCTTTAGCACATCTGTAGAATTTATTCACTATGAGTAATATTTATTCACGTATAAATAAATAAAAAATTATGAGAGCTTCGCGCTAGCGGTGCCAAGCCTCAACGAACAGCGCAGCTGGGTAGCCTTCCTTGTTTCTCTTTATCTTTTTCTTTCTTTCTTCTATTTGTTTAACTTTCTCTCTGTTTCTTGTATCTGTTTTTTTGTACTTGTCGCTTTCTATTTCCACCTTCCTATTTCTTTCTCTGTCTTTCTACTATTTCTTTCTCTTTCCCGCTCTTTTATCTTTATTTCTCTTCTTCATCTCTCTATTCATATTCTCTCTATTTATTTATTTCGCTTTATTTCTCTCTTCCTCTTCTTTCTGTCTTGCTTCCTGTTGTTTCTATCTCTATGTCGTGTCCGTTTCTATCTTCCTCTTGCTCCCTCTTTCTAATCTCTCTCTTTCTATCTTATTATGTCTGTATTCCCTTTATTTCTATCGATTTTTCTCCTTCTCGTTCTTTCTAACTCTTTCTTTCTCCCTCTTTCATTCACGTGTTTCACGTGCTCCACTTCGCCGAGCAGCGTTCTCGTTTAACGCTCGCACCCGCTGTACTCGGTATAGTGGGGCTTGCCCAATTCCTGTGGCGCACCTGTGGTTTTCTGCAGGCACTAAACCTCTTACGGCCGGCTAAACAGCTACGCTGTCAAAATGTGAAAAAAAATCCGCCTGACAAGGCTCATAGGTCAAACCATTGCCAACTGTGGATTCCTCGTTACATTAGGCACATTCTCACGGACAGGTGCACGTGGGTTGCGCTCTGATGGTCACAAATTGAGAGAATGCTCGCGTAACGTTGCTTTTCATTATTATGTGGATGATGTGATGGTTACGTTGATTACGATATTATGTTAACAATGATCATGCCTGAATGCTTTAGCATGCACCCGCTGTAGTGGATAGACCGCGTGAGTTTGGTGCACGTTAAAGAATTCAGGGGTTTCCGTCTTTTACAGCGAAGCTTTCTTAGTCTACAATGTGCCATCTTTGTCGTAGTAGCAGTAAGTAGTAGTAGCAGTAGTAGTAAGTAGTAGTAGTAGTAGTAGTAGTAGTAGTAGTAGTAGTAGTAGTAGTAGTAGTAGTAGTAGTAGTAGTAGGAAGTAGTAGCCGTAAGTAGTAGTAGCAGTAGTAGGAAGTAGTAGCAGTAAGTAGTAGTAGCAGTAGTAGGAAGTTGTAGCAGTAAGTAGTAGTAGAAGTAGTAGGAAGTAGTAGTAGTGTAGTAGTAGTAGTAGTAGTAGTAGTAGTAGTAGTAGTAGTAGTAGTAGTAGTAGTAGTAGTAGCAGTAGTTAGGAAGTAGTAGCAGTAAGTAGTAGTAGCAGTAGTAGGAAGTAGTAGTAGTAGTAGTAGTAGTAGTAGTAGTAGTAGTAGTAGTAGTAAGTTGTAGTAGTAGCAGTAAGTAGTAGTAGCAGTAGTAGGAAGTAGTAGTAGTAGTAGTAGTAGTAGTAGTAGTAGTAGCAGTAGTAGTAGTAGTAGTAGTAGTAGTAGTAGTAGTAGTAGTAGTAGTAGTAGTACTGGTCTTCGCGCAGGTCGCATGACAAGACAGGGAAGTAAAGAAAGAATTAAAACAAAGTTATGATGATGATGATTCTTATCTTCGAATAAATAAGACTAAATGACGATGGTGTGATGACTTTTTTGTACCGAAAGTCTTCATCACCATCACCATTACAACTTCGCTGTCCGACGGTTCTCACTGCGTGGAACTGACTGGATTTTTTTTTTGTGTGTGTTTTCATACCGGTTCTACATTCACTGTCGCAATCACTAGGAGTGAAATCGAAGTTCCAGAGCCCGAATACGCTCTGACTAAGCCGACTATGTTTCGTGCCCGACATTTCCACAATGAACTGCTCACAAGAACAGCGCAATTTATCGGACTATACGTGTACAGGGAGGGACCGTGCAGCGACCGCAGTGGAGCGAGAGGCCTCTTGCCGGTGCAGCCGCTATCGGCGTCTATTCGCACAGGCCGCTCGATGCGCGACTGGACGACGCCTTCCACGCCAGAAACCATGCTGTACAAAAACGGCGGCGCCATATATAGATAAACCAGTGCTGGCGAAAAATAGCGTCAACAGAACCACAGGATCGAGCGAGTCAATATTGACTAGCTAGTTCTCCTGCATTGTCCAAGGGGCGTTTTCCCAGGCTCTTCTACGAATCATTCGAAACGCTCGAGCGAATGTTGAATACTAAGAGTGGTTCTCACAAGCAACAATGGAGCAGCTTCGGCTCTGTTCGCAATTCTGTCCGGCATTGGAGACAGTCTGTGCTGACAGCTAAGAAGATAGCTTCGACCCGAAGTAATGGAACACGTACGGATTTCGTTTGTACACTCTGAGAACAAAAAACACTATGTGTGACTCCTATTGGCGACTCCCGACATGTTACTCATAGGACTCTCTCTAAAGAGACACGTTACCTCCCTTTAGGATCCCACGACCCTCCTAAGAGAGAGTATAATGATCTTTGAAGACAGTCAAAGTGTATCTTTAAAGAGAGTCATATACGTGGCAAGTCAGGACTAAAAAAATGTCATATGTCTCCTTTTTTTTTTAATTAGATTCTAAAGCTGTCTGTGAGAAGTAATTCCAAGTCGCCCCGACAATAAAAAATCTTCAGAAAATGCTAAGACGACTAGTTTTCTCGCATAGTTTCTGAGTTTCCTGGTTTTGCTCAGCCACAATCTTGTTTGCAGAGCAAACTAGCGTGCGTCCTTTTTCGCTTCGGTGGCTGCCTCCATGACGCTTTCATTTTTGTTGGTTTCTTCGCAGCTTGCACCAATCTTGAAGTGGCCGTGCTCCGCTTTTCTATCTCTTGAGTCGTCTGTGGCACGTACTGGAACACGGTGTACGTGTTGGTGGATCTCTCTTCCATATCTCGTCCATAATCAGTTCACTTTTCACATTCCCAACTGAAATTACAGTTCGAGCAGCTGACTACAGGCGAAGCGTGAAAGAAAGCCAGAGACAACCAGGAAAAAAATATTGAGATTGGCTGCGAATGCTACTATTATATACACTCTGTTTCCCTCATATTGTCACATTCCACAGTGTAGCGTCTTGGACTAATCAAAGGTGGTGCAGCCACTTTCTAGGCCAATCTGAACTGACAATGTGGCGAAATTGTCAATATACAATTGACAATATCGCGAAAGTAGACGTTGCCAAGAACAGCACTTGACTTTGTTTCAAGCTGGCGACAGCCAGCAATGTTTTCGTCGCTGGCTGTGTTACGGGAAGTTTAATTATTCACCAGTGACATTAGTTGTGACAGTTGCTTAAAGAACGATCTAAACTAATTGGTACTCACATATAAAAAAAATCGGAGGACGCCTGAGCTTCGCCTTCAAGAGTAGAACTCGATAGCGTAACCTTGCTCCGTTCGCATAGCCTTCTCAATCGCTAGCCTATTTTCGCCTTCAACGGCGCTGCAAGGAAAGGAACATGTGCGCGCGTAACATTGGCCGTTTCAAACTGTCCTAGAATGCCTACTGCAAGGAGCGTTGCGAAGTGGCCCCTACGTCATAACTCCTCCTTTTGCGAATGGGCGAAGTACCCGTTACCCACTACACGTCCGTAAGGCAGCACGCGCACCTGCGTAGCTGCCCAATATGTTGATGCTGTTGCTGCTGCTGATAAATTATGCTTGAGTGGTTTTAGTGAGTGGGCCTTGAAACCAGCAACTAGTTTTGCAATTCGCATGTTTTGACATGCGGCATGATTCTACGCTTCGGCCACGCAATATTACATGCGTTAAGGGGACTGCTCGTCGCACTACATGCTGTTCGTATATTCTTCTTTTTTTTTCAGAAAGGCTACAAGCAGTGGCATCGCTGTGTGGTATAACACCTACTTACTTGATACGCAGAAGATCTTGATTCTACTTCCACACGCACCGAAGCTTTTTATTTCTCTATTTGCACCTATCTCGACATTTCACTCACGGAGAACACCGATTCCCGCTCGCAACCAGCGACGCGGACGCCGACACCAACGCCGACACCGGAATTACTGCGGAACGAGCTCTTTAGCACTATCGCGTTAAAAACAGTTGTAGAGGGAATGCTCTACTACGTCATGTCTCGTGGAGTGGTGAGTGTCAATGGGTCCCTGAACTAAGAGTTCCATCGTTCGAGGAAGATGTCTTATCCTTGTACGAATAAAACTTCCTCTCTCTCTCTCTCTCTCGCAAGGTCATTCATCGCGTCGCAATGACCTTAGCCCGCCGAAGCTGCAAGTATGGCAGGCGTGACGTCACAGCACGTGGTCCACTGCGGAGAGACTTTGCAGTTGCGCTCGCTCGGTACCTCGCTGCAGCGGTACCACGTGACCAGGCGAAGGTAAACCGTTAACTCCTGCTAGCGTGCTCCGTGCCTTTCAGCTATCCCCAATGGTCGTCGGGACATCACGTGTACGATTAAATTATGTCACGAGCAACAGACGCTGTCGAGTGGGCGAACAGAACCTGTTTTTCTGCTAGCAGACGTGCGCGATCCCGCTCTTTCATCGCGCATCAATGACGACCACTCGTAGAGGAGCAGAGACGAGGCGGCGAACGAAGCGCACCTAAGCTAATTTTTGTTCTTCTCTCCGGACTCTAAAAACGAGAATTCAGTAACAATTTGAAACTCCCCTAACTAACATACTAATGTTACAGACCAACAAGAAAATACCTCCATTCAGAGCAAGTGTTAGCATAACGCGTGCCCTACGTAAGACGTGGAGCTCAGAGATTGAACAACTGCCTAAAGAATGTTAGGCGAATTGTTTCCCTTTAAAAGGATACATCGACTTTTATTTGTGCTGCTTGCCTTCACAATGAATATGACATTTATGAACATAGGCACGTAATAGAAGCGATTCCGCAAATTAGATTCCAAATGTTTCGTAACAGCCACCCGTCACATATGGCTGAATGTTGTGACGAAGTAGCAGAGCGCCCCTCGACCATCAGAAAGCGCCGCAAACAAAAAAAAAACTTGTACGGAACAGAACTGCTGGGGGTCATCCGCATTCACATCACACAATACATTCGCCTACACTTTAAGAAAAAAGAGTAATGTGTCTCTTTTCGGAGATTTGACTTGCCACGTATATACTCTCTTTAATAGTCACGGTGACTCTCTTGGTGGGTCAGGGTCGTCTCGCTCTAGGAGAGTCCCCTGACCCTCTAGAAGAGTGGAAAGACTCTCATCCGAAGACAACGTTACCACTTTAAAGGGAGTCAGACGACTCTTGCCGGACACTCCCTACGGGGTCAAGGGACCCACCGAAGCATCAAGCGACTCCACGGTATATTAAGCTACTCATTTGACCCTTGCTCTACTTTTGCGTAACTACTGTTGAAATAGTGGAGTATTCTTTTAAGCAAGTCCAATAATACTTGCCGTTCTGCCAGCGACTGTAAAAAAAGAATAGTTCAGTTTTTAGCATTACTTTTAATAAAACGCGTCAACAACACATATTTCCAGCAAAGTTATATAGAAGCGCAAAAAGATGGTCTGTGATTTCCAATTAGAGTTTGGGTATTCATCATTTACATGCTTCTATGAGTATAGCCAATTAAATGTGTGACTGTGATGTGCACAGTGTCATATGGTGCTAAATAACAGCAGAAATCGCCATCATGTTTCATATTTTTTCCTTGTGGTTCAAAGTGGTGACGGCTTGAGGCATCAGACTTGTGGCTTGCTAGGTTGTCGCTCCTGTCCAGCGTTGAGCACCTGAAAAACGATATCTGAAAGCAGAACGTGATAATATTATGACAAAATGAAATTGCAGTAAGGTTTGCAAACCTACACAATAAGTGGTTCCATAGACATAAGAAAGGCTAACAACCAAACACAAAGCACACCTATCCGGCAGCAGGGGCATGCCGTGAGCGGTTATTGACCGCATGTTTTCAAACGTAACCCATCATTAAATACTCGATAAACAATGCGAGTACTAGGGCCCCGAACGACACCCAGCGGCCGTCACGCCGTCTTCGTCGAGATCAGACATGTCATACGCTAGAATTAGCGCACATAACTCCCACAATGACGTACACTCACTCGATTCTGTTATAGCGCCCAACTTCATCGCAGTGTCTGCAAACCACGAAAACAGCAAACAACGAAGGAAAAGTGCACGGCGGCGGCCGCAACAACGGGCGCCGTCGAAGTCACTAGCTTTTTTCGCCTTACCGCGAGGCGTGTCCGACTTGAATGACTACCGCGTACGTCCTGGAAGCCCACCGTACTATATCTGCACCTCAAACTACCTCTTTAAGCCAACAAAACCATTAGATATAGTGCGTCTGAGCGTTATGTACACAGGCTTTTTTTTCACGTTCCCACGCGCGGAAGCACGCTGCACACTCAAGGTCGATGGAACTGTTATTATGAGTAGACTAAAGTGCCTCTCAAACGACATCTTGCACCTTCAGTAGTCCAAGACACAACGTTCGATCGCAAGAAATGACCCCTCGATAATTGTTTGCATCGCTCACTTTATGGGAGCTTGTACAGCACGCGCCTAACGGTGGTAACTCCTTAACTGACAGCTTTAGTTGGCATACGCAACAGCCCCGCGGACGCAGGCTGCTGTTGGAAATGGCTGGCGGATACTTCAGCAAGGCTGCTGCGGACGCCCAGCTAAACTCTATAATTAGTACCTACGAAAGCAGTACAATCACCGTTAACTGGCACCCGTTGTCAGTTCCGTAGCTCCACGATATTGCGCCCTCCAAGCGTCACTTCGTGCACGGAGCCGGCGTCAACACCATCAACACCACCGAAGACGCGGAACCCACAACCACGCAACGCATTCCAAT
This sequence comes from Rhipicephalus sanguineus, assembly GCF_013339695.2. Taxonomy (NCBI): domain Eukaryota; kingdom Metazoa; phylum Arthropoda; class Arachnida; order Ixodida; family Ixodidae; genus Rhipicephalus; species Rhipicephalus sanguineus. The sequence continues at coordinate 218,891 of NW_023615499.1, forward strand.
AGACCAGGAGACTGAGACTGACTGAGAACGACTGAGAGAGGAAGCGGCGCGCCACCCCGGCGCCAACCCCCTCTGCGTGCCGAGCAAGGCGCCACAACGGCGCCAAAGGGCAAGCGCGCGATATGTATGGCGTATAGGCGGCTCTTCCGTATACCGAAGCCAATCGAAACGCGCTTCAGGAGGGTCCAGTGACTCCTTCCCAAATGCGAACTCTTTTTTCTCTCTGTCCTGTCCCTTCCAAAAAGGGTCAGGTGGACACCCGAAGAGAGTCACGGTTCCATGACCCTCTTTTGACTCTCTTTTTTCTTAGAGTGTATTACAGAAAAGTACGCCTATTATGGTAGAAATAGTGTTAATTTTTTTTTTTGTATGGGGATTCTCCACGTCGTTTTTCGGGTGATGAAGCCGATTGGGGTCATAGCTGCTCTCTATATCCTAGTTCAGAACGCCATAAGTACATTTAGGTAATACAAATCGCGATTTACTTGAGGTGACTCCATAAAATCATTCAGAGCCCCTTTTCCTAGCGAGCGAACAGGCTCGACCCAGAAGTGGAGCTACATTCATCACTTTTAAGTGACAGCTCAGTAAGCGTCAGTGCTCCTACGAAGCTAGAAAATCGCTTGTGCTTCGAAGATGACCAAGTGACCTTGCAGCTCCAAAAGCAAGCAATGAAGAATGGTGGAAGCCGACAGCGGTAGTCGACCGTTTCGAGCCAACGTCGAAATACTTCCTCCCAAACGACGTGCGCAGAAAGCTGTTGCCTTTCGCCCTAATGCTGAATCATCAGTGGCAGCCTCGGGACGACAGACTGATATCACCCTCCACGAATTTTATGCGTCGCTTTCGTTCCGCTTTCTCTTTTCTTTTTTTATCCGAAATATGATTTTCAGTAACTACAATATTACTTTGCGGATCTGCTCATCCACTAAGCTGCCGAGCTTTCGCAGTTCCACGATATTTTGCAACATATATATCTATGGTTTGTGAATTTCGTTTTTATTTTAGTAACACATTTCCAGCGTCAGGGTGGCAGATCCTTATTTGGTTTTCTTGAAAACACTTTTTTTTTTTGTTTTTGTCTGGACAATTTTATTTAGCTTGCAACGGAGAACGCAGTTCTCTCGGTGTCTCTCTCTATATATTTTTTTCATTACCCCCTTCCCTTTTGTAGGTTGCTGTGACGATCGCACAAAGCTTCTTCTATCATCTTTTTCTTTTCTGAGGTTTCAAATGGATATGTGTGAATATGTGTGTGTGGAGAGGTGGGTAGTCATTCAACGCCTTCAAAATCGCCAGTAATGAATCACAAGTGAAACGTATGAACTTAAAACGAAATAAAATGACTCAGTTTGCATCTTTCGAAGTACACTGGCTTAAATATTTAAATGATGAACAGAGCGCGATGGCCTTACAGGAAATATGAGTGTTATTAGCAATATTTACTACCAGGTGTTTTTTTTCTAAGCCTCAGACGATCATAGCTGCGACAAACAAGAGTAAAGAAAATAACATTAGCCTGCACTAGATATAAAGCGCTAAAAAAATTCGCATCTGTCCAACACCTCTCGGATCTCAGTTCCACTTGTTGTCAAAGCTGCAGATGATTACGAAGAATAGGCCAATCACCGATGATGTAAGTACGCTAGCCAAAACCGTCATTTATCTTGTAATATGTAATTGCCCATGCTAATGGGCACACTTTCGAATATAAGGAGCAATATAAACGGAAGCGAACGCACGTGCTTAAAATAAAAAAAAGAAATCACTTGCAGTGTCCCTACTTCTCAAATTTATCATCTCACCTTCACTTCAAACTGCTGCAAGTGTCAGAATATAGAAGCATTGTTCATGCAAGGTTCACTCTGCCTGAGCTACCTGCTAGCGCACGATGTGCATGCGTCATGGAAACGCCTATGATAACCTTCGCGGCACAAGTGAACATGGAGGCGGGTATTCGGAGGCGGGTATTCGGGAAAAAGTATTCTGCGCTCCATTAAATCTTTGTACGACTGACTGTGGCCAGCCAATCATGAAGCTAGACATGTTAACAAAGGCTGCCAGCCAATGGCAAGCATCTCCTAAAACGAAAGTCGCCGGAAACTCGTCTCTAAGCGATGAGCTCCAGCTGCTCCAAATTAGTTCACGTGATTTGAATTTAAATGCTGAGCGGCGCCAGTCAGATGAGTATGTGAACAATGAGTTTTTATTCCATGGTGCGGCGTTCATACGTAACCGTGTACGCAGTTCTAGCAGCGCACTGCGGGCGCTCAACGTGATTTATGCTACTCTATTGAATTACCAGCCCCCCCGCCAAATATATTGACGTCCTGAGAATAGCTTGCGCACGCATATATATATATATATATATATATATATATATATGATATATATATATATATATAGATATCTATATATATATATATATATATATATATATATATATATATATGTGTGTGTGTTGTGTGTGTGTGTGTGTGTGTGGTGTGTGTGTGTAGGTGACGGCTATTCAGAAAGTAATATTTCAATATTTACACGTCAGAATGAAGATTTGTTTGTGCGGCATCATCTGTTAACCCTTCGCGAAGGTACTACTGAAGTTACTGTTCTGACTCAGCAGTCGTCTGCTTGTCGAGGAATGCAAAGGACAATGTGTGCGAAAGCCATTGCTCGCGCCTGGGGTGCTATGCAGGATGGCCCGAGTTTGGCGAAACTCGGGATCTTTCCGAGCTCTGGCGACACCCCCTTTAGAACAGCTAATAGTACGAGAAGGTGAAATCCATCCCTCAGCGCGCGCTCCGTTCCATTGGTTACGATGGAACGCGGCGTCACGTCAAAGGCGGTCGTGAAGGTTGGGTGGTGTCGTCAAACTTCTTTCATTTGTTTGTCGTTCCACTGAGTGCAGAAGTGCACCCATGCAAGAAAAGTGGCAGAAAGCTCTACTAACTATATTTTTTATGTGTGCGCGGGCCGTTTGAATTCACTTTCAAGCATTTAATGTCTGCACTAAGTATCCTTTAGGATAATCAGCACCGTGTCCTCTGAGATTAGTTCCAACCGAGCGCCTTATAACACCGCGGCTAGAGCTAATCGCCGAGGCCACGTGTATAATCACCATGGTCGGCCTGTACATTCCTGCGCGCTGCCCGGCCGGCGCGCGCCCTCGTCGTTCTCTTCATCGTCTGCTCGCTCCCAGAGCACGTGCGCCCGGCTGATTAGCTAATTGGCTGGGCGGTATACCTAGCTAAGTCAGGACGTGCTATGACGAAGCTGATTAGGCCAATCACGCGAAGGCCGAGCTAACTCAGCCACGTCTTACTAAGACCATGCTAATGAAGTCGTGTAAAGCTAGGAACAAGGTAATTAAGAACATGCTAACTAACACGATGCTAATTAGTAGCATGCAATTAAAACCAAGATAATCAAGACCTTACTCACCGAGATCGTGTTAATTTGGTTGTTCTAATTAGGATTACGCTAATTACATCTGTACTATTCAGGACCTTGCGAATTCAACCTGAGTAATTAATGCCGTGGTAATTAAGGCACTATAAATAATGTTTACTAACACGACGCTAATTAGGAGCGTGTTAATTAGGATCGCGCTCATTAGAATTATGCTAATTACCTCTCTACCATTCAGGACCTTGCGAAATAAACCTGAGTCATTAATGCCGCTGTAATTAAAACAACAACAATTAGTGCTAATTAACACGACGCTAATAGGGGTGTACTTAACACCAATATAATGAAGACCTTACTCACTGAAGTCGTGTTAATTAGTTATTATGCTAATTACCTCTGTTCCATTCAGGATCTTGCGACTTAAACCTGGGTAATTAATGACGTGGTAATTAAAACATGAACAATTAGGTAAGGACATTCAATATCATGTCAGTTAAGACCTTCCTAATCAATAGTACCAATCATCATCAGCCTGTCTACGCCCACTTCAGGGCAAGGCCTCTCCCAATGTTCCGCCAATCAACCCGGTCCTGTTCTTTCTGCTTGCCACGTTATACCTGCAAACTTCTTAATCTCATCTACCTCTAATAGTACCAATATTGAGACCGAACTGGACACGGTGCTTACTCCGAAGCAGACAAGCATACGAGTAGCGAGCCACGTAAAAGACTGGAAGAAGCTAGGTGATCACAAGCTCCTCCGATGGCCCCAGACTTGCACAAGTAGTGCAGCTGACCAAATTATTTGATATGCAAAGACGCTGCTGAGTAGCATCCCCGCAATAAAACACTTGACAAGCACACCGACACTATGACAGTTACGAGTGAACTGGGGCCTTTTCACGAATCAACGAGTTTGTGCCCGAGTTCGCGCGTCACTCAGTTTGATTGACAGACCGCCCGCGGCGAAAGAGCGGGTCCGCCCACCGCGTTTCCTCTTGCACAGAAACAGTGCTCACGGACACGATTCCATCTATGGGGGGGATCGGAGATCTCTGTTCGTTCCGCGTTCGTTCTGGTGTGTGTTGCGTCCCAAAAGTGGGCTGTCCGCCGCTCTCTTCCGCCGAGAGGAAGAGGACAGCCAATCGTCAAGCGGTGAGCGGCGAGCTTTCCGGAAGTAGACGCGCATCGTTTCTCCTCGGCAAGGGGACCGTCTATTTCAAAACGAAGTGTTTCTCGTCTTCTAATATATACAGTTGTTATACGAAAAATTATTGTTTTTATTCTCAAGCTCAAGCAGTTTCTGAAACAGCAATAGGTTTCAGTGCTCATATTTATTGGTGTTAATTTTTCTAACCGGCTCGCTATGTGAAGTGGTGCACGCGAAAAAAAAAAAGAAAAGTAGCGGTTGACGCAGTTTTTCAAAATGTCGTCCCACCGGAATGTCTGGCTTGGCTCCCGGGTGTCGGATCGTCAAAGGGAGCTTCTGCTGGCTTTTATGAAAGAGCACCCACAGATCGCTACGCCGTCGTGGCCGCTACGCCGTCGTGGCCGCTGGGGCCGTCGTTCACGAGTGAGGACCAGGAGGACACGTGGCAGTAGCTGGTAGCGCTTTTGAACTAAGAAGTCCATGCGCGTAATACCACAGCCCAGTGGCAGGCCCGTTCTTTCGTTCGCACTGTTCGTTTCGAGACCGAAAGCGACGCCGCACTCGCTCATGTCTTCAAACGCATCTCGCACTCCAACCGCAAGAGAAGCACACGTCGCAAGCGCCATTTTCTCAAAATCAGCTCTGCGGCAGCCGCAACCGCTGCATCATGCCCGTTGCGACAAGGCCAATTGTTCGCTCGAGAGAACGCGTGCGAAACGGTTCTCGCGCTCCGTTCATTTGTAGCAGGACGACATGCTCGTTATGACGCGGTATGACGTCATCAAAAATAAAATATCAAGCAAAAAAGAAAAATGCCCTACGCCCCTCAGAGAACGTGGTGTTTTTCCGGCTTCAGCCAATCGCGTGCGCCGCCAGAATGGGCGCAGAACGAACGGCGCAGAAACAGAGAATCTCCGATCACCCCACTCGTTATGACGCGGCATGAACGTCACGAAAAAAGAAAACCTCAAACAAAAAAAAAGAAACATGGCGACACCCCACGGCCTTGAGTGGCATCTCCCGCTTCAGCCAATCAGCTCGCTTGTTCTTCCCAGGGAGAATGAACAAGCGGAACGAACAGATCTCTGATCGCCCCCTATGAGCCTAATCGCACAGAGTATACACACACGCACGAAGAACTAAAGGTTATATCATCACGTGGGTACGATGTGTCGCATTCACTTTCACCGCTCTCATGATTGTACCACTCACAGCTATGAAGCAAGCGCCCCTGGTGTGATTTTCGGCGAGAACTATTTACTTGTTTAGTATTTACTTGTTTGTGGAGGCATTGTTTCTACCGATTCGCTACTACAGAAAAATCTTCAGACGTGTTATGTAAGTAGCAGTAACCTGTCCGTTTTAATTATCTGTAATCTTCCAGAGAAGCGAAACGAGCTGCACCAGAGTGCTGCGTGTGCGCCCTCTTGCCTTCGAGAGTGGAATTTCCATGCTGCAGGTGAAACGAAAGAATTTTCCGAAAGAGGACAAACGCCCACGAACACGCCCGTGGGAGGCGCGCTGATCAGTTGGCAAAAAGATAGCGCGACAATCACGCTGACGTCGCTGCACTGTCAAATGTTGTACTGAGTGGCGGCGCTGACGCGTTCGTTCGCGGTGTTCCTTTGAAAACCCGCCGCAAATGCCGCAAATGCGTTCGTGACGCCATGCTCGTTCTTGCAGCCTTTTTATCAACGCTGCTATCCCGTGCGCCGCACTGTGTTCCTGTCATGACCATCGTAATGCAAGCTCGGAGCAAACTTCTGTGCCCGAGAAGTTCAGGCCATCCTGCATAGCACCCCTGTGTGAACTGCGAGCTGTTACTTCCATTTTTGCTTGCAAAAGGATGATCAGCTTCTCAAATTTATGCGGAGTTGTGCCTCGTTTATGGACATCAAGTGATGAGTGAAGGAAATGGTCATAAAATGCTGTCGACACATCACAAATGGCCAAACAAATGTGCACGACGAGAAGCGGAGTGGTAGGACCACAATGCAGACTAATGAAACTGTTCAACAATCCCACGGGAAATTGCAATTACATCAATGACTGATAGTCGTCTGTCGCAATGAATTTGTTCTTGCCAGCCGCACTACAATTTGCACGATTGTAACTGAAAAGCTCACTATCACAGTGTGTGCAATGTCGGTACTAAAAATGCTTACCGAGCAACTCAAACAGCACAGAATTCCCAGGCGGCCGCACTTCTATGCAGAGGGACTAAATAAACTGGTGCAGCGGTACGAAAAGTGCTTAGAATATAACGGTGATTATGTAGAAATGTGAAGTAGTTTTGTGCTAAACAAAACCACTAGTAAAAACTTTCACGAACGAATATTTATGTTTTGAGGACTACCAAGTGGCCCTTACTTTTTTGAATACCCGTAATATATATACCCTATATATATATATATTATCTATATATATATATATATATATATATATATATATATATATATAATATATATATATTGTATATATATATATGTATATATATATAGCTCTATATTATATATATATTATATAATAATATATATATATCTATATATATATATATATATATATATATATATATATCTTAAAGAATAGGCTGTTGCGGGCCCCTGTAGTTCACTGTAATTGAAACAGATGCGAATTAACTACAACTGACCGCGAAGGCAACCAGAGGGATCGCGGCGTATAGTTAGCCAAGCAAATCATTGCTCACGCGCAATCTGATTCGTCTCAGGCCTGCCGCGAATATGAAGCAGTAACGGAAAGAATCAAACAATTATGCGGCCGTTCTGCAAGGGAGGGATGGGGCATTATAAGTGCATTCCGTAAGTAGCAGGAGCCTTTTCTTACGCACCTGCGCGCACGTTCATTTCTCGGCTCTCTAGGGATCTCCACTCCAAACTGGACCCGGCTGTGTTTGTGTTCGACCTGAGTGGCAAGGCGTATGCGTGCGACCCTTTCTGGCCAGACTTCCGTTATAGGTGCAGGCCTGGCGTCCTTCGTACATACCCTTGCTACCCTGGCGTGTGATTGCCCCGACAAGATGAGTTAATTAATAATACATTTAGTTTTTGCGGAAGATTGTAGAGCGATGCTTCCAATTCCGGCGTTGGTAATTTTTGTGCTTCGTCAGGGTCAAGGACGTACAGTAGTCTCACTAAATATACCGATGCGAAAAACTCAGCAGTTCACTGCGGCCTTTAACCCTTTTTTAACGAGACAAAAGAAGACAAATATGCATACGGGCATTCGAAAAATACGGAACGTTCCCGGCCTTGCGGTCCACGAGTCCTTTACTGGAGGACTGTGGGTCGAGCACATGGTCAGCACAGTGCTCAGCTATGAAATCTACCTATGTACGGAGTTAAATAGTGAAATTTGTTTTCATTTTTCTTCTCAGTATTATTGGTTGGTATTGCGAAGTGATGGGACAGAGAACCGGAATGAAATAATCTTCAGGATATTACTTTTCACGAGGTAATACTCTCGCAATGGAAGGCTGGTCAGAGAGAGAGAAAGGAGTAGAGGAAGACAGGGAGGTTAACCAGAAGTTTGATCCGGTATGCTACCCTGCACTGGGGTTGGGGAATAGGTGGTTGAAAGCGAGAGAGAGAAAATAAATAATAAGAAAAAAAAACAATCACAACCACACACACACAAGAGCGTTCCGCTCAGAGGCGCTCTGACAGGCCAGTGGATCGCAGGAAGGCTAGTAGTGCTTGTAAAGCTTCTTCTGCGACGTTATGTCCGGACGATGGCGTAAATAGTCTTTCTTAGATAGAGGCTGGTCGTCTATCTTGTTGAGAGCATGGCAAAGAGATTGTCTCTCTGTGCTATACTTCGGACAGTCACACAGAACATGCCGAATGTTTCTTCGTTGCCGCAGTGTTCACAGGCGGTGGTGTCGGCCATCCCTATGCGGAATGCATATGCCTGGGTAAACGCGACGCCAGCCATAATCTATACAGAACGGTAACGTCACCTCGCCGAAGTCTTGATGGCAGTCGAAGGCTAACGTGGGATCAAAGGAGGAGTCGTGCATGCATGAAATGTGGCTCATTCAATTTGACATGGTGCATGGCGAGCGACATGCGGAGCTTCCGATCAGCGTCTGTCCTAGAAAGAGGTATCGAACAGGTCGCGGTCCTCTGTATGGCTGAACGGCAGCTTGATTCGGCCCGTCATTGCCGATATCCCACAGATCCACTTGGTAGCCATTGAAAAGTAATGCAGTACCTGCGATTGCAGCAAGGTGTGGGGAAAGGCCGTTAAACGTGAATTAGTGCGTCTAACTTGCTGGCGTTACACGTGGAATTCAGCCTAACAAATTCGTAACTTGGATCACCGGTCATAACTGTTACTATGTAGTGAAACTGCTAACATAAAGCGGAATAAAATTTCAATCTTTTTCTAATTCTAATATGCATTGCTGAGCAAGCGAGTCCTAGGACGGTCGAAAACTTATTTTCCTGTTGGTAGTTCCTTTTCTCATTTAAAAACTCTGGGCGTCCTACTGCCAACGTTATATCAGATATAGGATGAAGCGTGGACGTATTTCGTTTTTTTTTTCCAGATGGCACGGCACACAAAAGCTACACTAAGAGCTCTGCCGGAGCTATGACTCATGGAAGCACTCTTCTCAAGCCGTGAAGGAATGAATCCTCGTCCCATAATCGCGTCAATAGAATGTGTTCGGGAGACGGAACAAAGCTCGATTGTCACGGATGTTTGATTGGCTACTACGGTAACATCAGACTTAGCGACAGGAGATCGTTTCCGCTCGGAACTTCGTACATGAGTATAATCCGCGTTTATTCCATGTAGCTCCTCTAGTAATACCGAATAAGGCTCTCCTCGCTAATGCTCCCAGCGTGTGCCAGCATTAGTTGGGGCGCGCTAAGGATATTTAGCGTGACAGCACTGAGTGATATTTAGGGATAATCGTACGGCCCGCACGTGAAGTGCGTGAGCGCCGGGCCAGTTGTCAATGTTTTCTGACAAGCCTTCCCGTGCCCAAGCGAAAATGTAACTATCAACTGACGAGAAGAGATGACACTCGTTTTCTAAATGAATGGGCTGTTGTGCCTGCTTGTAATGTTAGAAAAATAATTATTGGGTTTTAACGTCCCAAAACCACGATATGATTATGAGGGACGCCGTAGAGGAGGGCTCCGAAGTTTCGCCACCTGGAGTTTTTTAACGTGCACCTAATCTAGTACACGGGCCTCCAACCATTTTCGCCTCTATCGAAATGTGGCCTCCGCTGCCGGGATTCGATCCCGCGACCTTCGGGTCACTAATCGAGCAACACAACACTAAACCACCATGGCGGGTTTGCTTGCAATGTTACGGGAAGCATTTTGAAACATATTGAAATACTTTCACGTATTGGCAGCTGTCATGAGTCTGCCCTGTTCTGTAAATATCCATTGTGGATTTTTAAGTGATTTACGCGTGACAATTATTTATCTTGAAAATTTGTACGTTCAAACTAAAGCGCGAAAGCATAGCTTTTTGCAAATTTATATGAGCCCTTTAAAAGGACCTCGGTTCTGGCGCGCTTGACCTCGGTTTTATTCATAAGTATTCTGCTAATACTGTTGATGTACGAAACTGGACCTATGCTGCACAGGACGTGCTACAAAGGAACTGAAATTAGGTCCACAAAGGCTATTTGTGTCTGCATCATGTGCTCATTTTTCATGCGACAGGCTGTTTTCATTACAGACCTCTAAAGGAGGGCTTTTTGAGCTTCAGTCATAGGTTCAAATGCAATAAAGTAAGAAAAAAGACGCGAGAAAAGAAAATCGACCCCAGCCATTGCAGCTTGAATATCTCCCATGTGCCCCAAAGTGAGACCAGAAAATCTTCGCACCAGAAAAAAAAAACAAAAAAACAAAAAAAGGACAAATGCGCAACAATCTTAGGATGGTTGCACGCCTTCCCACCAGCTCTGAGTGATGGTGGGCTTGAAGAAGAGAGGTTACGTCTCTTATGTGTTTGGTATGTGGCTCTGTTTACTCACAAATGTAGGTCTTTGAAGCATAAGGCTCCGTTTCTAGCTTTCCGACTTTCGCGACGAGATGGGTGATTTTCTTTGGACGTGCTCGCATTATAAAAAGAAAAGAAAGGAACGGCTTAAAGCGTGCCGAATAAAAATTCTTTCTCATGCGAGTTTCCAAGAAGCACGTATTTCAAATACTCCAAGGAAATAAGTAGAAAAGAAGTTCACGTATGTTCCTTACCGTTCTTCGAAACACTGACTAGATGAAAGTCTGAAAAAACGCCACATCATAGACCTTGGATATACTGAAACGAAGGCACTGCAGCTCAAGCATTGTTACCACAATGATTAAATATTTCAGGTATTAGAAACCTTACTGAATGCGAAGCATTTCTTTATCTCTATCTATCTATCTATCTATCTATCTATCTATCTATCTATCTATCTATCTATCTATCTATCCTATCTATCTATCTATCTATCTATCTATCTATCTATCTATCTATCTATCTATCTATCTATCTATCTATCTATCTATCTATCTATCTATCTATCTATCTATCTATCTATCTATCTATCTATCTATCTATCTATCTATCTATCTATCTATCTATCTATCTATCTATCTATCTATCTATCTATCTATCTATCTATCTATCTATCTATCTCTATCATCTATCTAGCCGCCTACGACTTTGTGTTCCCCTGATCGTTTCATTCATGGGATGTATACCAAAACTGGTTTGGCATAACATCACTGTATGGTGAACATAAGTGACAGGTCACAACATGAAAATTATGATACGCATGTCATGAACGGCATGATTGACATGCTACGGCCTTGGTGCTCTTGCGGCCGTTTCGTTAGCTTGATATATACCAAAATTGGAATGGCCTGACAAGAGCGCATGACAAACATAAATGACATGTCCTAACGTGAAAATCATGACACACATGTCATGTACAGTATTATTTACATGACATTGTCACGGAGTGCTTGCCGCCGTATAATTTAATCGGTATATACCAATATTGGTAAGACGAGACATTTCTATATGATGAACGGGAAAGACGGGTGGAAATATGAAAATCATGGCATGCATGTCATGTATGGAATCACTTAGACACCATGCTCATGGTGCACTCGCCGCCATTTCGCTGGCCTGATGTACGCCAATATTGGTATTGCGTGACGTGACTTTATGACGAAAATTATTTACTGGTGGTAACATGAAAATGATGACATCCTTGTCATGTATGGCATGAATTACATGCCACGCTCATGGTGCGCTCGCGGCCGCCGTTTCACTAGTTTGATAAACACCAAAATTGGTATTGCGCGATGTGACTATGTGACAAAGATAATGACAGGTGGTAACATGAAAATCATGATATGCATGCCATGTAGGAGATGATTTACATGTCATGCTCATGGTGCGCTCGCGGCCGGTTCACTAGCTTGATATACACAAAGATTGTTATTGGCTGAGGTGACTATATGAAGAACATAAATTACAGGTGCTAATATGAAATAAGGACATGCACGACGCGTACGGCATGATTTATGTGCCACGCTCATAGTCCACTCGCGACCGGTTCGCTAGCTCTATATACGCCGAAATTGTTATTGCGGGACGTGACCTTATGACGAACATAAATGACAGGTGGTAACATGAAAATTATGGCATGCATGTCATGTACGATATCATTTACATGACACTGTCTTGGTAAGCTTTCGGCCGTTTTCTTAACTGGATATATAACAAAACTGGTACGGCCTGGCATGAATGCGTGACGAACGTAAATGACAGGTCATGCATTGTACATACCAGAATATACGCTTCGTTATCATGATATAGGCCAGATTATACATGTATGTATGCATGACCATCATGCGATTTATAGTGAACTGGACGCCGTGACATGAGTCACTTCATTTGCCTCAAAGACAATCAAGGCTATGTATGCAGATCTTTGCTGGCTGCTTCGCATTACATAGACTCTCTCAGTGCGAGGGATCTGCCGGATTTGTTTTTAGGAGTTCGGTCTAGGTCATTCAAGTTCGTAGTTAGGTCTTTCCATCAATGGTATATTCCTTTATTCACAAGGATATTTCTATAGCTATCATTTTCTTTCGTTGCCCTCCTGATGTCATCATCCGCACAATGCTTTGGACACTGAATAAAAAGCCGTAATGAGAGCAAGCTTCGAAGTTGTACCGTAAAATATAAGCGAGCAGTATTAAAGCAACTTCCTATGCGCATACATGTTGCAGCATTTTACAAATGTTCAAGAAGGACGCGATCTTGTAAAGAAACGGTTGTCGCGGTTCAAGTCAGTAGTATCATAGGTGCTACAGTGGCGAAGAAGGTGCGAAGAAAAAAAAAAACCGCAATATGTGCCTTTTCTTTGTGTCTACGTTATTTATCAAAAGGGAGCATATCCCACTACGTTCAACTAACGTATTGGGAATCCGTGCTTTTTTATAGCGTACAAAAGCATTCTATAGCAGCGCGTGTATGTGCGCAAATGTTACGGCTACGAAAAATAACGCAGAAATAATTCCTCTCGAAATTCTTCAGTCGCTGAAAACTGATGTGCCCTTTGTCGAAAAAACGGACATGGGCAGCCACCACAGCCAACGCAAAGACCATGACGCGGAGACCTGCCTGAGGTCAAAGTAGGGTTTATACCTCAGTATAAAGCTGGTGAACCATCAGGAAGCAAAATAACTCGAAAACAAAGGCATTTCAATCCATCTATAAGGGGCTTTGAATGGCCTGGTATCTCCAGCCTCCCGCAAGGTTTAGACGACGTCCACGTATAATATCCATTATAGGTTGCACTGCTATCGTGGATTAGGGCGCCTGCACGAGATTGGGTGGCGGTCTGTGCCATCTCCCTTTCTCTCTCTTTTTTTCTCTCTCGCTCTCTATCAGACACTTTCCACTCACAGACGTTGGTCTCACGCAATGTTTTTTGACGAAGTAAGGCCTATCCCCGAGCCTTTTTCGTGAGCACGGCCCAATCCGAGCGGTTCTCGTTTACGTTGTGTATTCTTACTTCGGGCGCCATTTTTATCGCTCCTTTGTGTTCTTTGCTACCCATCTCTTTCCATAATCATTTCATTCCTGCGCCCCATCTATCGAGTAATACGTCGATATATCGCTCTTAGAGATTCGAACCAGGATGCAGAGCAAGAAAGTGCAATTATTTTTCGCTGCCCTATACGTCATATCTATTATACCAAAGTGCCAAAGTGCCACAGAGATTTCGGGATGATCGAGAACATCGCCCAAGTTGGAAAACTCCTAAATGTTCAATATTTACAATTTTCATGATCCGCGCGCCTGAAACGGATGTTCCGAAATTTCCTATCGTCATTCTTTCTTTCTTTCCTTAACTTGCGGTCCTCTCGAAATTCTCCTCTTTTGCTACACATAGTTGCGAACTGCCTGATTAAGCTAATCGATCTCTGTCGTACTTGGAAATGTGGTACAAAACAATAAAGCATGAGAACAGGCGTGTTTTTCTGCATGATATTCATAGCCTCGCGTGTAGATTAGATGAAAGCTGTGCTCTCGAGCTGCGAAATTTTTATCATCTTCATTCATTTATCCAAATAATTCGCGAAACCATCGTGAACCCTCATTCTTTCACCAGGTCTCCGAATATTGTGTCAGTCTATTTTATTATAAATTTCTGCATTGTGTCGTCAACCGATCTTTTCAATTTTTCATGCTACTACTTCCTTCTGTAGCGCCCTGATACCTTGAATGCATTAACATTAGCATTAATTATTAATAATATAATTAATTAACGATTTCAATTAGGGAGCTCTAGCTACTAAACAGTGCGCTATGTCATATATAGCTGAAGAAACAACTAAACTTAGCAAAAATAGCAATAAAAATAAATAGGAGAAATAAGAAGCAACCGAACGACTCCTAAATCTTACCTTAAGAATGCATCTTCCCGTTATCAGTTTGATAGCGCCATCAGGAAGTCCCTCGTTACGATATTTTCGGCGATATTAGTTGCATCACAAAATCAATGACTGAAACGAAGCTGCGTATTCCTTTACGGCCGTCCACGGCTCACCATCACCAATTTGAATGAGCCATTAGGTGAGCGCTCATGAGGCAACGAACAAGACTGTGTCGCAAAGAGCAAACGAAGCAATGACGAGGCATTCTAGTTCGTTAACTGAAGTAATTTCGCTGGCGTAGAAATGACACGGTATAGCATAGATCCCACACGAATCGCTGCAGCAAGCACACTAGCCACGACGGTTGCGCCTTTCGATCTTCTTGCTAACGCAATTTTATGTTCACGATATTTTATTTTCCTTTGCTTTTGCTTCGGCTGGCAAAGCTACTGTGGTGGTTCGCCATCGTGTACAGTAATTCCGGGCAGAACCTTGCATTTGTGTGTCCTGGATGGATACTTGGTTTGATTTTTGTAGGTTTCGCTCCGGAGTAATGTAATAAAGAGCGAAGAAACAGTTGCATAGCACGGGGCCTTCTTTTCCGTTTACGAGAGCGTGCCAATATTTTCCAACGACCAGACAAATCAGAAGCCTTGCTGCTGCGATTACGCCCCCAAATGCCAACCTGAATATTGTTATGGTCCGTTCGTGTAGTGATGCAATTCTTTTTCTTTTTTATCGAAGTTGTATATAGCAGGGCGAAACCAATATTCCCCCGTCCAATGTACGCAGAAACTCCTAGCGCGTATATGACACAGAAATTGGGAAAGCTTCACTACTCACCACTGGTCCACCAGAAATGAAGAAGCCATCTGCGAGCAAAAATGTATGTACCAGAGAAATTGAGCAAATCTGTCTGCTCCCAAATGGTCCACAAAAATAACGAAGGGAACACACGGGCGGCAAACATCGAATAATGATCTCCCTTCACCCCACCCCACGTGTAGGGTAGCCAACCAAGCCAAAGCTTGGGAAACCTCCCTGCATTTCCCTTCATTTCACACCCCCCTCTCTCTCTGCTGGAAAGACGTAACCAAAACCTCACATGGTCCCTTATGCATCCGCCTTCGTCGACTCAGAGACGAAAGCCATCTACTTCTTTTCCTTCAAAGTGGATGTATTGAACCTCCCGCGCCCCCCCTCGAAAGATTTTTGCAGCTAACGTGGCTATGCAACGCCTCCAGGATCGGTGGCATTGTAAGATTTTGGCTCCTCACTTCTTTGCATTGCCTCCGAGATCGGCATCCCTTACACAAAGCAATGCTGCCATGTGGCGAGGGCACCCAGCGACGTCGTCACACAGTTACGTCATGATGACGTCATAAATTTTGGCGATCTCTGACGTCATGATGATGTCATATGGTGATGTCATGACGTGATGATTTTTGCATCACTCGTGTTCACGCGCCGACGCGGGACGTCGGTCAACTTTTGCTTTTGATGAAGTATAGAAGGCTTTCGCCTTAATAATTAGAAAGTCTTTAATGAACTTTTCGGATTAACCCAGCGATAAAAACAGGGACCGCACATTTCAGCTTCACTGGTTAACCGTCTGTACGGAATGCTTGTGCGGTGTTTTTTCATTGAATACGGATTAGGCAATGCAGTTACACTGCTGCTTGAGTATGCAACCTTGTTTCACGCTGTAACATAATGGTCAGTATGCCTGTCGTTGCCTTCGTGGATGTATCAGTTAATTAGCTTGAAATATAGCGCTCCGTTTGTGTTATTTGACTGACTTGCGAAACGATTCGTAACGCGAGCCACCATGAAGACTCCTAGAGACTAACTCATAAATCACTGTGGCTTTGATCTATGCCTGGGTGGTTGTTGTTGAGAATATTGCGCAAATGCCATGGTGAATTAATGAAAGGCATTCTGCGGCCGTACCTTGGTAAATGGGTTTGATTCCAATAGTAATGACCTGATTCTAACTGAAAGAGGTCCGAAACGTTGTCTATTTTGATGCAAGTGCACACCCAAAACCACCTGGCTGTTCGAAATCATTCAGTGGTTTTCAGCCTTAACACCTGTCCCAAAAATCGCGTCGCTTGGAAAAGCTACACCCTATATTTCGTTCGATTCAATTTCAACAATGGCTGTTTCTGATGACTAAACTAGGGGCACCTCGAAGTGAGGCAGAGCTTACGTGCTGTTATTTATTCAGCGTAAACGTCAAAATGTGAGAGAAAATCCGCTGGTTTACTAGTTTTAAATGAGCTTTCATGGAGCCCCAGGTGAACAAAGTTAATCCGAATCCCCAACAATGGCGTGTTTTCATAATTGGATCGTAGTTTTGCCAATCAAGACTTCATAAATTTTTAATATATCTTTTCATTTTCAAGCGAAGCTTGTATTTCCTCACAAGTGTCGTTGGCATTGTCGGTGTGACCGCAGAAAAACCTCGCGTCCGCGAGCGCGAACAAATGCGGCACTCGAAGTTGTACCGATCACATGCGTATTCATTTGCGCCGTTTTCCAATAACTGACGCTCTCTCGATAGTGGGCTTGTCTGCGATCAGTCGTTTCTGAGGTAATCTGATTTTTTTTATCGAGATTATCGAAGCGACTTGTCATATCACGCTGCGTCCTTTCATTGTTGCCTGGATATGAACGCACGACCGTCGTTATTGCCAATAGCCACTGAAGCGTTTCGAGTCTCGTATTTAGTTTATAAAATGTGTCTTGATGTGGAAATTTACCTACTAAGCGCATTTTTATGCTTCACTTCTACTGAAGCATTATTTTCTGACATGGCCTACGAAGACTGACACTACCCAAAGCAATCCTGAAGCATGATAAGTCAAGAAAAACTTTATGTTTAAAATGTATGCCAAAATCTACGGCATGTATGTTTCCACATGCTTATATTTTTATTTTTGTATAAAGCTGGTTTCTCAATGTGATTTCATCTTTACTTCTGTTGTTTTTTGTATTGCAAGAGCGTTTCTTCGTGCCGTGTTATTTTGGCGTATAATATGTTTTAGAGGCAACAGGGCTCTGAGCTACACAGTGCCTTCCGCGAAATCGCGCGCCTAATTTCATTTCCATCTGCAAGTAATTCGGAAGCCCGCTTTCGTTAACACTTCGGCCTCCCCTCCAATTAGTCGACCTGCCTAATTAATTTATCACTCTATTAAAAGCCCGCATCTGTGTCTCTTCGCGCGCCGCATTATAGTGGCCCATCCTTATTGGATGTACTGCCATCACGCGATGTTTCGCCTTGCTTCACATTCTCCCTTTGAAGCACACAGAACTTATCATCTCAACGCTCTTGAGCTAACGCCTGCGCATTCTGACGCAGATGAGGTGTGTGCGCAGATCCCGTACGCATATGGCTCATGTACATAGTTTAGTGTACACTGACATTCGCCCTTCGTTCCTCTCTTTCTCATAATGAACACCTTCTCTGATCCTCTATTTTCCACCACTTCCCCAACGCTCAGAATTAGGTCAGGACGTTGATTCAGGCCGATCTCTCAGCTTTTATACCATGAGAAGTATTTGCATCTCTCTCTTTCGTTCTATCTCCCGTTCATTTGCTTCTTCCTGCATCCTACGCACAGTAGCTTCGCTCAATTTCGAGACGACTAAAGTGCAAAATAAATAAACATCTAGAAAGACAGGTGTACCCAGTTAAAGGCCAGGTATTTTATAACCAGTGACACAAGTACCATGCACTGCACGATTAAAGCAGTTACGTAGAGCAAGAAAGTGAAAAAAACACTTGGCAATGTGACAGAACCGCTGTACTCAAACCCCTAGGCGCCTTAGTTCCGGGTTTGTATTTGGATGCAGCGATGCGAACCCAAGCACGAAGACTGCCGCGCGAGGCGATCCAACTGGGACGCTATGAGCGACTGAAATGGCTCGTGCCAGACCGTAGGGACGGGAACTCGGTTGAAACGGCGGGGCGCCCGCCTAACGCTCTCTTTAAGGAGCCTTCGTGCATACACGCCCACACGTTCCAATGCAAGCCGTGCGCTCTCTGGTTCCATTTGCTTCCCAAATGCCACGACCAGAGCGAGCGGCGCGCTGACCCGTCGCGCACGCCCTTTCAGCCCAACGAAAGGCTAAACGTACCAAACCGTTTATGAGATTTGTCCCAATTAGCAAAAACCGCAACGAAGTTCTACGTTTCTTTAGCCCACCCCAAGTTCGTTAGACCGGCGGTAACTACTGAATAGGTTCGCTGTACAGGAAGTTTTGAAGTCAGTGTTAACTTAAATTCAGATGGGGAGGAGTTTAAAGTCAAGAGCTTACACAGCCAAACCAGAGGAGCCATATATTCAAGCCAGAGCTACTAATGTGGAGACATCGCCTACACAGCATTTTTTCTCGACAAAGACACTAGTGTTTTTTTTTATTGCGATAGCAATTAGATGGACAGTCTCGGCTGGATTTGGCCGTCGCCGTCGCCGCCGTCATGCACCGTATATGTATAAGTATGTATATATCTATAAAAGCCCCAAAGAAAATGCTTCCGAACCGCGGAATCGAACCAGGGACCTCTTGCTCCGCAGCGAGTGGCGCTATCCACTACGCCACGAAACGCAGATCCTCCACGTAGCTAACGGCGAGCGTTATACACACCATTTACCACTGTGCGGACTCAGAGACGGCAGGCGATAATAAGCGTTTTCATTACCAGCGAGATGGCGCTACGAGCGCGACGGGCGCATTTAAAAGTCGTCGGCGAGCTCGCTCGCTTCTTATACTTGCGCAGGGAGAACCTCGCCCTTCCGCTGCCTGCTGGCGCGGTTTTCTCGTGGTGAGGGGAAGAGTAGAGTTTTAAACTTTCACCGTGATGTCCGCGCTCATGTTACGGAGCGTACGAAAGCCACGCAAGCTCAAGGGACGCCGCTAAACGAACAAACAGACGATGAGCGCGAACTATCAGTTGTCACAGCTCGACATTGAAGCACGCTAGTTTCCTTCGCTGCTTCGGCTGCCTTTGCAACAGGAGCGCTGTTCAAACTGAGATAATCCATTGGCGAGCCTCAACTTCGTATAGCATTAATTTTCGCTATCGCATTCATTGCTTCGCCCTTGCGGCGAAACTGTGACTTTTTTATTTATTTGCTTTTCAACACGACATCTTCTATACCGCCAATTTACCGAATGTACATGCAATCTACCATGATCGTGTATTGGTGAAGACGGTCTATATTTAGGCGTCTATATGTGGTTTACATGCCTTGTGTGTGCCGGTATTCTGCACAACTACACGTCGGTATGCGTTATGCTTATTAAGTGCTGCACCATGCGTAAGTGGGCATATACAGCTGAGAACACTGTGTGGTGATTGATATGGAAAATGTCGCAAAAAATGTTAAAAGAACAAATATTCATAAATTCACAGGTTCTCGGAAAACCCACCATCCCAACTTCTTTCTTTCTGCATTTTGCCTTTTGGAAGTACACTACACTGTTCCAGACAGCCGCGCAAAAACGATTTGAAAGATGACAACAGAGTACATGCACTTGGTGCGCAAAGAAAACAAAAAAAAAACACAGAATCCATCGACATTACTTTATTATGCCCGTGAAATCAACAAGTGGTCACGACGATGAATTGTTAGATACTTGAGGCATGACTTTTCTAACACGATTTATCGCCCTTGCAGCATCCTTGCATCGCAGCATCTAGTGTACTCGCGACAATTACTCGTAAAGTAGTACCTATTCGTTAACGTTTTTCCCTAGAACTCAATTTTATTGAAACTTTTACTGCTGTGCAGGCAAGTGTGTTTCCGTCTCGATTCCCAACGATGATCTGGTGTGTCGCATGACGTGACTATCGCGTACTTTGGCGAAAGACACCGGTTTTTTCTAATTTCGGAACTTGGTCAGAAGAGATTATCAACAACTCGATTTGGCGGCTCATACTACGTACGTACTATGTACTGTTTTATTTCTGAATCATCAAATGTGAATTAGCGGCGTAAATTTTGTTAAAGCACCAACAATTTGTTTACGAACAGCTTCTAATGTAGAGGTCGTCCCAAAATCCCAGCATTCAACGTACCGTGCACTTATTCTGCACCCACATTACAACCTCACAGAGGCTGCACAACTGATCCAGCACGGGAAGTTACTTGAACTTTGTAGAAATGCTTGGAAACGTGCGAAAAGAAACGTGGGCGTGTGATCAATCGGGCAAGCGTTCCCTGAACATAGTCTTCAGGGCCGTTGGCACCGGCTACAAATATATCCGGCTCGAGTGGAAGTAGGTCGGATATCAATTACGAGTTTGTGTAGAGAGCGTTATCTCTGCACGAAGGTTGGGGCTAGGAAAGGGAGCCATGTGTGTGAGCAAGATTCTCGAGCTAAAATGCTACGCGAACTCTGGGGCTCAGAGACAAAAGCAATTCTCAACTAAAAACCAAAACACGTTCCTGATCGAGAGCGAGGGAGAGAATGAGAGAGAGAAGAGGTGTAGGTTGCACGCGAGGTAGCTGCATTCGGAGAAACACGGCTAACCGCGCCGCGGAGCACGCAAGGGCTCAACACTCCGCGAACAACAAACTACCTGTCTGAGGCAAAAGCATAAGCCTGAAAGATGGCGCACGGGCCGCCTGCCGCCTGCCCTGATTCTGCCGGCCGCTCTTCCATAACGACCGATTGCAGCTGTAATCTGACGGAACACTTTTATGGCCTCAACCATCGCGATGACGGGAGCACGGCCTTCTCGCTTTTTCATGCAGGCCATACTTGTTATGCCTGTGATGTTGTCTGACTTGCATCGTAATTCACGGCTTAGCCTATCGGAGAGATCTGCTCCAGAATATAACGCTCTTTGGTGAAGCAGTACTGCTGTAGTATTAAGCTGCGTGCTCTCGGAAGCTACATGCCTTCATAACAGTATCTTCATATGAAGAGCAACATGATTTAGATTATTTCCCATATAATTTTGAACACAGCGTTGAATGTTGGTGTAATCACCTGTTCACTAAAAACACCGTAATACACTTTTGTGCAGACAATATTATATATAATGATTGTACCTTTAAAAGACTCACTAACCCGACCTGGCGATGAGTTCGAAGTGTTTGTTCTCTACCATTGCAGTTAATCACTGTTTTCTTCTCCTCTCCAGAAGACCCCCAACTGACCCAACAACCGTGCATCGATCTGTAATAAATAGTTCAATTGATTTCATGATGTAAGGCATCATATATAAAACCTAATATGAGTAATTATGACTGTTGTAATTACAGGGTAGCCTGATATGGCAGAAATATTGATACTACAGGTGCGAATTTCTTTCTGTAATATTTCATAAAGTTTTTGAACACCTTAGTCCTAATTAGGACTGAGAAGGATATAATCAATGGTATAGATACTTTGTAGCTCCATAAATGACGGACCGGGATCGAGTTGACACTCTGTTGATTACTGAGGGAAAAAATGCTTGGAATGATCGGTTTTCACGTTTCACGATTCTACTACACAACATTGTCGGAAAAAGAAAACTACCTTAAAAGAGCTTTAAAAAGATGAAATTTGGAATCATTGCTTGTGAAGGCAAGTTTTAACAGACAGGCTTGCCGCCAAATTTCATGCCCCAAGACGCTGGCAAAATTACTTACATAAATAACACTGATTTTTTTCTCACATGCATAAGGTCACATTTTCATATTTTATCCTTCGCACAATTGTCGGTTACTAATCCGCGGACATGTACAGCGATTGTCTAAACTGCTTCATTAAGTACGAAATGCTGCATGCTGCAAAAACTGTCATCATGCCTCACAAAGGGTGCGTTTTAACAACATCTATAGACTCAGAAAATGCGCTAAAATGTAGGAACGTCTTTTCGTATTTTTTCTTTTTGTTCGTTCTCTTTTGTACAGCGGGGAATATAATGCTTGAGGAACGATAAAGCTGCCCCGCCACGGTGGTCTAGATGTTATGGCGCTCGACTGCTGACCCGAGGTCGCGGTATCGAATCCCAGTCGCGGCGGCTGCATTTTCGTTGGAGGCGAAAATGACTGAGCCCGTGTACTTAGATTTAGGTGCACGTTTAAAGAACCCCAGGTGGTCGAAATTTCCGGGCCCTCCACTATGGCGTCTCTCATAATCATATCGGGTTTTGGGACGTTAAACCCCAATATTATTAGGAACGATAAAGCTAGAATAGCATAGCGCAGTTTTCGAACATAGCCCCGCCACGGTGGTCTAGTGGTTATGGCGCTCGACTGCTGACCCGAAGGTCGCGGGATCGAATCCCGGCCGCGGCGGCTGCATTTTCGATGGAGGCGAAAATGTTTGAGGCCCGTGTACTTAGATTTAGTGCACGTTAAAGAACCCCAGGTGGTCGAAATTTCCGGAGCCCTTCACTACGGCGTCTCTCATAATCATAGCGTGGTTTTGGGACGTTAAACCCCAGAATTATTATTATTAGTTTCGAACATAGCTGTAGTTTTGCAAACGCCCCTTCTGTGCGTATTTTCCTGCAAAACTGCATGGCGAGCCTACTCATCAATAATAGATCGACAGCTGCCAAGCCACAGATTCATCTGATTGACGGTGCGCTTCGAATGCGGGAGCGCGATACACCGGTTAGGTAAAAGGGCGCGCAAGAAACGTTGCTCTGTTACTATATCCACGCTTACGTGCAAATGGCAAGGGAATTGCGGTATAGCTGGGAGACCGATGGCAACATATATACCAATGGCGACAGCTCGGTAATTTATCACCGGAGCCACGCAATAACGAAGGCGCGACGTATAGGCCCTGTCGTTGATTCGGTGATAGGTAAAATAAGCAAGTGCAAGTGTGCTGAAGACGTAACGATTGAGTCAACGGGGCTAACTGGAAGCAAGGGCACGACGTCCCAGTGTGGACGCTGACGTCAGCTGTGGCGGTCGTCCCTTTGCAAGCACGTCTGCTGTCGGTTGTGTACATTCGAAGAACTGGCCTGGTGGGCGTGGAAGCACTGTTTTAGGAGCGCGTCACGTTCACACTTGGCGCTGATGGAAATGGGTCGCCTTCACGACTACGCCAAGTACCGCTGGCACCGCTTCGGGCACCAATTGCTGACTGGCTCGCCGTCCTAAAGAAGCTGGACTTTTTCACATTGTCGCAGTATTTTTTTCTTTGTAACAGATTCGGTACAAAGTCACGGTTCCCAAATGTACTCGGCTCGTTTAGACTCCGCGCTGATGTGGATCTCGCTCTAACGACGCCCCGAGGTTCGAGCGGTGCAACGGCCAGATGAATTGAAGGCAATGTGCCTTTCAGAAGATGGATAAGTGCCCGCAGCAAAAAAAAAATGTAAAAGAAAAAGTATATATATATATATATATATATATATATATATATATTATATATATATATATATATATATATATATATATATATATATATATATATATATATATATGTCTATTAAAGAAAAGTAGTCACAGTGAAAAACATAACATTTATTCTAAGCTTTCGGCCGGGACCGGCCTTTATCAAATAATGCATTCGTACATGGCGTACGGGTTTAAGTACAGATTTTGTCAATACATAGATGTAGACACAACCATCGTGATTCGTTGGACCATGACATGGGAGGTGGCCAGAACAACAACAGCACAAACAATCCTAGGGAGAGAGCGACACGCATACAAGGCATACCTGCCAAGTTTGGAGGAACGGAATCCGGGAGATCTACTCAACGGAGGGGGGGGGTACTGCGATAGCAATTATATGACACACTGTCAGCGGGATTTTGCGGTCGCCGCTGATCTGTACAGAGTCCAAACCGATAACATCGCTTACGCATCGTCTGTTTCACGTGCGAGTAAATGCTCGCTAGCGCTAGGGACGAACGCGATTGAAGCAGAGATGAAACGACCCGGCCGTCGCCGTCGCGCGAAAGGCACGTGCGATAACATCGTTCCGCGTGCGAGGCCTGTCGTCGCTTGCTTACCAGTTATTTCGTCGGGCAACGGACCATAAGAGGCACCGTTGAGACGGGGACGATCGCGAGCGCTGGCGAACGCGCTATCTCGACAGACATCGGTAACGGCTACCCTTTTAAGTGCTGGACTGCGGCGCAAAGTGCACAGCTACTTCATGCGCAATGAAACTGAGTTGAACCTTTCTACCATCGTTAAAAAAAAGAATTCTTTCTACTACGTGGCCATACAACTTTGCTCATGTGGCCAGACAAAGCACTGGACGCGCGGGGCAAAGCTGGATTTCCGGGAGATTACCTATGACCCGTACAACCGGGAGAAACGTTCAAAATCCGGTAGTCTCCCGGTAATCCGGGAGACTTGGCAGGTATGACAAGGTGACATACCAGCATTGCAATCTGTGAAGAGTAGAGTATAGGCGGGGTCAGAACATACACAAATAAATACAAACCGCGAAAACGAACCTACGTGTGTGGTTCGGAACGAGGCGGAGGGAAAATAAGAAAAAAATGAAATGGGGAGGCCACCCATCAACTACGACGCACGAAAGAAATCGCTCACGACGCCGGGTAACATGCAGCACGCGTTTTCCTTGTTGAGAGTCTTACCTTTAAAAAGCGCGCAAAAGCAGTAAGTGTTTGCCCACGCCTTTTAGAGAAGGGGTTCGGTACGGCTTTTGAAGTCGACCGGTCTCCCATTTAGCGTGGTAAGTGCGTTCACATCTTTGTCATTTTTTTCTTTTTTCCCTCCGCCTCTCGTTCCGAACCACACACGTAGGTTCATTTCGCTGTTGTTATTTATTTTGTGTATTTCTGACCCCGCTATACTCTACTCTTCACAGAGTGCAATGCTGTGTGTGTCATCTTGTATGCTGTCTCGCTCCTGGGATTTGTTTGCTGTTGTTGTTCTGGCCCCTCCCCTGTCCAGGTCCACGAATCACGATGGTGTGTCCTACATCTATTTGACACAGCCTGTACTTAAACCCGTACGCCATGCACGAATTCATTCTTTGATAAAGGCCGGTTCCCGGCCCAAAAGCTCAGAATAAATGTGTTTTTTCACTGTGTACTAGTTTTCTTTCATATAAGTCACAATAGCCAGGAATATTCTTTCGAAACCATAATTCTATCTATCTATATATATTCTAATATATATATATATATATATACAATATAGATAGAGAGAGAGAGAGCGAAGAGAGAGCGAGAGAGGAGTCAACTTCCAAATTAAAGAATTTAATGTAACTTTAGTCTCGTAGGTGCCCACGAATCATAATGAAGATCTGTAAGTGGAAGACCCTAGATTTATTTTCAATTTACACAAGACATCGATCCACCGTAACTCTTGGCTCGAAGCGAAAAAGGTCGCGTAGGCAACCTTTTGTTGACTCGTTGACTGCGTCGCGTAAAATCGATTCACGCAATGCGTGGGGTTAGACTTTACTTTGTTAAAACATTCGCCACCAGGAGACAATAGGCTAACGCTATCACGGGAAGCTTTAATTATATGCCGGTGAGTTCAATTCAAGATGGCCGAAAGTAATTCTGAGATGGTAGCAAATACCATTTGCTACACTACACCTTGGCGAAGCTGCGGGTTATGAATCTGGACGAGTAATGGAGTTGCTCATTGGTGGCCGAACTTTTAGTAAAACCCTTTACTGATAAATCAAAACTACGTACAATCTTTTCTCGGCACTTTTATAAGCAGGCATGTCGAAGGGTACCATATGTAGGCAACCAAGAAATTACCCGCTTTTTTTTATTGGCGAGTAAGCTTGTGCGAAAGCGTTCACTGACTGACTGTGCGGGATTGCTTGTATTCTCAGTATCATTTATGTGTTCTCAAAACCATTCACTACGGAGTTCAAGCAATTAGAGCGCAGCTCTTAGGGCGCGTTCACACTGAGACATTCGGGCGGCGAGAGGCGGCGGAATCCGCTTCGGCGACAGCGAGATCCGCCGGAAAAGCCCTTTCCGCGATCGGTCCTGGACCGATTTTGTGGCAGCTGCCGCCGGATTCCCCACCGCGAACCAATCGGAACGCGAGTCGAACATTCCAAAAATGGCGGCGCGCTTGTGATATCGCAGTCGCGAAGCCCGCAGCAACGGTGAAGTCTTTCGTAAGCATCCTTTAGTCTCAATAACGTCAAGTGTTGTCGCGATTAGCATCTTTGCATACACCATCGCGATCTTGCAAAACGGGGAGCATTATCTCGGCTCGACCAAGCGTCTCGCGTCTTGCAAATCAGAACGAACCAACCACAACTGCTTGCGTCGTTCTGTTCGGCGAATGCATGTTTCTCTCGTCAGACATCCCCAGAAAGTGCTTTCCAGCAGGCCCAGCAGTTCGACAACCCTGCTCCTGTTATGCGCTTCGCCGTAACGAAACGCGTACGCAACGCAGAGCGCGTCGATGCCAGCGTTCCTTCGCGCGAAGGGACGATGACAACTAGGCGCCCTAGTTTCGGCGGTGCGGTTACTAAGCGGTGTGAACAATGTTGAATTTCGGCGGCGCGCGAATTCCGGTCGCTGTGGCCGGCGGAATCCCAGTGTGAATGAGCCATTAGGCGTCCGTTCCTGCGTTGAGCGTCATCGCCGTTGGCGTCGGCGGCGTAACCGATAGTGCGAACGACGACGAAAGAGAGCGAACGCACAGTCTGTCGATATCACGAGCCACTGTCCTT
Organism: Rhipicephalus sanguineus; assembly: GCF_013339695.2. NCBI lineage: Eukaryota > Metazoa > Arthropoda > Arachnida > Ixodida > Ixodidae > Rhipicephalus > Rhipicephalus sanguineus. Next base: position 246,028 of record NW_023615499.1, read on the forward strand.
GAACCTCGCTTTCTTCCTCTGCGGGCGCGCTGGCCCTCGGTCGGAGCTCGTGCGCATGCAGGGCTGGCACGTGCACTGCGGCTGGCTTCGCTGTCGTAACAGGGCTGTGGGCGTTCACTTGGTTCGCGACAGCTGCAATGCAGAGTATATAGTGTGCGTAGCGCTCGAGCGCTGCCAGTTTCTGTGGCAATATGTAACGAATGTTACATTGCTACAACTGCGGATAGTCAAAACTCAAACAAAGCTGGCGTTGCCCGAACACGAGGCTGCGCTCAGCGAATTAGGCAGTATTGTAATCGCCGGTGAATTTTTTAATTTGTCGTAGCTTAAGTCGTCGCTTCAGTTGTTCATCAGCAGAACATCCGTTTGAGGGGCACTTTTTCATTGAATGTTTGACTTGTCACTGGCCCATGTGCCGAACTTTAAATGGCTGAAATGAAAAAGAAGCAGGCATAAACAGCCTCCTGTGAAATAGCTGCCAGACAGGACGACCGGGGACCTAAGCGAAGCTCTTAAAAAATACCCTGGGCCAGCGCCAGGGGCGGGGGCTCAGCCCCCCCCCCCCATGAGGCAGTCCAGGGGGGGGGGGGGGCAAGCCCCCCAGCCTATGAAATGTGGTACAGGGTAAACAGCTCATCGTGATAAAAAGTTGCCCCCCCCCCCCCCATCGCTACGGTACGCCTCTGCGCTTAAGGCTTAAGAACTACGTGAAAGGTTGACAGAGTGGACACGTGAGACAGCCCACATATGAGGAATAGCAACGCGAAACGATGGTGAGGCCCTTTTCCAAATATTCTTGGGTTTTCGATAGCAGTGAATAAAGAGCGCATTCATTGAGACATATTGTTCATACTGACACACTTAAGGATCAGATCCGTTTTTTCCCTGTGTAAGAAGAGCTAAATATAATATAGCCTAACGATGACGTTACATTATTGTTTTGGTTGTAAAGCTACAACTGCTAAGAACGTATCGATCACGTGATCTGACATCACTTTGAGTTGGCTTTGAGTTGGCTTTGTTAAGCGTCACCTACCGCTGTCGGATGCCAACTGCACCGTGATCATACAAACGCAGCGAGACCTTTGTTATATACAAATGCTTTAATTTCACCAAGACACTTCTCTGAGGCCTGAAGAAATACTATCTAGTCATCACGTGCAGGGCGATACCATTTCCGTAACAACAAGCTGAAGGAACGTGAAGCACTAACCTAATACACCAGAGGTATATGTTACGAGTTTGTGTGAATCGTATCATTAAGTAAGGCTAGTGGTTCATAGATGCAGCAGGCACGTTACACTGCGCGAAGAAGACAACACGTTAGAAACATAGAACACGCACCACACAGAAGCGTGGGTGCGTGTGCGTGTTCTATGTTTCCAATGTTTTTTCTTCTTCGTGCAGTTTAAACGTGCCTGCCTAATCATATCACATCTACCAGCATTTACGGCAGTATATATGTACGAATTTAACAGAGCTTTCTGATATTCAGCTGCCTGCAGTCTAAGAATGCTTACCAGAATGAACCTTTATCAGATCGTACCGCGAGCTGATTTGACAAATTTCATTGCGATTTAAAATGCTGTATAACATCAATAATGTGTGTGAGCTGGTTTCTCTGGCTATCTGCCGTGAGACTAAAACGCGACGTCCAATGCGCACTGGGACAGAGCAGCGCACTAGTGAAACGTTCTGTAATTGAAGTCATCAATATTTTAACTGCATTTAAGGTGTTCAAGAAAATTTTCGTGGTGGCTTGAGAGCAGCGCATTAAATTTTAAAGATAAAGGGATAGGGGAAAACAGACGATGTTATTTAATGAGCACGCGGAGAGGTTCGTGTTTCTTTATACGACTGTCTGCTGTAAATAGGGGGCTAAACATGTCCGCTTGAAACTCGCTCTGTCAGAATGAATTTGTATCTCAGTGTTGGGAAGCGTTACAGTGAGAGGGTTAATTGTAAGCAGTTTTGTGTGTGACCGTGTGACATCATACTTTAACCGGCGCAACAGCTGATCCCGATGAGCCGAGCTGAAGCCGTCAGGCGGATGAAGGCGTGAAGCGAGAAGGTTTCACGGGGATCGAAAGGATTCATTTACTAAGAAAAAAGTCCTTCTGAGGCAGCGGCAGGAACTTTGTCGTGACGTTTAAGGCGCAGATATGCTTGATTGAATGATGGCTGTCATATGCTATGCAACGCAAGGTTTACCACTCAGGCTTTCTGTGGTCAGGAACGATGATTCAAAGTACCGCACCGCGCAGGCACTCCCGTAAACAATTAGTGGAAATGTAGAATAATGCGAATTTATCAATCAGGTGAACCTGTCATTGCTGGCATTAAATGAAAAAAACCATCGTCCTGTAATTAACAGATGCCAGTATTTCGCGCACGCGTGATCGAATCGCTGCTTCATTTCGTCTTTCTTTTCTTTTTTTTTCCACACATCAAAGACGTCTCACACTATAGGAGACAATCCGCACAGTGCTAAACCTACATGTTGCTGCTGCTGCAAGACCCAGATTTCCAACAATTTTGCTAAACCAAACCTTTATGACACTGTACTTTTTCGACGCATCTTTCGGCTTCAACTATACTTCGTAAACGTACGCTTCCCCTTTCTATCTGTCAATGTCTCCATCACTTTTTCTTCCTTTATCTCTCTATACGTTAGTCCGTGACAAATGTGGGGACATAGGCGGCTGGAACATAACGCCCGTATATTCTCTTCGCTCTGAAATATCCGTTCTTTTTTCTTTACTCACCCACAGTAGGCCTGTTCCATCGGTTGCAGTAGCTTTGTCACGGCTGGGAGGAAATTCGATTCCGGACCGAAGTTTCGTCCGTGAAGCAAGAAGACTAGGGGTATCTGGGTTCAAAACAACTTTTGCCATAACCTAATCTTCTTCTTTTCGTGGTAGGAGAAAAATGGTGGGCGAATATGCATGAAACTAGGGTTCTCCTTCGCAATCGTACTTTCGCGATTTCTCGCCAATCCTTCCTTCCTGTAGTCGTGCAGCTAGGAATAAATTTCATTTCGCATACGAGAGACATTCTCGGGCAGCTTCCTGGCGACCGGCTGGCTGTATTGAGAGTAAGACTCAAGAATGCGAGAAGAAATATTATGTAGTGTTGTTGCTCGGAGCACTTTTGCTTTGCACGCTATATTTGCTTCGTGTTTTCAGACAAAAGCCTTTCACAGACTGGCTGAGGATAAAACTTACCACGTTACCGATCCGTAACATAAAAGATTCACGATTTTTTCCCGCATAAAATATCTTTCTTCGGTGGCCTTTAGCACGCTAGCCAAAACGCCTGTCTATATTTGTGCCTTGAACTGCGCCTATTTCGTGTCCTTTTTTGATGACGACGAAAAACCAATTTTATACGCGCATTAAATATCCATAGAGCGGATCGTATTTCACTTCCAGTCACTTCACTTCATTTGACACACACGTGTACACACACACACACACACACACACACACACACACACAACACACACACACACACAACTATAATTATATATATTATATATATATATATATTATATTATATATATATAATTAGATATATATATATAATATAATATATATATATATATATATATACTAACCACTTGTACATTTACGTACAAGTGGTTAGTATATATATTATATATATATATATATATAATATATATATTATATATATATATACTAACCACTTGTACATTTACGTACAAGTGGTTAGCCTCCTAATTATACAATATTAGCTAGCGATACTGTAAAAAGTTAGTCTTCAATGGCGGTGATGCTTCCAGGAAAGCGGTTCCAATCGTGTGAAACCGCGTTCCAATTGCAACTTTTGCCAGAAGTTCTCTTATACGTTTCCTTGTGGCTTTCAGTATGCGATCTAACCACCTTGTACATGGGTGCCCACTGATATTCACGAAACAAGGAGTAGTTCGTGCCGCATTCGTGCGCCTCTTTCTTTATCATGTCAATAAAGAAAAACTAAAGTACGGAGCCCTTCACACCGGAGACTTGGGATACCTATTTATGCTGAGCTAGAAAATAATCGGACTCAATCATTGCACTGTTTTGCCTACATTCACTGATCATTTTAACAGCAAAGCTTTTAGTCGAATTGTAGAGGTTGCAGTGGCGTTGCGAAAAACTCCCTGCGCCATTGCCTGGAAACGGCCAAGCACTCCACGCGCTCTGCGATGGAGACCGCCGCGCATAACGTCCCATGGCAGTTTGAAGCCATGGGCACAAAAAAGAGTGAAAATAAGATAGAAAGAAAAAGGAAGCAAACACCGCGACCAGATACCGCATCACCTAACCAAGCCGCGCATGTGCGGTCGCTAAGCCATGCCCACGGACACAGACATCGCGCGCAACCTCCGCTCTATAGTGCATAGACTGGCTGCGTACTCCCGCGGAGGAAGCCGCGCATCTGGAAGGGAGACGTCTCGGACGACGGGGAGTACGAGCGGCTACGGGCCTGTGCTCTGCTGTGCCAAGCATTAGGCGACTTAGTGCAAACTTCCCGAATTTCTTTTTTTTAATCGCACGAGCAGCGAGCAGCACTCTCCTTTCTCTTCCAAGCCCTTCCGGTCGAGCACTTACTTCCGGTTTTCCGAACATTCAGAAAATGTTTTCAAAAATGGAAATTCACGGTTCTGGTTCAAGTTAAGAGCTATACTGTATGCATATGATATCAGAGCTTAAGTTTTTTAATATAAGGACCAATTAACTGTCAGGATGAATAATGAATAATTACAATTAATTTCTTTAGGTAATTCAAAGATTGTGAGCAGCTGGGGTCGTTGCGGCACCTGGCGGAGATCTCAACCACGCGCTTCTTTCTACGTGGCCTCTGAGATCCGCGTCGACAGCGCGACGAAAGGCAAAGTTCACCTAAGGAATACACCAGGGCACATGAACGCCGACTTGCGAGTGTCACTACCAGACACTTAAGTCAATGATTATAGGGCCGCCTCCAACATTTTTTAAACACGAAAGTGTCTTATGCCGGGGTGAACCAAGACTTAACTGACGTATTTCCGTCACGGAAATGACGTCGAAAAATTCACACGATCAGACGGCAAAGAACTTGAAGAAAAAAAGTTCCATCAAAAAGGGTAGAACCCACGAACTCTCGGTCCGCGACAACATATGCCGGGCACGCTATCAATGCGCTGTGGTCACGCACTATGGAGGCGTTACAAACGCGCCTTTTATATGTCACACTTTCCTTTCATAGTGATCTTGGTCGGCGGGGTGGTGTCGCCGTTGGAAGCGGTAAAGTGAAGTAATGCATTATGAACATGGCCTCCGCGATTAGCTCATTCAACGCGTCGTTGCTGCGCGTCCGTCCGGTTCGGCGCGTTTACAATAGGAGAAGTGCGATTTTGTCAGCGCCTTAGCACACCGCGAGGTGGCAACCTTAGCCCAAGCCTCAGTCTGGCTTATAGCAAACAGGGTGTCGGAACGAAATGTTTTAGGGGCGTAGCTCCTCTTAGTCCAACCTTGTCACGCGTCCGGCGTAACCGGCAGTATCTCCCGAACAGTATAATAGATGGCGCTGTCTCATAGAAGTACATAAAAACTGCAGTTCAGGGACGATATTCTAGATGGCGCTGTGCACAATGTGTCGTCATCACCATTTCTCGTCTCATTTCCTAGATGACGTTGGTCCAATAGAATTGTGTGCAAATGGCGCTTGTGTGAATCGACACTAGATGGCGCTGGAATTGCCGCTGCTCTCGGATTGGCTGCTGCGCGGGCTGCGCGGGGATGCGCGGGAGCGAGCGCCTCTCTCATTCTGCTGGATCGTCGCCGTACGTGTCGGATCGTTGGCGGAGCATGGACGATGCGCAGCGGCGGGCGCTCGCTTGGCGGCAGCCAGGCGGATCCCGTGACGGTGCGCGCCAAGGACGCCGCTGAGAAACGGGCTCAACGAGAAGCGGATCCCGAGACCATGATTGCTTCAGGAGCTTCGCCCATGCTCTTCATCATTCACCCGTGGATATGCAGTAACTTTATTTTCGTTTCGGTTTTAGTTTCGTTCCACCGCAAAAAGTTCCGTTCCGTTTCTTTTCCGGAACGAAAAAAAAATGTTCCGTAACGGTTCGTAACGGTTTATTGTGGAAACGTTTGAAGTTAAGGTAATCATAAAGAACATTGGATCTGGGATTTAGTTACTTGCCCCCTCTTAGGAAAGTGGGGCAAGGGTAAAACACGTTCTTCAGAGGAGCGGAAGTAACTGTACCACGAATTCCTACCAACTAGCAAAAACCGGTATTATTTTCAAAGTCAATATTTATTTTCTCAAAAGACAAGTAGGAATTTTTTAATGGGCTCAATGCTTTGTGTCAAGGGAGTGAGCACGATCTCAGAAGCAGCAGGTTATTGAGTGTACTCTCTGATGTGCGAGACCGCTTTTCCGATTAAAAGATCGCCAGGCCTGCGCGGAACACGCAGCACAGTCGCAGCAAAAGCTGGAAGAGTGTACTTTGTAAAGCCCGTTGGAGAGTCTCTTGGGGCAATAATACAAGTACACATGCAAGGTACCTGCTACGCCATGAATCATCCCAATTTTTCTGATGAAGAGAAGTTCCCACTACGCCATTTTTTGTCATTCATCAGAGTCTCGTGGTACACGCTATACACATCGGTAAGGCATTATGTGTACTTTGTGCTGTGACTGATGATGATAAAGAATTATGGCAGGGCACTTTGCAGTGGGTGGGAAGCAGTGTTGCGGAATGGGCGCCTCCATTCCATTTTATTTCATTGCGGGGAATTAGAACTTGCGGCTATTCCATTCCTTTCAATTCCTCGGAATGAAAAAACAGCCCATTCGCACTCTGGAATGACCGGCAGTTCAATTCCAATCCTGTAATTCCTCGACGTAGGAAAGGCATCTTCATAGTTTTATTGAATTAAGAACGAACGCCCCATAAAGCTGATCTCATCAGATGCATTAAGAACTGCAAAAGTACGCAAAACACGTTAACAGGATCGAGGGATAGTTGCTTGGTGACATATCTCGTGCAGTACGACCACCCTACTAATTCCCATAGGGCAGTTCTCCCGCTGCCGATAGTATTTGCGTGGTCAACATGTTTGAACGAATGGTGGTGTTTCAATATTGTTTAAGCTTAAATCTGTTAATGCTAAAATGACGACATAACGTATTTTATGCTGACAAAAGCGCCTTTGCATCGAGTAAGGAACACTGGGCCGCACTGCCCGTCAGAACTCACGCTTGTCAAGCGCGCCTCGCAAGCATGGGGGTGAGGAGAACTCTCTGCGTTCGCCTGTGCGCAGGTATGCAATGTCTTCCTTGCCGCAAAGGTTATTTACATGTGTCAGGTACTAAACTGCTCGTGAGATAAAGATAAGGTTGTGCATAGAGTATTCGCCATTTTCGTGCGGGGGTATCAAAATGGGAACCAACGCGCAGGGGTAATTTGTTTCTCCCTTAAATATGTGCTGGGATAATGGATTTGTTTATACACTAACTTATGCCTCGGTTTGTAGTAGGCGTGTTGCTTATAATGTGCCATGCTTGTAATCAGCCAAGTCATTTAAAAAGTACGACCTTATTGTTAAATTCAAGGCTCTGACTTACTAATTTGAAGTTTGAAAAACAGGACGTAGACGAAAACGTGCTCTATTTTCGGGAAAAGACGTAATTGAATTCCCATTACATTCCATGCAAATGCGCTTAATTTCATTTCCATTCCATTCCTCGAAGCGTTGTCCCCATTCCATTCCGGGGTCGCGAAAATGTGGAATGATTCCGGCGTCATTCCAATTCTGGGGCAACTCCGCAACACTGGTGGGAAGCATTAAACAACACACACTTTGCGCTTTTAGCATTGTGTGATGACTGGTTGTTATTTTATTCTTCTGCCAAGCTATATTACAATATTAACGCGATTCCTTGCCGACATGACGGCTGTATAAAGTATTTTTGCGAAGGTGTTACAAGCAAAAGCGTGGCACAGTGGTGGGAGACCCGACTGCCACGCAGAGGGCGCGGGTTGAAATTCCATCCGATCTTAGAAATTTGTTTCTCATTTAATTTTTGTTATATCACGCGATGGCGGTCACGGCCACCGGCGGCGGCGGACAACTATGGCGCAAACAGCCGTTGTGATCTCATAAGAGGTTTCGCTGTAACAAACTTCAGCGCCGACAATGTCCTCTTTGCGCTGGCCTGCGTGAAAGGCACGCAAAAGTTCACTTGCGTTAATATAAACAGCTCTGGTTGCCACTGCTTTTGTTTTTCACACAATTTCAACATATATTTGCTTTGGAATTCCTGCCTGAGGTACGCTCTATTACTGGACCCTGAGATATGCTCACAATGCATGAGCTCAGTTGCTCCGGATTGGAAAGTTTTCTCGTGAATCGAACAACGATTGAAAAAATTTCGGTTTCACTCCGGAACGAAATAATAAAGTTTCGGTTACGTTTTCGTCCCGATCGAAAATATCGTTTTTTTCGTTTTTCGTTTTCGGGTTTCGTTCCGTTCCGACACCCTGATAGCAACTATGCATATTAAAAGGAGCTCTGCGACGCGCGCCTGCCTCGCCTGGCTGTAACACCGCGTTCCCCGCTTAGACACGACGAGCGTTGCGTTTCCCTCTAGCCCCGCCGGGGGTTCAATAATTCTTTAACATGCGGCGGGATGGCGACATTAGCTCAAATTCTCCGACCAGTGAGCGAAGCTCATCTGGCTGTCACTCCGCTTTCTTGATTACGCTCTCACCGTTAACTAGTACAACTACCACAAAGGTTTGTTTAATGATTGATCATGGATGTTAGTCGTCGGGATGGAGATGTGCCACCACGCGTCAACGTGTGCGCATCCACGTTAAACGGTGCCTTAGCTGCCAAACACCAGACATTGTGCAAGCTTCTTATGTCAATGTACAGTAAACCTCCAACTACTTCTGTATAAGGACACGTTTTACGTTCGTGTTACACTGATCCCTATGACGGAAGGATCAAACGTTTTTTTCTTTTAATCTTTTTCTTTCAGTTGAGGCGCGGGCAAATACACGATTGAAGCCATGTTCTTTGACATACGTGACGTAGTCCTCTTGGCAGAGACAGTTGGGCACTTCATCTTCCTCGAAACCACTTCGTCGAATGGCGTCGGATGGCGTGTCGTCTGTGTCCTTTTTTGTTTCTTCCAGCCTGTCTTCTCCTGCTGCTGCCTGCCTGTCAATCGGTCTAACGCTGCAGCGAAGATAGCGCTCCTCGTAATCGAGTTGTCGCGCCACGGTCCGTTCGCGGTAGATAGGCTCTGTTCTATCACGGAGTAGTTTGGGAACGTAACGTATATCATAGCTTTCACAGGCAGATGACTGAGATGATAGATCGCGTGACGAACTCTCACTGGAGTAGGAAAGCCCTTCGTGCCGTGCTTCACCGTGAGCCGCTGAATGACCGCGACACACGACAGCGTCTCTTTTGCGTAGCCACTCCGAATTGCGTACATCTCTGAGGTATTTGAGTAAGGGCGTCATCTCCTGCGGGGCCAATATAACGTTGCGTATAACACCATTTCGTTTACGTATTGGTTACCTAGCATGTTTCGTTGGCATAAAAATAAACCACTCAATAACACGCGCTCTTTCGTCAATAGGTCTGTGAGATATCAGCTCGTCTTACACGTAGAGCTTTAGTTTACGACCGGTTCAACATCTCTGAACTTCACTTTCTCTCTGTCTTTCTCTGTGTCTTTAGCTCCTCTCGCTTATGTCGTGACGAATCATTTTATAACTGAGCACGGAGGCGCGTTCACTGCCACTTATTCGTCGGTATGTTCGACTGGGCATACTCGGTGTGCGAACATTCTTCTCGAGCCCTCCAGAATAAGAAGGGGTCAACCTGTAGATGCATGGATAGACAAACAGAGCAAGAGGTGAGAAGGGAAGTCTACAGCGCAAATTGATAAATCCATCTACCGAGAAGTTAAGGATTCGGCGCCATAAGCATCCGAGTACGTAAAGATGTGAACGAAAAGGTACCAAAACCTGCATTGGGCGAGGAGCATTACGCTGCGTAGAGGTGTTGAACTTGCTAAGACGGCATGCCGCTACACTGCTTCAATGCTAATCGCATTAACATCCCCATTCATCGTGATACGGTCTCTTGCACACTGTTTTATTACAAATACAGAATGAGGCGTATATTCTAGATTAATTTTTGGAACTTTGCTTACATAGCTTCTGCGTCGCGGGCCAAATCTAACCAGGCTTAGGCAGTTCTCTTTCAGCTACGCACTCTACGACAACACTCAGGAATTTGCAGATGCCGCGCACACGTCTTGCGTAGAGCGAAAGCTGTATGACAGTGACAAGTCACTGAAAAACAGTCTCTGACGAAACAAAACTATGCATCACGTGGTATTGCCACAACTGCATTTTGCACAATGTGAAGCTTCTGCGCCCGTGGTGGTGTACGGAAGCGTTCAACATATATGTTGTTTTAGGAGTCGATGTCGGGTCCAAAAACTATACAAAACCCTGAGCGTCAGTGTGAATTAAAGGTTCTAAGCATAAAATAAAAAGTGAAATTATAGTCAAACTTCACTCCTTCTCTCAACCTTGTCTCTACCTCTATCTCATTACTCACCGAAGCCACGGTAAGTTTACTTCACTAGAGATGATAGAACCGGCACTCTGCGGGGATACACACATTATGAATTCCCATCTCAAGTATAATGAGACAGTTAAGACTCTTTAGCAGGTAAAATCTGTTTAAGCTTCAACGTTTTCAGGAAAGTCCTAAGTACTCAAATGCATAGGCGCGTAAAGCTCACGGCTGCTTCTGACAAGAGTGGACTAGGAACACGTGTTCTGGCTGTAAATAACGAGGACCCGTGGTCGTAGATCAGGAACACGTCTTTACTTAATGATGGCTAGCTCCGAATCCCACTTCGTTCTTCACTTTTACTGTCTCTCGCGCCTCTCCCCGAGCCCATGCCCCACTTCTTTATTTTCAACACTCCGAGGGGACGGGACGAACGTGACATAGGTCGTTTCGTTTCTGACAACATGCGCAACCTAAGTACAGGGCTTGAGAACGTGGTCCGGTTCAAGACGAACGAAACGAGCTCTGTCCATTGCATCTCGGAATGTAGCGATGTCACTCGAAGATATGTCTTCTTCTTGCCCCATTCCCGCGTCTCCAACATAAATATGCGTTGAAGCCTGGTCTGGGCGGTAGCGCGCCGATGTGGCATGAAAATGATGTGCGCGCTTCAATCTCCGCCGTTTCCATCCTGGCACGGCTGGTGGTGTGCTCCACATTCAGGTTCTCCTGCCCACGCTTTACCGCAGCGTAATGGCGTTGTGTCCTCCACGAAGTGCCTGGACATCTGCGGCGATCTTTGTTTCTGCGGCACGAACTGTGCGACATCCCGAATTCGGAGGCATGGACGCATTTTCTTCCGATAGGCTCATCACATCAGTGGCGAGTTTCTGTGCCTGGCTCTCCTTCTGCTGCTGGGAACAAGCCGGTTGATGCGCTTGCGCACTGCTCTCGCGATGACGGGTTCGCATTCGGCGACGTCTCAGGGCACTGAATTCACTTCCGGAGCAGAAACAGCGCTTTCACTTCCTTTTCTAGACGAACTCCCCTGTTTTGGTCAGAACACTCGTCCAGTTCCTCGAAGTTGAGCGGAACAAATTCGTGACGTCCAGGCTGTGCTCCAACGACGAAGACACCACAGGGAACGCAGTAGACTGCTAGCTTCCCGCCAAAGAGATCGAAGGAGCCATCGTTGCTTGGGAAGGCGGTCGGCAGGTTCCTCACTTGCACGCTTCCCAGTTGGTCTCTGCCAGCCCCCTGTTCATCTTCGGCCTTGACCTTCACAGCACTGCTTCCCCATTTGTTTGATTTACCCGCTGGGCTGCCTCGACCTTAGTCATCGGTGATCTTCTTCTCGTGGTTCTACAATGTACTTCAAAATGCCCAAAATGTTCAACTTCTTCTACCTGTCTGTCCAGTAGTCCTAACGCTGTGCTGGATCAGCAGAGTCAAGTGATTTGTTCACGAAGTTCATCTATCACGCACGTCGTTGCCGCTCACCACCGCCAAATGAGACCTCGATCGTTGGATCCTCTCTCGGCGGCTCCATGTTTCTGCAGGTCATCACGGCCGATTCGGTGTTATTCCCTTCCCTTCGATCGAAACGCTCTCATCATTTTCTGGACTCGCAGACAATCCACTTTCGTGGTTGGAATCGGTGCCTTCGAAACTTGCCATGTCTCTTTGCATGCCTTCGGAAATGCTGTCACAGTCGTCGGCGATTTTGCACAAACCAGCTCGGTTGTAGTTTTCCGCTGTCACGTCTGGCATAAGCAAAGGCGGGTAGCACGTGTCACGTAGATGAACAGACTGTTCGCGGTCAGACAGAAAATACTGCCCATCAGCGATAGCTTGCAATACCTTCTCATGGTAGTCTGCAGCATCTTCGACTTCCTTTTCAACTGCCTCGTCAACAATAACGTCGATGATCTTCTATCCAACTGGCGGAGTTCAGCTTCCTTGCTCTTCAAAACGGCGACTTGCCTGTTGACCTCGCGCGCCTGGTGTAGCGGGTTCTGCAGTAGTCCTGTCAGGAGCGTAATATTTCTGTCGAGACGCTGGCCCTGACAGTTCCACGCACCTTCTGAGACGCTCGGCTGAAGTCATGGTAGTCCCGGGACTGACCACTCCCGGTTTTCACGCAACCAATGTAAATAACGAGGACCGTGGTCGTAGATCAGGAAACACGTCTTACTTAATGATGGCTAGCTCCGAATCCCACTTCGTTCTTCACTTTCCTTACTGTCTCTCGCGCCTCTCCCCGAGCCCATGCTCCACTTCTTTATTTTCAACACTGGCCAAAGCTTCAGCGCCGTCTATGCAAATGAAGCAGCGGAGGTGGTTAATAGTAGCGACCCGAAACCATCATGCAAATTATGAAAATGGGGCCCGCAGCTAACGAAGGAAGATGCTCCCCATGGCTCAACTTAAAGTATGACGCCGTCGGCGCGCGTTGTTCTCATGTTCCACGGTCACAGATCGAGTTCATTCTAGAATTTATAATCAGCCATGAGATATAGAGAGAATAAGAATAGAAGAAAGGCAGGGAGGTTAACCAGAGCTGAGCACAATGAAGCCGGCCTTCTGTGCTACACTACTCAAGCCTTCATTGGAGCAACGCTAGTTGAGCACACAGAAGCCTAGACGCTCAACTCGACGCCCACCGTGAACACCTAAAGTTGCTGCACTGGATGCAAATGAATCTGCGCTCAGTTCCCATTGCTCCTGGTTAACGAGGTTAAGCTTCTAGCTCTCCTACTCTGACAGTGCCAAGCCGTTTACGACAGGTCTAGTGCGAGCGTTTGCCTAGGTTTTTGTCTTTAACACGTTAAGGCTCTGGACTAAGTTCTGTACTTAGAAAGCAACTGCTTTCCCATGCATGAAAACGCATGCTCGGGTAGGACCGAAGAACCTCTCAAAAATCCTTACGTTCCGCTTAGCTATTCAAACAGGTGCCGGCCAGCTCCGTCATTTTGCACCTTGAATACCGCTCAGCGAGTTGCGCGAACTTTCCACCGTATAGTTGTTAGATGAGAATTAGAGAAAGCTGGTTAAAAGAGGTTAATAGAAGGATGGGCGTTAGAGCGCTTATCGACAACGAGGATTTCCGCTCCGCAATGCAATAAACACTAGAACATTGAGTACAAGAACGTGTTCAGGTTAGTTTATCGCCAACGTTTCCTAGATAACTGAAAAAGAGCTACTTCAATACAAGAAAAAGTGAACTCTACACTCTACAAATAAAAGTAAGCGGTACATGTGTGTATATTTGTGTCTTGCTGTTCTCCTTATCCTATACACGCCACGTTACAGGTGTTAACGGCACATCAACGGTCCCAGGTAGCAGCCTTAGAGAAGAACATCGAATGTAAAATTGAAATAATTGAGAGCAAGACCGTCAGAGACCTGATAGCAATAATAATAATAATAATAATAATAATAATAATAATAATAATAATATAATAATAATAATAATAATAATAATAATAATCTTATTCTCGTGCGTCTGCTCGCCGGCTACTCAGATGAAAATATCACATGCAGAATCATCAAAAGCGTTTTCTTTTGATGTGCTATGGTTATGCGTAAGTGTGCGGAAACGCAGCGGATCGAACCAGAGTCTCTGAATAGCTTTTTGTTAAACAAAGTACGGCGTCGCACTATGGGAAAGCTTAATTTTATACGCAACGCAAGGCTGCCGCGCACTTACGCCCCCTTTCAAGCGCTTTGCCAGCAGGCGCATGCTGCGAAAGTGAAAGCCCACCTTGGTGCTCCGATTGCTTTCAGCGATAGACCTTCTAAACTAATTGGTGCTGAGCATTAGAAGTGGCATTCGCGGTGACAACGCCTTGCGAGCGCTGCGTGCCAAATTGTCGTTCCTGCTGCAGGGAACACGATGATGAATGTTGTTATGTACAAAAAAGAACAAAAACACCGACATCTACTGAAAGCAGGCCTCCGCTACAGAGCCACCACTTAAGATGATTGGGTAGACGACATTTACCTCAAAACGCTACTTCAATTCATACACAACTGAGGCCTTGCAGTGTACATGCAAAACATATGTACACACCAAGAATTACGTATTAAGGACAAGTATGCATCACAGAAAAACAAACTGCAACGGCGGATTGGGTACCCTTTAAACACTGCGACATTCCTACAGGTGTCGTGGCGGGCTCTATATGGAACCAGAGTTTCGTGAACAGTGGATGCAATCAAAAGACTCTGGTCGAGCGCATTGTAGATCGAGTTTGAAGTATCCTATGCCATTGAAAGAAACTGAATTAACTATACTGCACATAGGAGACGATATTGAAAAAAAAAAAAAAAAGAGAGAGCGTGTAAGCGAAGGCCAGTCCACTCCCCGTCGCGTTCCGCGGAATTCATTTGCAAGAGCCGCCTTTCTTCCTCCTTCCATAAGATATGCGTGGTCATACTTGTCAACCTGGGTATTGGCAGGCGCTTTCGCTATTGCAGAGCCCAAGAGTTCTCACGCTCGAGACGCTCTGAATTGAAAAAGGCGTGACAGCTGCCGTTGATGCAGGCGTGTAAGAATCCGAACAACTTTACTGGGCATAGTCCTCGTGTCCCAGAAGTAAAGAAAAAAAGCTTCTCTGAAATCCAGTCGAAGCCTACTCGAGCAAGTACGCGCGTCCATGCAGAGATGAAAATCTGAGAGATAGCACCTCCAGAGACATCCCTGGGAATCAGGGGCGTAGCCAAGGGGGGGGTTGGGGGGGTTCAAACCCCCCCCGAAATTTTTCAGTTTTGCTTGCGTATATACACGCACACATACAAACGCACGCACGAACATACATAAAGTATGGTTGAACCCCCCCCCCGAAAAAATTTCTGGCTACGCCCCTGCTGGGAATACTGTCGCTCGCTGACAGGGCGCGAGCATGAATGCGGTCGGAGCCTTGTTGTAAAGGCTGTCACCTACACCATCCGATCGGTTCGCGTTTTTCCTTCACCTCCACTGATCCTGTGGTACACGACGCTTTGAAGGGGGGTTTGTTTAACTTTGCGGTGTAAGCTTGAAACGGTTTGCGCGATGTGTGCGCCTCACCTTCAGCCTGTGCCTCTCCACGCGCTGCGTATTGAAAGCGCGCTGCTGCGCCAGACGTGCGGCCGAACTAAACGTCCTCTCGCACATGCAGTTTAGGCGCAAGTTCACCTTTTCCACACGTTTTACAGCGAAGCAGTCTTAGTTTACCCTAGTATTCCTGTCGAAGTAGTAGTAGTGGTAGTAGTAGTAGTAATAGTATTAGTAGTAGTAGTAGTAGTAGGAGGAGGAGGAGGAGGAAGAGGAGTAATAGTAGTGGCAGTAGTAGTAGTAGTAATAGTAGTTAGTAATAGCAGCAGTAATAGTGGTAGCAGTAACTGCAGTAAGTACTAGCAGTAGTAGTAGCAGCAGTAAGTAGTAGTTGTAGTAAGTAGTAGTAACCTGTAGTAGTAGTAGTAGTATTAGTGACAGTAGTAGTAGTAGTAGTAGTAGTAGTAGTAGTAGTAATAGTAGTAGTAGTAATAGTAGTTAGTAATAGCAGCAGTAATAGTGGTAGCAGTAACTGCAGTAAGTAGTAGCAGCAGTAGTAGTAGTAGTAATAGTAGTTAGTAATACCAGCAGTAATAGTGGTAGCAGTAACTGCAGTAAGTAGTAGCAGTAGTAGTAGCAGCAGTAAGTAGTAGTAACCTGTAGTAGTAGTAGTAGTATTAGTGATATTAGTAGTAGTAGTAGTAGTAGTAGTGTAGTAGTAGTAGTAGTAGTAGTAGTAGTAGTAGTAGTAGTAGTAGTAGTAGTAGTAGTTAGTAATAGCAGCAGTAACAGTGGTAGCAGTAATTGCAGTAAGTAGTAGTAGTAGTAGTAGTCGTAAGTGGTAGTAACTTGTAGTAGTAGCAGTAGTAGTTCCTAGTTGTAGTAGTAGCAGTAAGTACTGGTAATAGTAGTAGTAGTAGTAGTAGTCGTAAGTGGTAGTAACTTGTAGTAGTAGCAGTAGTAGTTCCTAGTTGTAGTGTAGTAGCAGTAAGTACTGGTAATAGTAGTAGTAGTAGTAGTAGTCGTCGTCAGGAAGATCAGTTGACCAGAGTGGGGGGAATGAATGAATAATTAAATAAAGCGAGATGATGATTATGCTCGAAATGATGATCATTATTATGATTATGAAGCGCGTTATCTCGCGCGCCTTGTTTGACGGTTTTCATGGCGTTCACGGCGTGGAACTGCTTGAATTATTCTCTCTTTTTCTCTTACGGTAACTTCTAAACGTTAACGTTAACTTCTTCTGTTGACGTTGCTAACAGTCGAACGAACCAATCTCCTCTGCGGGCATGTCGGAAATATGGGTGCCACACGTTTTTCCTAAGTACGTGGCGTGCAGCAATAGTGCACGACGACGCACACACGGATGGAGATAATGACTTATGTTGCTGAAGACGAAAAACAACGTACGTGCGTCAAATATTGATTAGAAATCGTTTCTTCATAATTTCTACTTCCGTTTACAAGCGTTAGAATATGGATTTAATTGTTTTCGGGAATGGGGAAGGAAGGGTGGAAGAGCTGACGGGATCCATGCGGGATGATTGGCGCTGCGTGTTCTTTTTCGGGTCACCATTAACTGTCGGAGCTAATACGAGAAAGATCTCTGACAGCGTTGAGTGCTCGAACTGTTTTTATTATTATTATTATTATTATTATATTATTATTATTATTATATTATTATTTTATTATTATTATTATTATTATTATTCCATTTGGCTAGAAACCAACCGTGAGCGCAGTCAAAAATTGTTGATTGGGTGTTTCTGTTTACCGCCCAGCATGTCCCCTGCCTCGTTTCATGATGCCATGTCTTCCATTGAACTTGTCGTATCTTCTCATAGTGGGCACAGAGTTATTGTTCTTGGGGATTTCAATGCACCTGGAATTGACTGGAGCACGCTTACCTTTTTTCATTACAATCATTTCATAGAGAAAAAGTGCAGCCTGCTCTTAGACTTTCTGGCGTTTAATTCCCTACTGCAACATAACTCAGTCGTCAATTCCAGTGGCAACGTCTTAGACCTGTGTGTGTCAAACGATCAACCCGTTGAAGTTTCCCGCTCCGACATCTCTCTTGTACGTCCGGACAAATTCCACCCACCACTTAACGTAAGATTATCCGCATCAGCCGAAACAACGAGCTTCAGCAGTTACGTAAACAAATCTCCAAGATTTGCCTTCAAGCGAGGTGATTACACGGGCCTCTATCATCACTTGTCCACCGTTGAGTGGTCACAGGTTACTGACAAACCAAATGTTGATGACCAGGTTGATCGGTTTACGGAGCTTGTACTGAGCAGCATGCGTAATTTTATTCCCCAATATACACCTAAACAACGTAAATATCCCCACTGGTTCTCATCTGAACTTATCAGTGCACTCAAGCACAAAGATCACGCACACAGGAAATATAAATGTTCTCCATCCAGCGAGTGGAAGGAAGAGTTCAGCTTCTTTCGAACTCTCTCTAAACGCCTATATAAACGGGACCATAGTTCGTATATTGAATTCTTAGAAAAAAGCGCCTCTGACAGGCGGGCTGAGTTTTGGAAGTATGTACGTAAACGGTCTAGCAAAAGCGGAGAGTCCTTCAGACTACTGGACTCAAATGGGGTAGAAGTGCATGCCATCGCTAACTGTTTTGCCACGCATTTCTCATCCGTTTATAAGGCCTCAGACTCTAGCACTGATATCAGACAACAGCCCAAGGCGGTTAGCTCATCCAGTGCTTTGTCGCTGGATGAAAATCTTATCTGCGAATGCATTAAGCGCTTAAACCATCCTTATCATGTGGGCCAGATGGCATCCTCTCCGCCATACTAAAAGCTTATGGGAGTATATTTGTCCCAGTACTGACTACGATATTTAATAACTGCCTGGACACTTCCACATTTCCTAGCATGTGGAAAACTGCTCGTGTTTTTCCAGTATTTAATTCGGGCTCTAAAACAGATGCTTCTAATTATCGCCCGATTTCTCTACTATGTGCCACATCAAAGATCTTCGAGCTGGCTCTTCAAACATATTGTCTTTTAGTGTGAAAAACTCATTGATTCCTAATCAACATGGTTTTCTCGCTGGCCGCTCAACTACCACAAATTTTGCTAGTTTCATGACGCAGATCTCCACACCTATTTCTCAGAGAGGACAGGTTGACGTAATTTACTGTGACCTGAGCAAGGCTTTTGACGTAGTCAGCCACACACTGATTATGGTTAAACTTGCGCACTTTGATGTTGACTTGTCAGATGTGAATCTCCTGCAGAGCTATCTGCTCAATAGATATTGTTATGTAGCCGTAAATGGCCAAACGTCTTCTTTGTATAAAGTGACTAGTGGGGTCCCTCAAGGGTCGGTATTAGGCCCACTCCTATTTTTAATTTACGTTAATGATGTTTCTTTAGCCATTCGTAATTCTTCTTTCCTCATGTATGCCGATGACATCAAGATTTTTAAGGAAATTCATTCAGTTAACGACTGTCGCTTGCTGCAGTCAGACTTGCGCTATTTTTCCGAATGGTGCAACGGTAATAACCTTTCTCTGAATACCTCGAAGACAAAATTCATGTCTATCACTCGCAAAATATCTAGCGTGTCATTTCAATACTCTGTCAATTCTGTGTCCTTATGGAAGGTTTACGAGATCAGTGATCTTGGTGTTGTTGTTGACAGCGCGTTAAACTTTTCTGCTCACGTTAAGCGGGCTGCTATGCGGGGCCTTCGTTCTCTCGGATGTGTTTGTAGAATATCTCGAGAATTCAGGTCTCCCATGGCCCTCCACAAATTGTACACGGCAATATGTCTTCCACAACTTGAGTATGCGTCCGTGATATGGAATGGCATTGCTCGAT
The DNA here is from genome assembly GCF_013339695.2 of Rhipicephalus sanguineus. Taxonomy (NCBI): domain Eukaryota; kingdom Metazoa; phylum Arthropoda; class Arachnida; order Ixodida; family Ixodidae; genus Rhipicephalus; species Rhipicephalus sanguineus. Next base: position 265,524 of record NW_023615499.1, read on the forward strand.
CCAGCGGTAACACCGTTGAACGAGTCCAGAAAAAATTCCTCAGCATATATAACCATCGCTTCGCTAAAAATGACTCTGGATCTCGTTCAAATACTGCTGAATTATTACCACTGCCATCACTTCACTGCCGACGAAATCGCTCTGATCTCTTATTTCTTTACAAGCTAGTCGACGGTATAATATCCTGACCTGTACTTCTCAATTGTGCAAATTTTTCGAATTCCGCGTAAGTTAACCAGAGAGAACAGACCGTTTAATGTACCCGCCTGCTTCTTCCCACACTCTACCGTTCACAGAATACAAAGTCTCTATAATGTTAATTTTCTTGATCTTGATGTTTTTCATAGCCCACAATCATTGTTTTTATCCGAGCTTTGCACTGTTTTGACATAGTGTGGCACAATGTACAAAGTCTTCCCTTCTCAGTCTTTCCACATAGTTGTATATATGCAATCTATTTTTTTATTCCCCGTTAATATTTCTCGTGTTGTCCTATTTTACTCCCCCTGTTGTGTTCATTTCTCTTTGTCTACGTGTTTTTGCTCTTTTTATTTCTGAAAACTGTCTGTATTGTATTGTTTATTTTATTGTTTTTTTGCGTGCGTCAGCACAAAGACCTTACGGTTGTTCCTGGGCACGTTAAATAAATGATTGATCATTTTGATTATTTGATTAATTAATTGATTAATTATTACGCTGCACCCGCCGCGCGGCCGAAAGCCAACTTCTTCTTCCTTGACAAGCGCCGCATGCTGAGGCGCTACATGTTTCTGACGTAGAAAATTACGTCACTGACGATGCAACCAATGGCACACAACTTGTTCCCTTTCAGTACCTTTGCAGTCGCTCCGCAGTGGTACCTGCTCTTCTTCATTTTTCGTGCACCAGTAGTGAATTGGGGCTTGCCCAATTTTGTGGCACACAGTCGGTACATGTCTTTACATACATAAGACGGACAAATTTTGGATTCGCCTAGCCACATACAGCTTTGCCGTAAAACCAACTCATATCGACAATACTATTTTAGTAAAATTTCCGTGAATCAACCGTCAACAACAACGTTTCTGTGTTGCTTCGTTTGCGTGCGCCGCGCTGACAATAGTAGCATTACTCAAGGGTTTTACGCGTTTGGGGCGTACGTGTTCAGTAATGCTAGAAGGAATGCTAGAAGGTCAAATAAGGCGTTGTAATAACGCATAAAACAATGTAACGAGGAATAGGAGGAACCACACCTCATGCCCACATTGTATCAAGAAAGCTCGGTGCACGCTCTTTGGGATTCAAATGAGACCGCACAATGCGCATTCACTTCCATACAATTCTTTTTTTTTTGGTAAACAACTACAGCACAAGAAATCTGCGTACCTCTTCTGAATACTTCCTCGCAATCACTGTTGCAAAGCGCGAACGCTTTCGGCGCCATGTTGCTTATAGTGCACCTCCAACAAAGTTTGCTGAGGTCGCTGGAAAAAAAACACGTCGTGGCAACACTCGAAGCGAAATAATTAGTTTCCCCACTTCAAAACATTCTCTGGGTAGGTTTAGTTGATATGTAAATTCTTCCATTTCTTCGACGGAGATATTCACAAAATAAGGCTCTGCAAATACGAGGCCCAAAGCCAGGGTACAGCCATATTTCCGACGCGCTGTGCCGCTATCTGAAACGTGGCACGAAGCCCTTCGTATTGTAGAAAACGCGTATAAAATGCAAATGCAGTCTTCTTTTGTGCGACGGGAAAGGCGTGCACAATGAAGGTGCCGCGAGGGAATGCTTGAAGATGCAAGAAAGGTGGGAGTGGGTGAGAACAGTGGCCACAAGAATCAGCAAAGGAACCGGCGCGTCATGAACCGAAGCCGCGCAATTGCCGCGGAGCGTGCTTGCTGGATGTCCACAATTTCCTTTTTTTTTTTTTCCTGTTTGCTATCCTTCATTTTGTTTTTCTGCAAGAGTAAAATAATTTAAATTGAGCGCTAAAAAGTACAGGAAGAATGCAGGCGAATAGACTTTTAGCTCAGTGAATATACCTAGTAATTCAGTGGAAACATCGCCTACGAAACCGTGGTCAGCGCACCCGGCATTTACCTCTGCAACAGAGCCCTGCCAACTGGCTTCCACTCAATGCTTAAGTATTCCCGCTTTTCAAATGTAAATTCCAGGGCAGCCTTACCTGAGAATAACAGTTCGTTGTTTCTATTCAAGATATTACTTGGCCACTGATATCAAGACCTTCTAAACAATTCGTAGGCCAACTAAAGTTTTGGATATGAAACCAGCGAAACAAAAAATTACACCATCTCCCACTAAAGGGAAACATGTGTGGATGTGAAGCAGCATTCGCTTGAGCGGGAGATGGTGTAATTTTTTTTAGGAGCTGGCTCTCCAGGTTCTTAAGCTGGGGCGAAGTCCCGTGCCGTAAGCTACATCCATCCATTCAAAGCGTCGTGGAACGCGAATAGGAACGCTACGCGCGTCGCGTCTTTTCTCTAGCCTGGCTGTTAATTCTCACAGGGCGAGCGGGGAACGCGGTCGACTGGCGCGCGAGAGGTGGGGGGAAGGAGGGCGCTCATCGCGGCTTTGCACAGGAGAGAATGAGGCGCGCGAGAGGGGAGGAGCGTAGGAGAGGAGAGGGGGGAGGAAGATGCGCATGCACAGTAAGGGTGGTCACGCCGCACACGGGTTGAACTCCGCCATAAGCTGCTTCGCATGTAAAATGAATCTCTATCGCCAAATTGACCTTTAAACATGTAAAAAACGCTGATATCACGGAAATGAACAAACGTAACTGACTGCCCCAGCTATGCAAGTGCTCTTTTGGTTGGGCAGCTGGTAGCAGTGCTGCAGACTTAAGTTGCCGTTAACTACAATATACATTGAAAGTCGGAGTCTATACACCTAGTCGCAGTACTATATTTTTTATGTTAATATATGCCTACAGTACCAACAGAGAAAGACGCAGGTTCGCTCACTAGTCGTCGAGCAGGAAACGAAAACGTCCCATGCATGTGTTGACGGCGAACGTGATGATCTGTATGCGTGCGGAACATAGAAGAGATTGTGCTGAGCGATCTGGAAATTGGTCTCTTCCTTCTTTTCTTTAATCCTCGGACGCGACGCCCGAACGTCACTTTGCTTGTGCCAAAGCTCAGCAATGAGAAGCTGCACACCAGACAGACCGCAAAAGGCCGCGAACCCGGTTGGGAGTGTATGTTCTCGTGGAGCGGCAATACTGCCGAAGTGGAGCAGTCGAGTGGGAAATGGGGAGGACAGGAGCAAAAAGAGCCACGCTACGGTACCGCGAGCGCTAGCGAGCCGGAAGATTCCGCTCCAGTGGCACAATCTCGCTAGGGGAAGGCGCCGAGCGTGAGCTGGGTCTCACATTACACGTAGCTTCCCGGAAATTGCACCGTATATATGAAGCGAACCGTTCCTGTACGCGGTGTTTGTCATCGCAGACCCTTGGTGAACAGCAAGATCGGTATAATTAGGTAGCGCATTTGAAGCAATATTAATTGACAGCAATAGCGAGGTGTATCTTTGCGCTTGAATGCTTTGCAAGTCGTGTTATGTTTACGTGAGTGCAGGCATGTTGAGGCAATGCAGAACGTAAAGAAACCCCGGCTGTGCAGGAATAACAAACAGCAAACTGCCATATACCAGGCGTCTCACGCGACATAGACGAGGAATTAGGGGGGGGGAGGGCGCCCCCCTCCCCTAGAACCTCATATATGCATCGCATTCTGATCGTAAGGGCCTGATAGTAAGGGGTCGGAAAGAGCGGGGGAGCCATACGATTTCATTTCCAGCACCCCCCCCTCCCCCAACCCCCCTCCCCCACGAAAGGTGCCTTGCGCACGCCAATACAAAAGGCTTTAAAGGTGGGTTATCGGTTACTATAAAGGGTATGCGTCACCTATCGATATTAGCGGAGTGTTTAGGAATTGCAAACTTAGGAGAGATGCTTCATCATGGTTCTTTCAGAGTTAGAACAGGTGTCGAAGATAGCGCAAATGCGTGTTACTGAAAAGTGAGTGGTTCTAAAGAAGATAAGGAAAAAAAGTGGAAAGTTGACGCCTCCCACGGAACCTGAGACAAAAAACGGGCGCTTCCTCCACCGACAAGTTCACCTATCTTTCTTTCGTGACGCACACGCGCAAACCAACAATTTATCTTCGTTCCTCAAGAGCGACACAGGAAAGATAGCAGAGATTAATCTCATACTCTCTCGCGTGAGACAGACCCCAACACGGTATACACTGTTAGAAATCAGCTTCTATATTCTTACGCTAAGCGTGGCTTTCATACTGTCTTTAGGTTTAAGCTGCATAGCTCGTTTTCATGTCTTGATACCCCGCGCTGTTGTTTTGTTTTTTCTAAAATGGGTGTGGGCGACTTCATCGGGCATAAGCTGACATGTAAGGAGTCAGGCCGAGTAACTATTCTCTACCATTGAGAGTGGCGCTTTGTCCGGTCTCCTTACACATGCTGTTTCGTTCGCTCAAAAGTTGTTACGGCGTTGTAATAATAACAGCATTTTCTTCACGCGAAAGCCTAGATGCCCCATCAAACGGGAAAAGTGACCATTTAGGGCGTCAACACGAAGTGATGCAAAATATCTTTATGTGATTACGTATTGTGATGTCAGATATCGTCAAAATTTGTGGCGTGATTATGATTTAACTATGACGTCACATGATGACACCATCGCGGGACATCTTCGCTTGGTCAAACGTGGGCCGATATCGGGGGCACTCCAAAAGCCACGTGGGGTGTTAGGTGCAGAAAGCTCGCAACGCCTGTGATCCCTGAGGCAGTGCAAAACCATGTTAAAGGGGCCCTGCAACACCTTTCTTAGTTTATATTGGAATAGTCTCATTATTGACTATGACTCTTCACGAGTCATATGCCCAAAAATTTTTCGAGGCCGTCAAGTCTAAGTGGTGTTTACCAAATTATAGATCACGTTCCGCAGCTTTCTCCCTCAACTCAACGTAGCGATCTCGCGGAAAGCTGCGCGCGGTGTGAAGGGAGGGAGGGAGGGCAGAGGTGCGAGGAGGCGACGTCCCCGGGGCATTTTTTTCTCTCTGGCGTTCTCGGCGCAACCACGTGGTCTGTGGCGCCACTTCCGGTCCTCGCGCGGTCGTCGTTCGAGCTGGTCGAGCGGCGGAGACCATCGCACATGATCGCGCGTGCTTGAAAACTGCGAGTCGGTTTGGTAATGTTGGGTGTGCACCTCGAACTGCCGTAGTGTTTTCATCGCTCTGCCAACCATGGATGCAAACTTGCGTGCGCGTTTGGAACGAATGACAGCTGAGATGGGTTTCGACCCACACTCGCTACACCGCCTCGTCGCACTGCTCGCGCTTGAATCGTATTCAATGCGGCAAAGCTGCGTGCACCCTTCTCCCAGTGGCGGTACTTCGAGCTGTTTGCTCTTCGAATGCGGGCGCACAGCGAGTGCGGGCTGACAACAAAGAACTAAAGACTAAGAAAGGATCGTGGGGCATCGGGCCGGCGCGGACCATGCCCCGGCTGTCTGCAGCTACCGTGAAAATGCGAGTCTGCTTGGTTCTGTGTCGCGGTTTCTCGGGAACCTGAGACTACGGAGGATACGCCGAGGTACGGCTCGATGACATACTGAACAGACAGCGAACGGCGGAGCCGATCGCACTGTGTATCGCGCGTGCTTGAAAAACTGCGCGTCGGTTTGGTAATGTTGTTGCACCTGAACGCCGTAGTGTTTTCATCGCTTTGCCAACCATGGAAGCAAACCTGCGCGCTCGTTTGGAACGAATGACAGCTGATCGGTTCGGCCCATACTCCGATACACCGCCTCGTAAGACGGCACTGGCAGACGACCCCGAAGCGCCGCCATTACCGACGCCAGCACTGTTATCGGAGACATGCTGCACGGCTGCCTCGGTCGGTCGTGAGAACGTGCCGACGATGCAGTTCCCGCTGACGAGCAACACTCGAACGGCTGCCACTCTCAACGGCAACCGGCGATGGTCAGAAGCACAGAAATATTCACGTTTTCGGCACTGCGCATGGCGAAGAAACGAACCACGCAACTACGAGCAGACGAGCTGTCGGTGAGACCGGAAGTGCTAATATTAATGTTTGTTCGGTGTTTTTAACGCGATAACAGAATTTAAACATACATGTTATCTACTTATTGAACTCAAAATTAACAACGAAAGTAATAATGAGGGTGTTATCGTGATTATAACATCAGCCAATGGTGGAACTGCCGACAATCGCGTCATATTTGCGGACTAATACATCACTTGTCGAGAGAAGAGGGAGCGATTTTCAGCTGACTTTGAGAATTTATTGTAAATTCCAGGCCGTGCGCATCGCTATAATATTTGGCTCGCGTGTTCTCGGGAGCCTCGACTACCGATCGGCAGCGCTTTTTGAGCATGCTCGAAAAGTGTTGCAGGGCCCCTTTAAGAGCAGAAAGCTTTCGAGGGGGCGGTGGGGGATCAGTGCAATTTACTAAAAAGAAAAAAAAGTTGATGATGGATTTAGGCCTCAAGTCGTCTTAGGCGAATGCATAGGGGCCGTGTAAATTTTTCTTCTGTATTATAAACTAACTATTGAGCACGTGCATTCAGAAAAAATATTGCAGTAGCTTAGCTCGGCTATGCCAGGATAAGGTAGCGTTAGCAAAGGTTCAGCTAATTATTCTTAGCTTTCCTAATTGTCGAGTATTAGCTTGATTATCATGCTTACTGCTGCTCCAATGACACACGCACGGTATACCTACGTATTATCTGGCACATGCATATTTATTTGCCAGGCAACTACTTCGGGATCCGATGAGATAAGCTTCTCGGCTCTTCTGCGCCGTTGAGGAGCATTTGCGCTCACCTTCTCCATGGCGGTTACCCCTGCAAACGCCAGTCAGAGGTGATATCAAGAGGCTCCAGCACAGTGTCAGACGGCGACTGCACAGCAAAGGCGAATAGCTGCGTGCGCGCCGGCGCCAATACGTCTGCCAAGGCTATGACGTCACCCCTCTGGAAAGCGCACCCCGGCGGTGGCGGCGGAGCGCGAGGGAAGTGCCGGTTTGGTGCATGACATCACTGATCCTGCGCATGCGCAGCACGGCTCTTGAGGATCCACGTGAAATTCGCTCGGCTAGGCCAATGTATCTAAAGCTACAAAACTAAGCGATCGCGCCCCGCCACGGTTGTCTAGTGGTTATGGCGCTAGAATACTGACCCGAAGATCGCGGGATCGAATCCGGGCCGCGGCGGCTGCATTTTCGATGGACGCGAGAATGATTGAGGCCCGTGTACCTAGATTTGGGTGCATGTTAAAGAACCCCAGGTGGTCGAAATTTCCGGAGCCTCCACTACGGCGTCCCTCATAATCATATCGTGGTGTTGCTACGTTAAACCCCAGATATTATTATTAATAACGAACTAAGCGAGCGCTGCGTTTCATGCATTAACATCAGGAGGTCTGTCTTCTTGCACAAGATGTTTAGTGTGCGTAAAGCCAAGCATGTTTCCTGATATACTGCCAGCCATTAGGCGTACTAGTCTCTGCACTGCCAGAACTGGCTAACGTTAACTTTTGGCTAATCCTGATTCTTCCGATATAAACGCCAGGCTTGTTGGAGAAATTAAGAGTTCATTGTTTCTGGATAAAACAACCCGATCCTTTAGATAAGGATTTCTGGAAGATCTGTCAGGACCTCTAAAACGCATCCAAGAACCTAAGACGGAAAGATAGATCTACACGATAAAGATAGCAGTCAAATTTTCAGACGCACATCGACGTCCCAAAAATTAGGAAACGTGGTTGACCAGCACACCTGTACAGATTATCTTCGAGTTCGACACCATCACCTATGTCTTTATAGTCTGAGGTTGTCTCGCTGACTATTCTCAGTTTGTAAATGACTATAAGTTATTGGGCTTGGTTAATATAAATATGTTCTATAAGAGTGTTAGTTACGACTGGCCTTAGAAAACACCGATCAATAAACAGCAATCGCCGTAAGCGTAATGTTCTCCATTCTCTGTTAAGCATTGCTGCGCGTGCTGTTCTACGCAACCATGCCCTCTTCAAATATGCAGGTAAAGCGAGACCGTTAATTTGAGGGCGTTTCCTGAGCCACAGACGGCGATAATGTTGCTTTCTTGCGTTGTCCTTCACTTATATCTTCCTCTTACATAGTCACAGAGCCGCGAAGGTCACGTGTACTTAACGATTAAGGCACCCGAGGGAGCACTTTGACTCAGAAGTCACGCCAGCGCAGTATGTCCGCCATTGCAGTACAAATTAAGCGAACGGCACGTCTTCTCCAACCTCCGTGCACGGCCAGTCTAGCAGCACGGTTTCCTCACCTTTGTAGAGAGGACATAAACTATGCCAATTCCACTCCGCGAAGGCCATCGGACAGTGAAGCAGTAAGCGCGCAAGTGTAATGTGAGGGTAAACTGACACAGCTTAATCTCATTTCGAGAAACAAACACAAAGAAACATCATCATCATGACTTCGAGCATCCTCATCAGAATTTAGCATCATTATCATCATCGTAATTTCGAGTACAATCATCATCGTTTTGTTTTATTAGTACTCGTTTATTCACTGCCTCTCTGGTCCCGTGACTTGCGTGACACCGGACAAACCTGCAGACGGAGCAGCCTCGACTTGGAACAGCTCCGCCGTCAAAAGCCCGGGGGGAGCAGGACTCGCAGAAAGAGTAAAGCACTGTAGTTACACCTTCTCCATAGGAGTTTTCCTCAGAGTTTCGCACCGTCACACGTGGCGTAGCTCAAGCAGCGCCTGTTCGCGTTATAGCGTCACCTTTCGTGATTAAGTACCAACTAGCACGCACGCCGGCATACCAACTCGGTGGCGTGCCGCTGACCGTATGGCGCGTACCCATTTATATTTAAGGAGACGCTCATTACACGGCCGCGCCAAGAAGCACCGTGAACGAGAGACAAAAGGCCCGTTAATTGCAGGGCCGTTTCGCAGGGGTAAGCCGTGTTTACTGCAGGCTCGCCGTTAAGCTCGAGTTCGCCTTTCCCTCGTTAGAGCGGTCCCGTAATTCTCGCACCTTGTGGTGGTGATGGCAGCGCTCGCACGCAGAACGAACACACGATAACACGTGTCTTCCCGCGAGTCCAAACCGGAAGCTCACTGCCGTTGTGTTACGTTCTTGACGGTTATTTCTGTACATGTTGCAGGCTTGCGGTTCTCACTGATTCAATTATACGTTTGAGCACTGTAAAGCCTATTTATTCCAACATTGCAATCGTAAGCTTTATAATGCTTATGTGATCAGCCTTCGCGGGAGACCTTAGGATTTCAGTGTGCATACGTTGCCAATCACGGTTCGTGGGATCTTTATACATGTATGCCAAGTGTAGGCGTTTCGCTGCAGTGTTTTCCATACCCATTTAGAATGGGAAACTTCGATTCCACCGGTACCAACGAAGACACAAGCGAGAGTAACTAGCGCTAGCCTTAACGAAAAACAAAACATAATGAAAAAAACAATTATGAGAACAGAATTAATGGTCCAGAATTAATGGACTAGTTATAGGACTGTATTTTAGAGAGAGAGAGAGAGAAGGGCAGAGGGGTCGGCCTGAGCGATAGTTTGCTCTGGCCCGATATTCCACACTTGGGAAGGGGAAAGGGGAAGCGTGAAAGTAATGAATGATGATGGTAAGTTAGAGAGGTGAGAATATAATCCCGTCTCGTTGGGGCAACTCTATTACATACCTTAACATCCGCTCTCTCAAACACAACCCTAAGCTTAACCCATTGCATCCTTTTTGTATACGTTTATTTTTACCAGGATTTTCGGACAACTCTCACCGGCGCTAGGCAGGGTGGTCTGGAAGATAGCGAAGAGTGTCATTCGGTGCTCGTGCCACCAGATACAAAATCGCTACAGGATATAGATACCAAAGAAGACAAGACGTATAACAAGGGTAAGGTATGGTGTAAGACCAGCACATACCACCACCGAAACCGACAACGAGGTCGGCTAAGAAGACCAGCGCATTTTTTCGACTCCCGCTACAAGTGCTGGCCGCGTGATCTCATCGACGGAAGTGTTCAGCAGAGCGAGCAAAGAATCGAAACACGCCGATGATTCGCTTCTACCCGTCAGTACACTGCCGAAGTAACCCAAATGAAGCTGCGCTCCGTGTGCCGCCAGTAGCTACGCGCTCAGTTTACTGCTTCAAACAGCCTGATTGCAATTACGTTTCTTCTCACTTCCCTTTACAGTGGATCGCCGCCTCAGTGAGTCGCTGCAGTGACTTAATACAATTTCTGGGCCGTATATAGCAGTGACGTAGCCAGGGGGTGGCACACCGGGCCCGTGACCCCCCTCCCGTCCCTGATTTTTAACGCGATAGCGTTAAAGAGCTCGTATCGCAGAAATTCCGGCGTCGGCGTCGGCGCCATTGGTTGTGAGCAAAAAATCGTAATCTTGTCCGTGATTGAAAATCAAGAAAGCTGCAAATAAAATAAATAATAAAAATGCTGGGTCCGAGTGAGAATCGAACCCAGGCCGTGTGCGTGGCAAGCAGGTGTTCTACCACACAGCCACGCCACTGCTTAGAGCTGCACTGAAAGTAACTTGATGCTTCCCAAAAATACGCGTCCTGTTACAGGTGTCACAGTACGAGATGTAATATGGCAGTAATATTGCGTGGTACAAGCGTGCATTGCCATCGGGCGTCACACCACGTCAATATCATAACGACTTGGTGGTTTAAAGACAGCCACCCATTGCAAAAGGCACACACATTACTGCGCGTATTCCCTTAAGACCACGTAGTGGGTGCATCGCAGCTTCGAAAAAGGTTCTCGCCCATAATTGCTCCTGGTTTAAAGCATGCTACCCATTACATAAGGCACACACCTTATTGCGCGCATTCTGTTAAACACTCGTGGTGTTGTGCGCACTAGGGGCAGGATATTGCTATCGCGTTCAACTGCTAAAGGCGAAGCTTAAGCGTCCCCCAATTTTTTTTTTGCCATGGCATACACAGAACAAAATGACACTCGACCGCATCTGCCTGCCCGGCCACACACTTCAGATCACGGAGGTGCCTCCCGAAAAAAATTTCTGGCTACGCCCCTGGTATTATTACAGTTGAAAACACTCAATAACGAAATCGGCGGGGAAAGCACAAAATTTCGCTCTTGCGGGAATTTCGTTGGCGCGAGAATGCGGCAGAAATGATATGGAATTTACAAAAAAGAAACTTTTATTTCCAAAGTAAGTAAGTTTGCTTTGGCGGGCCTTACCATGCAGCATTTTCACGCCTCTCGATCGGGAACCTCGTTTGCCACGGTACAAAAATCACCCCATGCACTCGTCAGTGACGGCGGCACTGCCCTGTCACCAGTACCGTCATCAAGTGCGCCTACAGGCGAACCTTCTTCCAGATCCGCTGGATCAGCGCGGATCAGCGCAGAATCGTGGACAGCGAGCTGCACGCACGCCGAATTCTTCGGCGATGTCCATTTTTTTTCCTGCCCTTTTCCACCTCACTGATGATTGCAGCCTTATCTTCAGGCGTGATCAACTTCCGCTTTTTCGTTGGAGGCGACATCTTCGCAGGCAGCGAAATCGGACGAAGCAATCGCAAAACAGTTCACGTTGCACCAAGCGACCAAGCAAACGCTCCACAAATGGTTCCGCACACGCGACCATGTGCGTGCAAAGCCCACAAATCCAAGCACAAAGCCAAGCCAACGAACTAGACTCCATGAGGAATGTGGATTTGGCTACGTAGTCTTTTTTTTTTATTTGGCGCCAGTATGCCCTACGGCATAAGTTAAATAAAAGGAAAAGAGTTCAGTTTCGCTGATAAAGGCCAGGAGCGGTCGATGCAACGGCCCGTGCGTCCAGCGCGTTAAGTCGGGTGGTCGACCGGGGCGGTAGTCAAGGCCTCGTAGGTGGCGGGTGCGAGCCTTGTGAAGGCCCGGACAGGTCCCCAAGTAGGTGATCGATCGTTGCCTCTGTGGCTGGAGCAACGCAGAAGGGGCATGTTGTTGGGGGAGGCTGTGCACCGGATGTCCATGCAGCCCGGATGGCAGGAGTCAACGCGGCGCCCACACGAATCCTCCTGAGCGCAACCTCCTCTCGGCGAGTTAAGCCGCCGGGAAGTCCGATCCACGCGGAGGAATGAGTGCACGCGTGGAGCGCCGGAGGGTTTGTTTGTGCAGGAGCAAGCTGTCCTTTGGGGACAAACGAAGTAGAGGCAGCGGGTGTTGAACTTCCGCTGGATGGCAAGCGGCATCTGCGGCCATTTGAGCCAGTGTAGACCGACGGGTCCACAATACGCGGACAGGGCAGGCGCACGAGTAAATTAGTCGGTGCACATCGGAAGCTATATCGAGGGAGCTGCTCACTTTTCGCAACTCTCGAACTGCCTGCGTGGAGTCCGTATAGACGAGCAGCCTATTGAGTGACAAGCAATCCACCTTGGTATCATGAGTGTTAAGCCGTCCCGTATAGCTGCGAGCTCCGCCAACACTGATGGGAATGGTGCCTCTGTAACATAGGAGCATGTATGTTGCGTTTCAGGTAGCGTGGGGCATACGAGGCTGGTGTTTTTCTAATGTAGTTAATGTTGCGAGAGTAGATTATTTGCGCTTTTCGTGTTTCAAAAATTTCGTTAATGAGAGACTGCGGTATGAATATCCTTTGTAGTAGCGAGTTACTAAATGCATTGACTCCTATGGGCGTTCGCCGGTTCTCCGAAAATATTTCGTTGCGGTGAGAATTTCGTTTCCTCGGGATTTCGTTATCGCGGGTTTTCGACTGTATCGGCAGTAATTTGGTGCCGATAATAAGTACTTTGCGAGTAATGGAGACGAATAAGAACACTTTTTTAGTGGCATGAGCAACGAGTGGACACTCTTGTTTCTCTCCGAAGAATTTCCGGTCAGAAAACTTCCGGTTTTCCGGAACCTTGGGGGACAATTGAGCTTCACCTTCAAGAGTACAACGCGATAGCGTAATGGGGTCCCGTGCGCATCGACTTCAACAGTGCCGCACGGAAAGGAACGTTTGGTGCGCGTAGCAATGACCTTTTCAAACTATCCTAGAATGCCTCCTTTAAGAACAGTTGCGAAGTACCCACTACGCCGTAATTCTACATTTTTGCAAATTGGCTAAGTACGCACTATACGCTCGTCGCTCGTCGTCGTCGTTAGTATACTGTCCGTTGTGTGTTTTTTGCTCTGCAGTGTACCATAATTATGTACCAACAAGTTCAACTCGACACCTTAATCACGCACTATACGTCCGTAAGGTTCCACGCGCATTTGCACAGCTGCACACTTTGTAATGGTTGGGACAGCTTTAAGCCACCCACACGTGGCGCAATTCAGATTTTTCGACGCCTGGTGTGATTTTACGGTTCTGCCACGCAGTATTACATGCGTTAAGGAGACTACTTCCACTACATGATATTCGTATAGCGTTTTTCTTTCTTTTTTCCACGAAGCAGTTACAAGCACTGGCGTGGCTCCGTGGTAGAACACCGGCTTGCCATGTAGAAGGCCTGAAATCGATATCACTCGGATCGAAGTTTTATTGTTATTATTTATTTATTTACTTCTATCTCGGATTTTCGCTCATGGACAACGCCGATTTTTCGTTCACAACCAATGACGCCGCGGCCGACACCGACGCCAACACCGGGATTGTATTAAATTAAAGCCAACTTCATTCGGTCCTGTGGAACGCCACGAAATCACGCACTCGGCTCAGTCCCACGTACAAAACGATGAATTCATGCCTCACCTTGCAGTTGTAAGACACGCTTCTAGGATCCCAAGGATCAGCTCACGGCTGTCCAGCGGGTTGACACCTGAATTCCTGTGAAACGAGCTCTTTAACGCTATCGCCGTAATATGTCTTGTAAAACATGTAGAACATGTCTTGTAAAATGCAACACTGGTACGAAATCGATAGTTCTGGCTCAACAGTTATAGTCGATACATATGATATCGGAGCATAAGTGTACTTAAGATAAGGGCCAATTAACTGTCGGCATAATTAATCAAAATGATTGAATGAGTTTATTGAGGGAGCAGAGGCTTTTCTTGTGAACAGCTGTGATTGTTGCGGCACCTGGCGTAGCAGATCTAAACCACGCACTTCTTGCTACGTGGCCTCTGAGATCCACTTCGACAGCGTGCGAAACACAAGCTTAACCCAAGAAATACACCAGGGCACCCGAACGCCGACATGTGAGCGCCACTATTATACACCTAAGTCAAGTTAGGATAGCCTCCAGGTTTCTTTTGCCTGTGTCGCGCTTTGTTACTTTCAATGCGAAGCAGGAAACACGATTAAATTTGCATACATTGTAAATGTGTCTGTTATGGCAATGATAGCTGTTTATTCACGTGAAGGTTGTAAAAGGATCGTGTCCTTTGGTACAAATAGATGAGGTAGTGGATGAGGCAGCTGGCCTCATATTGGTATTTACTATTTAAAAATTATCTCTTAGCGACAGGGCGGTTATATCTGTGCAAGTTTGTCTGTACACGTGCACCTACGAGCAGCGCAATATGAGTGAATATGCAAGTTGAATTTCCACTCGTACACTCGTGAATGCACATTTTGTCAGTGCACACGTTCTTGCACAGGCGTAAATCTGCGGATGAGTAGACTGCGACTAGGTGAGAATACTTTCTTTACGTGCGCGATAATGCGTACGCATGATTTCCAGCCAAGCCAACACATTTCTGAGTTCGCGGAAGAACTTGGGTACGGCTGGAGACAACCGTCGTGGAGATTTAGGGGGGGGGGGGGCCTTAGCGCGTACACGTTTTAAGGGGAGCCTCGATTTCCAAAATCTTCGCTCGCAGACCGAGCCGTCATTTGAAGGTTCGTCTCGCAGATTGCGGGTCGATGGCGTCGTCGCGAAATTGGCGCACTTCGCATACACGAAGGAAGGGAAGGACACGTCGGCACCCAATAAATCGATGAAGGCCCATTCCGTGCCACGACTGCTCTTTTATACGGTGAACAATAGCCGGCGCTTGATGACAAGGACTCACTCTACGGAGTGCCTTCAGCACGCTTCCCAAAAGCGCCTTTGTAGAATGTTAAGCCTCGCTAGAGACGCGTGATTCAGCTCTGGCGGTGTATAGGTTCGGAATCAAGGAAATTCGTACCGAGCTTTCGGTGGAACGAAAGACAAGGTGCCGCTTGCAATAAAACCCGCTTCCTGTCGCTATTTAAGCTTTCTTCCGACTGCTTTGATTTCTCGTCTTGAGTGAAAAAAGTCAGAACAGGTGCTGTCAGCCAAGCTTTAGACGTGATAATGCCACGCCTCGCAGCATTTGCACAAAGATGGTGAGAGACAAAAATACAGAGAACGTCACTTCACGGGTGGGAGAGATGGGCGAGTTAGAATACGTTCGTGATCAATCAGCGCAACAGTTGTAATACGCAACGACAAGAAAGAATCACAGTTTCATTGCAAGAGCGAAGCAATGAATGCGATAGCAGCAAATTGTAATAATATACAAAGTAAGGCTGGCAGCTAACTCGTTTGTATCAGATCTCGCGTAACTCTACAAAATGGTGGTGTAAGAGAATACCGCCGCTCCAGGGAGAGAAGCGGTTTTCGTGCAGTCTCTTCGCGCTGAGAGCACAGCACGTACACTCTTAAAAAAAAGAGAGTCAAAAGGGAGTCACGTCTACTTGACTCTCTTTGTGGCAGCCGATGACCACCTTTTTTTCTAAGGGGAGTCACAATGCTCTGGTCGACGCTCCTGAATGAAATAGATGACTCCCTTGCTCCAAGGGAGTCAGTGATGGTTCTGCATATACAGGGTGGGTTTTTTTTAAAAAGAAAGCTTCACTGGCTGCGACCAAGATACAGTTCGCTGCTTTGGCTTGTGGTATACCGAAAAATTTTGGTTGAGAATATATAACATGGATTCGTAGAATGTGGAATTACGCACGTATTGTGTTATGGCTTCAGTTACGATATTGCTGAAACGGCGCTTCGAAAACGTCTACAAGTAAACAGGGTTCTTAAAAAATCTTGCCCCCAAGCGAAACATTCAGAGTTATGACAACGTTTAACAATGGCAGCGCTGACAAATTTGCGAATCTTCGCACGTTTGCAAGCGAGGTTTGTAGATTCCTACGACAGCATGTATGGCAGAAAACATACATTTATTAGTGAAATGGACGTGCATGGTGTTGAACGCACTGGCGATCGGGAACACATCTAACTCGACGGCCGTAAAAACATGTGCCGCAAAGCTGGCATGATAACCGCGCAGACCGGTTATCAAGGCGACGCTTTACCGCGTCTCCTAAAGAGCGACAATACTACCAGAATTATAGCTCGCGTGGTCATCATTTCTGCCCGCCACAGCTAAACTATATCTTCACGATAATCCGCGCGGGCCACCAAATCGCTCAGCAAACGTTGAGCACAGCTAGGCACGCACACACGGCCTCACCGCACTCTCCCTAGCCCCTAGAGCAGGGGATGCACGTTCACCTGCGCCCCCTCCCACCGTACAGCCCTTACAGACACACACAGGGCACGCTTCGCCTCCTCCACCCTGATATTATTCAATAGAGCTTTAACTATGCATGGATGTGTGTTCTATAGCACCAAAACAAAACCGAAACCATTTAGGCGTTCGTGGGGGCTACTTTAATCCAAAGCCGAAGCCATCAATACGAGACAGCCATTTTGGCCTGGCGTCGTGAGACGGCATTGTTCGTGATCCGTCTCGTTGTGGTCGTTCTTTAGTCCGCCAGAATAATCTGTGTCGTCAGGCGTGATTGCAAGTGATTGTTTTGCGTGACTTTCTTCGTGCTATGCATTCGTGGCGTAGTATTGTATCGTCGGCTCGCTCTTGCCGTGTCTGGCTGATCGTTCTGCGTGACTTTCCTTCCGTGCTATGCATTCGTGGCGTAGTATCGTGTCGTCGGCTCACGCTTGCCGTGACTGGCTGAAGCAGTGTCACTCAGTGTTTGGGAAAAGCAGCCTCCGGACGGAGAAGTCCCTGCAGTAAGCTTCGTTTCGTCGTGAACTTGCCTGAGCAAGATGGCAGCGCATGACGGATCCCAGTGGCACCGACAGACGAAGCCTGTGGACGACGCTCCTACGGTCGTTATAGATTTCAGGTGAGCTCTGCCGGCTTCTGCCTACAACTCTTTTATTCGCTTCACACGTAGCTTTGCCACTTGTCTTTCTGATGTTCCAGTTGCACGGATTTTGCTATCGTGTTTCAATGGCTTGGCAACGACGAAAACCGCACTGGACTATCCAGTAGCGGGTAAAACGGAGTGGTGCGTGCCAATATCGTGTTTCCTTATTCCACACATGCCAGAAAAACATGAAATTGCGAGTTGAAATCTCGGTTGCAAGTCGAGTGTGGTGACACGTAGAGCAACGTTGCACCGATATATATTTGAAGGGTAAGTAAGATCAGCTGATCAAAATCAATCTAATGCACCCGGCCCGAACATGCCTGATATCCAGATCATGATTTTGGCTCGTGAAACTCTAGAATTTAGTGTTTCTTTCCTTTGCTACCCAGACGTTGAAACACGTTTAATACGTATTTATTCGCTGCATATTCGAACTTCTCGCCGTGTTTGCTTGTTTGTTTGTTTGTGTGTGTGTGTGTGTGTGTGTGTGTGTGTGTGTGCGCGCGTGCGCGCGTGCGTGCGCGCGCGTCCGTGCGTGCGTGCGTGCGTAACTGCTATAAAACTTTGATGCAATAGCTTTTGTAGCACGGTTTCATTTAATTGAAACAGTGGTGACTTGATCTTATGATGCTAAAAAATATCATGCAACAAAGGTAAATGTGAGTTCACTTCAAAGTTGTAGTTTTTTTTTTTTTTTCCACAAACTGCATACGAGCATAACCTCATCCTCCTGTGATACTTGCTTTGTCTAATGTGGTGTGGTGCTAGTACCTAATAGTAAACACAACACCGGCTAGTAATAATGGCAGTAAACATACTGCTCAAACGCTGTGTTTCGTGGATATTGGATGCCTTTGTTATACCAGCCGTGGTTCAGTTCGTTATTATTTTCAACACAAAGATACAGTCTACAGTGATGTTGTGGGCAGTGGACAAAAATCCCTTAAAATGGACTTGGAAGCGTTACGCTGCGAAGCCCAAGGACGCGGGTTTTATTCCTGACCCCGGCAGCTGCATTTAGAAGGGGGCGAGATACAGAAACTCCCATGCCCTCTGATTTGTGCACGTTGAAGAACTCCAGGTAGTTGAAATTAATCCGTGATCTCCCACTATGTAGCACCGCTTAATCGCATTGTGCTTTTCGCTCATAAATCTCTAGCAATTATTGCTTCGTCATTATACCTCGAAACACTCGCTGTATCCTATTTGAATTCTATTCGCCATAGTCTGCAATGAATATTTAGCACTTTTTACAGCAGGGTACCTCATTTGACATTCTTTTACAATGCACCTTAATTGTCCCAATTTCGTGCCATAATCAGCTGTTGTTTTTAATATGTATATAAGTCACTTCAGCACTGTTCCTTTTTGTTTGACCGCTTCTCATCACCTCGATTGTTTGAGGTTTGAGGTGATGTTTGTGCTGCACAGTTTGCCCGAGTTTGCTCCCAACCCTCTATACTGGTCAACGCTGGCTGGTGGGTTGTCCTTCCAGACAAACGGAAAAACGAGACCTTTGCCTGTTGATATAGATCTGAAGAAAAAATGGCACATTAGGCCTTTAGAATAGCTGCACCTTCGTGCAGCTGTTCTGAAGCCAGGCACTAGAAGGGCACGCTCACAATGATGCGACAGAAAGAAGGCAGTGGAGGCAAGCCTAGTCTTGTCGTACATTCGCCATATTCGTGTAGCTGTATACACATTTTGCCGTTTTCTTCGTTAAACTAATAATAACATTTGGCGTTTAACATCCCAAAACCACAATATGATTGAGAGACGCCGTAGTAGAGGGCTCTGGAAATTTCGACTACCTGGGGTTCTTTAACGTGCAGCTAACCCTTTCAGTCACGAATTATGAAGCACTGTCTGCAAATGCATCAAACTTCCATGGCATGATTTCAAGGCACTCAGTATTACATTTCAAGAAATAAAATGAAGGAATGTGTTGTTTTGTGTGAGTTACAGTAATTAATGCTAATTAGCGTGTAATTAAATATCTAATTATTCTGCAATCGGTCAGCTTCAATCCTTGCATAAAAGAAATCAGCTATTAGGCCTAAAATGCATGCGCAGTTTGTTTTTTGGTTGTATGCTTTCGAGTGAAGAAAAAAAATACTCTTGACGTTGGTCTTGGAACGTCGCACGTTGAACGATCGTCGAAGATGATAGTGTCTCTAGCAAAGTGATCATTTGCAGAAATATACAGCATAATGAAGTTAAATAAGCGCTAGTTGTGCACTCAGGAAGCCTGTACAAATGTGCACATCAAGTTTCAGGTCATTTGAAGAAACACGCGGTGCGTGATGCGACTTAGAAGTTGATGTGTAAATCTAAGTACACGGGCCTCAAACATTTTCGCCTCCAACGAAAATGCAGCTGCCGAGGCCGGGACTCGATCCCGCGACCTACAGGTCTTCGTTAAAATACTGCTAGTCTAGTGGTTATGGTGCTCTACTGCTGACCCGCAGGTTGCGGGATCGAATCCTGGCCGCCGCGGCCGCATTTTCGATGGAGGCGAAAATGGTTTAGACCCGTGTGCTTAGATTTAGGTGCACGTTAAAGAACTCCAGGTGGTCAAAACTTCCGAAGCCCTCCACTACGGCGTCTCTCATAATCTTATCGTGGTTTTGGGACGTCAAACCCCAACAATTAATAATATTATTAAAATACTGCTGCCATGCTATACAGGGTGATTTTTTTTCAGACAGTACATATCTTTTATAAAAAAACTCTATGACAGTCACGCTCCAGTAGTACTCTAGTTCGAGGCGGGAATATTCTGCCGCAACAAAAAATGCGTTGACGGGACTAATTAACAAAAACCCGTTAACTAATTTTTATTTATTGACTTGAGGGCAGTTGTTTATATTAGAAATTGTAGTGCGTGCCGCTTTATGGTATACCCATTTTTCAGAAATCATGAAAGTTTTACGTAACTCGAGATATTTATTGTGAAATTTTAAGGGCTAAATCAAAACTGATCGTGTCCGGCACACAGAAAACGCGGTTTTTCTGTTACGTCAGACCGGAGCTGCCCGCGACAAGGGAGTGACGAAATTTGAATGAAGGCGCGTCTTGGTCGTACCTTTTCGTGAAAACTGGCAAGTCATCTAACTTGCGTCTGCGGATCGCCTTACCTTTGCATGTGGCGTTTGGTGCTCATTTGTTTCTTTCGAGATGCGCGCATCCGAAACGGCAGTAATATCAACCTTTTCTTTCTATGTTTACAGATAAGTACCACACGTCGCACCCAAATAATAAGCTGTTTACTTGTGTATTTCTGAATGCTTGCAGATTTTCCTGATCACATTCTGCTTCGGCCCACCTTCATTAAACTATCATCACCTTCTTTTCACGTGTAGCTCCGAGCTTACGTAACAGAGAAGCGACGTTTCCTGCACGTCAGGCGCTATCAGTTTCGATTTCGTCCTTGAAATTCAAGGATGAATATCACGAATTACGTGTAACTTTCGCGATTAAAAAAAATGTGTATGCCATAAATTGGCACGCGATACAACTTTCTAATATAAACAACTACCTCCAGGTCAGGAATCAAAAGTTAATTAATGAGTTTTGTTAATTAATCTCTTCATTGTCATTTTAGTTGCAGCAAACTATTTCCTTCTTGACATAGAGTGTGTGCGCGAAAACATCTTGAGCATGACTATTATACAATTTTGATAAGAAATATGCGTTCTCTAAAAAAACATCCTTCTAATTGTACGGAGGTCATGCAGCGGAAACAGTTGCAGCTGGCTAAGGGAGTAACAGACCCTCAAAGTACAGCAAAGTTAATGAGTATCCCTGGTTTTGTTCATTGCCATGACACTTCATGGAATCTGGTGTGTGAGCGCTGCCCTTGTCAGATTAAAAGGTGATCGATCTGTCTGTCATCATGTGTTTATTTTTGTGCACTTGACTATTTCAGGTTGCTTCAAGACTGCACATTGAAGCTCTACAGCTGCATTTGACCAGGAAGCCTCCTTGGAAACTTCGTGTCTCGAGGTAGTCAAGACGTGTCCAAGTATTCGGAATAGCCACGCTTAAGGTCTGGCCGTGAGTGGTCTCGAATCAGTGCAACCTGCTGTCCTTTTCGCCAGAATGCCACCTGACCCTGACATGGTCTGGGAACACGACACTGCCAAGCTCATGCATGCAAGCTGTGTCACCTATTGGGGTCCTGTATCTCAGATGACTACATGAGAATCCTGTACTACATGAGAACTACACATGTTGCATGTTTTGCACTGTATGCCACATAAAATATGTAATGGATGTCGCAAAGAAGTGCTTGATGGCTGGCCATTGATTCCTATTCATAAAAACTGACTGCTGGCTATGCTAATGTTTATGCCAGGTCTAGTATATTGCCGCATTTGACAGTAATGAACGATGTTAGCGAAACTATTGCTTTTCATATCTCACTCATTCTGACAGTAATGTGTCTCGCTGTATTTCTGGACGGTGTTTCTGTATTTCAGTTCCGTACAGAACTCTCCATACCACCGCTAAATATATCTATTTATATATATCATACCTTATATATATAAGGTACTTGACACACGACGTACGTTTTAGCATTAGCATAGTGCTAAAACGTACGTCGTGTGTCAAATGCCTTCCTACAATATCAGGACCTTCGTGATCTTTCTGTAGCTCTTATATTTAAGGGTCATTCCATGCCAAGTGTCCCAGACGTGGCGCTCGCACATCGCAGCTTTTGCTGATAAAATTTGTGCTTTTTTCCTGTGCCACATGGAGTATTGTGGCAAAACATTCTTGCTCGAAAAAATTTTTGACGGTCCTGGCACCCCCTCGAATTTCGCTTCTATTTATTAAACTGTACCTAATAGAAAAATGTATATAAAATCTACTTTTGTCTGTTGAGCTTCTAAACTGCGCTTGCGCTATCGCAGAGGTTCTGTTTAGTTGTCCCATTCATTATTTCCGAATTTTTGTGTTTCACTACCAGCTACGTAGCTTCAAAAACTACAAAAATCTTCAAAGTTCGTGAATTTTTCTTGAGCTATCTGGAACTCACCCTAACCAATATTAATAATAGCCTGATTTCCAGGAAAGTGTATTTTAGTACAGAAATGTTTAGGGGTAAAATAGACTTCAGATCTTCCGAAAAAAAATTGTGAAATTAGAGAAAATGTACGATTTGTTGCATGTTTGACCATATTTTTCATACTGATGCGGTCAAGTAAAAATCCTCGTCATGCGGCGTTTGATAAAAGACTTCATCGTTAAGTAATGAAAAAAGTCTTATCAAATCATTTTTTTCTTTTAAGGAAGAAAATAATTTTTGAATTTGGCCCTCCGAACGCGCAGTGCATTTCATTTTGTTGCCACTTCGGCGCAAAGCACGTGGTAGCCCTTGCAGCTGACACTCGTCACAGGCAACGGCCAGATGCGAGATGTATGTCAGTGGCTCGTGAGTGGTCGAAAGTCTTGTCACGTTGATGTCAGGGCGACGAGTAATGAATTCGCGTTACAATGTGAGCTTGCTTGGCGGGCCCAATGGGAAGTATGGACGCCCGAGAGCAGCCTATGGCGTCGTTGGCACATTGTGCTAGAGGCCGTCTGTACAACATGTATACCCTGAGAAAGAAGTGTGTACAGTGTGCATTATTTCTTTCAGTATGTGTATGCTAGTTGTGCAGACGTCCCTCTAGGACATTGTGCCAACGACTCCACATGCTGCTCTCGGGCGTCCATATTTCCCATTGGGCCCGCCTAGCAAATGCTCATTGTAACGCAAATTCATTACTCGTCGCCCTGACAGCGCGACAAGACTTTCGACCACTCACGAGCCGCTGACATACATCTCGCATTTGGCCGCTGCCTGTGACGAGTGTCAGCTGTAAGGGTGACCACGTGCTTTGCGGCGAAGTGGCAGCAAAATGAAATGCACTGCGCGATCGGAGGGCCAAATTCAAAAATTATTTTCTTCCTTAAAACAAAAAAAATGATTTGATTAGACTTTCTTCGTTACTTAACGATGAAGTCTTCTATCAAACGCCACATGACGAGGATTTTTACTTTGACCGCATCAGTATGAAAAATACGGTCAAACATGTGACAAATCGTACATTTTCTCAAATATCACAATTTTTTCGGAAAGATTTGAAGTCTATTTTACCCCTAAACATTTCTGTACTAAAATACACTTTCCTGGAAATCAGGCTATGATTAATATTGGTTAGGGTGAGTTGCAAATAGCTCAAGAAAAATTCACGAACATTGAAGATTTTTGTAGTTTTTGAAGCTACGTAGCTGGTATTGAAACACAAAAAAATCAGAAATAATGAATGGGACAACTAAACAGAACCTCTGTGATAGCGCAAGCGCGGTTTCGTAGCTCAACACACAAAAATAGATTTTATACACATTTTTCTGTTAGGTACAGTTTAATAAATAGAAGCGAATTTCGAGGGGGTGCCATGATTGTCAAAATTTTTTTCGACCAAAAGTGTTTTGCCACAACACTCCATGTGGCACAGGAAAAAGGCACAAATTTTATCGGCAAAATCTGTGATGTGCGAGCGCCACGTCTGGGACACTTGGCATGGAATGACACACACACACATACACACATATATATATATATATATATATATATATATATATATATATATATATATATATATATATATATATATATATATATATATATTGAGAGAGCGTAGGCATCGGCAAGTTGGTAATTCATGTTTGACTTTTTGAGCGCGCAAAAGAACAGGGACGAAAAACGACGCGGACACAGCGCTGACTTCCAACATATGCTTTATTTTCTACAGTGGTACATATATATATATAGACAACAAAAAGCAACGCACGCAGGTGCATTGTACAGGAAGGCTTCATGTAAAACCACAAATAAGTATGCATGATAAGCAATCAAACAACCTGATACCGGATCTTTTTCTTCTTTAAAGGGCCCCTCACCAGGTGACCTAACGAATTTTAGTTACACATTGAAAGTTGTTGCGAGCCCAATAAAGAGCATTATGCCGCAAGAATTTTTCTAATCGGTCGGTTAGAAGCTGAGAAAAACAATAATTTGTAGCGGCACGAAACCATGATGCGAGGAGGCGAGCTGCAAACCCTCGCCGCTCGCCCCGCGTAGCCTTCGCAAGCCAAATCCCTTCCCTGCCCTCTACGGCACGCGAGCGGAAGGATCACATAACGCATACGCATGAACACGTCATACGCACAGAATGTCACGAGCGCATGACGCTCCCGAACCAGCCCGAGCCCCCGAGACGCGAGCGGTGTTGTGGCGGCGTTCTTTGCGCTTCATCTCTGCAAGTTATGCCGAATGCGCCCTCGCCGATCACTTGGCTTTCAACCTATTACTGAGCACGAAAGCTGCAACATTTGTACGGACGCGAGACTAGCGGTGTGCCGCATGAACATCTAGTTAGACGCGGGAGGATAAATGAGCTGATGAGCGCTGGAACGCAGTAGAAAATTAGTTTCGTTGTAAAGGGTGGCGTCTGCACGATGCGCAAAGCGCGAGAACACGAACGCGTGCGAAACGGAGGTAGATTAGTCTCGAATCTCGCTGCGATTCGCAGTAAAAATTAAAAAAAGAAAACGCGCACATTCCGTTTGTGTGTTTTATTATTGCTCTCAAGTTTTATTCATCCATTCAAGCAACAAATTACAAAAACTACTCGTCGTGTCAAATAATTATCGCAGTGTCACGTGCTACTGTTGGCGACGTCAGAGCACACTCGTCTACGTAGAGGAGCGACGTCACAGCACTGCCATCTACGTAGGGCCATTCTCTCATGCACGTCATCCCCTCATTCTCTGGGCGCGTGGACGCGAGAAGAAGGGCAAGCAGCGTTCAGCTTGAAATTTGACCCATTTACGCGGCGCGTAGCGTTGCAAATTTTGGCAGACGTAATGGTGAACGCCTAGTGCATGGATTGCGCTCGTCAGCTCAAAATTGTCAAACCTGGTGAGGGGCCCTTTAAGAGATCAAGCGGTCATTCCTGACTACCAATATCGTCTAGTCACCCTGTGGGCCTTGCTTAGAAAGTCTAGTTCTTTTTGGATAGGTCAATTGAAGGTGCACTAATGCACATGTCTCCCAAACTTGCAATCTTCGCCGCTTCAATTATCTCGCGTGTTGTTTGTGCCTGGCTCCTTCCTGTCGCAGTGCACTGCGAATACATGTGATCGCACCCACACTTCCTGCAGTGGAAAGCCACATGTCCCACACCTCCAGTTCGCACGTTATTTGCGTGCTCACGCAGCCTGTCATTGGCACACCGTCCCGTCTGCCCTATGTATTTCTTGCCACATGACAGCAGTAACTCATAAACGATGTTGTTCTCACATTTAACAAAGCTTTCTTTGTGCTTTTTTTGGCACCTGGGTTTTTCAGAACCACTGTAGGAGGCCTTGCACAGATTTAAAGCTTGTTTGGTGCTGAAAGGACGACTCTTACGTTGGCGTTGTTCCCTATCTTTTTCAGCCTATGTGAGACATCGTGAAGGTACGGTATGACGGCGCATTTCTGCTTGACAGGCTCCGTTTCTAGTGAAGCCTGCTCCTCACCCTCGCGAGCATGTTCGACAGTCTTGAGAAGACCCTCCGCCACAGATGTGACGACATACTGAGGAAACCCCGCCTTTTTCAGGCAGTCAGCTTGCGCCTGGAAACTACACGAACACTTGTGAGGACATGAGCGGCGAAGCGCATTCATTAGGGTTAATTTTGCAATACCCCTTTTAACTAGCTTGGAGTGGCCCGAAGAAAACGGCAGAAGCGGCTTATTGGCCCTAGGCTCGTACGACCAGTAGACCTGGTCTCGCTCGAAAAACATTCGTATGTCAAGAAAACGCAAGGCGTTGTTTTGCGGCATTTCATGCGTGACTGCGAGCGGTTGCAGGAAACGCGTGAACAGATCAAGTACGTTTGAAGAATCATTGCCAAATTCGCCTGGACTTGATTCTAGAAAGACAACGTAGTCGTCTACATATCTAAACACCTTCTTTACATTTGTGCCTGTTAGCTCTGTTTCTAGTTTCTAGTAACAGGCACAAATGTAAAGAAGGTGTTTAGATATGTAGACGACTACGTTGTCTTTCTAGAATCAAGTCCAGGCGAATTTGGCAATGATTCTTCAAACGTACTTGATCTGTTCACGCGTTTCCTGCAACCGCTCGCAGTCACGCATGAAATGCCGCAAAACAACGCCTTGCATTTTCTTGACTTACGAATGTTCTTCGAGCGAGACCAGGTCTGCTGGTCGTACGAGCCTAGGGCCAATAAGCCGCTTCTGCCGTTTTCTTCGGGCCACTCCAAGCTAGTTAAAAGGGGTATTGCAAAATTAACCCTAATGAATGCGCTTCGCCGCTCATGTCCTCACAAGTGTTCGTGTAGTTTCCAGGCGCAAGCTGACTGGCTGAAAAAGGCGGGGTTTCCTCAGTATGTCGTCACATCTGTGGCGGAGGGTCTTCTCAAGACTGTCAAACATGCTCGCGAGGGTGAGGAGCAGGCTTCACCAGAAACGGAGCCTGTCAAGCAGAAATGCGCCGTCATACCGTACCTTCACGATGTCTCACATAGGCTGAAAAAGATAGGAAACAACGCCAACGTAAGAGTCGTCCTTTCAGCACCAAACAAGCTTTATAATCTGTGCAAGGCCTCCTACAGTGGTTCTGAAAAACCCAGGTGCCAAAAAAAGCACAAAGAAAGCTTTGTTAAATGTGAGAACAACATCGTTTATGAGTTACTGCTGTCCTGTGGCAAGAAATACATAGGGCAGACGGGACGGTGTGCCAATGACAGGCTGCGTGAGCACGCAAATAACGTGCGAACTGGAGGTGTGGGACATGTGGCTTTCCACTGCAGGAAGTGTGGGTGCGATCACATGTATTCGCAGTGCACTGCGACAGGAAGGAGCCAGGCACAAACAACACGCGAGATAATTGAAGCGGCGAAGATTGCAAGTTTGGGAGACATGTGCATTAGTGCACCTTCAATTGACCTATCCAAAAAGAACTAGACTTTCTAAGCAAGGCCCACAGGGTGACTAGACGATAGTGGTAGTCAGGAATGACCGCTTGATCTCTTAAAGAAGAAAAAAATCCGGTATCAGGTTGTTTGATTGCTTATCATGCATACTTATTTGTGGTTTTACATGAAGCCTTCCTGTACAATGCACCTGCGTGCGTTGCTTTTTGTTGTCTATATATATATGTACCACAATAGAAAATAAAGCATATGTTGGAAGTCAGCGCTGTGTCCGCGTCGTTTTTCGTCCCTGTTCTTTTGCGCGCTCAAAAATGTCAAACACACACACACACACAGATATATATATATATATATATATATATATATATATATATATATATATATATATATATATATATATATATATAAAATGCTTAACAATTGTGGTGACGTGGCTAAGGACTACGCATTATTCGCAGGATGTTGTGCCTATAGTTTAGGTGCTTACTGATAAAACAGTAGGTTGTCATTACAATGTGAACATGTATGAAATGGCATGAAGTGTTTAAAACCGATTCAAAGAATAATTTTACGAATCGCAGAAATTTCAGTTTGTTTATAGGATGAAGGCATGCAGACGTGAAAGAGAAGACACAGACAAACCAAACGCTAGCGTTTGAGCTGTCCGCATCTCTTCTGTTTCCGTGTTGGATGGCTTACTTTCTTCTAGAATCAACATTTTTTGTTGTTTTACGCGAGCGGAAATTGTTCTGAGACTCATCTATATAAACTTCGAGTAGTATTTTATTTCCCCCAGAGGAATGGAATGCAGCACTGTAAAGTTGCTACAAAAACTTGTTGCGGCTGTCATGCATCCACCACAGTGTTCCTGTTTGAGTAAACCCAGTGGAAGTGCCTTGTTGAGTAACAAGAGGTAGCGGCACCAACTTTCGTCGATTGTCAGATAAAAACCCTAATGGTGTTCGCTCTGATTTGAAGTTCTTTTGAAATTCTTGATCAATCTCTATAAAACTTGTTTAGTTTATGTGTATTTGTACGCTGATTTTGAAAATGCAAATATTTTTCTACTATTATATGTCGTGTTAAGTATATCAAACATTTCATGTGCCATGTTAGGCCTGCACGAGTTACAAAGTAAGCATATCACAATAATATGAAATGGGAACTGTATGCAACATAACCAGAATGCATGTCCTAAACCCACTTAACAATAGTCATAGTATGCTGAACATTGACCAGTAAGTGTATGTCTAGCTGGTGATTCGCTCACGAGAGTTCAATATTACGTAACTTTTAACTCAAATGGGTTTAAAACGCGAGTTCGTATGTGGGCTAGTGGGTTCATGAACATTATGCCAGAACAGCGCAGTAAACTCCTTTGCCAGAACAGCGCAGTAAACTCCTTTAAAACTATTGCATACAGTTTTTATCCCCTAACTATAGCGATATGTCGATTTACTTTGTAACTCCAAGTTTGGAAAGGCTTGCTCATCAAGACACATGAAATTTTTATGTGTAAAAACTGCGTTTTCTTCCAGATAATTGCATATTTAAAATCGCCACATAGGTAAACCTAAACTCAGCAAGTTTCATCAATATCGACCAAGAAGAAAAATAAACGCATTATTTGTTGCAGAGTGTCTCATTGAGTACCACGAAGTGGTCACACTGACTCTTGCCAGGGGAGTCATGTACACCACTGTCCTTAAGGACAACGGAGTCAAAGGAACGCTCCAGTGGGGGTCAGCGTTACCATGGCAAAGGGGTCACCCTGACTACCTAGAGGTACTAGCGGGAAATAAAAGGTAGTCATGTAGACTCCTGCGTTGGGAGTAACGTAGACTCTCTGCTTGTGAAGAAGGGAGTCGTTGGTCTGAAGAACGAAGGGAGTCGTTTGACACCCCAAATTGTGAAGAAGGGAGTCGTTGGTTTGAAGAACGAAGGGAGTCGTTTGACACCCCAAAAGGTCATCATATGTGTAGCGAGGCGATTACCACCCAAAGGTAGTCAGTACAGACACCCTTTTTTTTAAGAGTGTAGAAGGGTATACTAGATATCTGCTGATACCTGCCGAGATAGAGCGCGCGCCAGCGATCATGACCGCGCCCTTAAAATCAAAGTTCGCAGTTGCTGCTTGAGCGACGCATTCTTTCCATCCTCCCCCGCCCTCCTTCATGCTCATTCAAGAGGGGCGGGGCATTTTCTCTCAGCTTGAGTAGTAATCGACGGCAGGCCTTTACCAGCGGGTAAAATATACGATGCGCGGGGGGATGTAATTGATTTTGATGTACTTAATAGGAACATGACGGTGACGGCGACGTTGACGGCAAAACGCCGTCTAGAGTGTCTATATAATTGCTATCGCAATGAAAAAGACATAAATGCGTTTGTGAGTTCTTTATTCTCTTTGTGTACCTGTTCCACTGCTTGTCAATGATCAAATACACATAAGCAAGAGATTAGGGGCGCCTCCCATTATTATCATTATTAAGAAAAAAAGGAAACGCGTGCTCCCGTCATATTCCACCGGCTTCGCCTTCTTCCAGTGGAATTTCCCGAAATAACCTAAATACAGCCATCTCTATCATTCCTCTCATCGCTTTTTCGAGACAAACCTGTGTTAGGGTATCGGTTCGCGGCCTTAGAATTCACTAGAAGGGACATAGCAAAATACATTACTGCAGATGGGGTATACCCGTAACAATATCAAGGCTATGGATAGGCGAGAAAGGACGGGAAGAAGCATCTTGCGCAGCAGTAATAGCGGCGGGGTAAAAAGGTTTCGCGAGAACCAATACGGTTCTCGCAAATGCGAGATCGAAAGTCCTGAAAGCGGCATTGTGCAGTCTAAAGCAGGGGTCTCAAACACGCGGCCTGCGACCCACACATAATTGTGTTCGACCCATCTTTTTTTTTACTTTCTTAACACGTATGTTCATGACCTACACAGGCATGACCAGTGTAAAACATTTTTGCTGTGAGGCACCTCCTGCGGTCTACGTGTGTTGATATACGGCCGTGAAACACTTTATATTTGGGAATCATGCAGCGTTCAGCTTTTAGTCATATTATAGGTATCGATATGTTGTTGTAATAATGGCGCCATATACACTTCAGAATCGACTCATATGTGATATATTAGAAAAGGCTTTCAAATGGCGATGTTAGCTGACATTTTGTACAACCTACTCACCACCCCCTCATCCCGCTCTTATCTTCGTCGTTGTCCTGGCTCTTGCGGGAGTAAATGTTAGCGATTGCGGCCCGTTAGCTGAGGTGAGTTTGAGACCCCTGGTCTAAGGGGTTCAATACAGTGGGATTAGGCTGCAGCATGTCAGTCATATGTGTGTTGTGATCAAAATAGCATCTCGAAAAGTATATTTCGCTCGGCAGAAAGAGACTCCGGAAAATATCAGCTCAACTATGTCGGCGAGCGAAGGAGGAGACAATGAATTCGAAATAAAAATGTTGCGGAGATGGTGAGGTTGGAACGGGCTTCAATCTATACGTGGAGTGAATCACCAGGTACTACCGGACGTTTCGATGCCCGCGTATAATATCCGCCAGGGTGGGTTACTTCCCCGGGATTAGGGCGCCTATACACAATTTGGCCGCGCACAGCTCTTTCCGTCCTCTCGCCTCGGCCTGTCTCTCATTCGCTTTTCCGGCCGCTGCTCTTGGCTTTCGCTGCGCCGAAGTTTATGGCTTATCTAAACGTGTCCCTTTCCTGCGTACGACCAAGACAACCTTATTATATTTCTCTTCCACCACGATAACATTTTCTTTACAATTTTTTGCCTCCGAACCATCCTTCGGATACAATACTTTCTTTTCATCATCCCTCCTTCCATTATTTGCGTTTTTTATTTTATGTTTCTCCATTTTACACTTTTAGATTTTTAACGGGCTATATCAAAGCTTATGACTCGCTATACCCCTCCAAACTACGTGTATATTTTAGCACTAAGGTAATTACTGAACACTTCATAATTCTACTAGGAGACCTCCATACTGACAAGAAGGGCTTCTTAAGAGTAGTGTTGGTAACAAAGATTGTTTTAAAGTTCAGTAGGCTGTCGAGACAGTGTAGTATTGTTTCTTCATATTTGTTTAACCTATGCGCGGAAAAGGTACTCAGAAACCGTGATCTATGGGGGAAACGGTGATATAGGAGTGAATATTGTATGAACAAACGCAAGCATGTCATGATATGTAGACGACACTATAGCGTCGGTAGAAGAAAGCGTAAAGAACTAAAATAACCTCATTGTGGGCGTAAAAGAAGAATGCGAGAAGAACGGCCTTTTTTCTAAACATAAAAAGAACTAAAGCTAAGCTGGCAGTCGAAGAACATATGATTCAGATAAGCAACGACGAGACAACATGCGCCCGTATTGTTCGCACAGTACGCATTTTGGTGCATCTAGTGGCCCGGATGGGCTTAATCTATCGAGCGAAAGAGTAGAACCAGATTCAGCTATCCAATTGCAGTGATTATTACTAAATAGCTTTCTTTCTTCTTCACATCCGAATGACCAATTTGTAATAAAGAGATGGATAACACCATCTTCTTGTAAACCGAATAAAAACAAGGAAGGTAGTGCAAAAAATAAACAAAAAACCACACAGAAACAGTAAAAAAATTGAGGCAATTTTACTATTTTGGGAAGGCATCAGCGGAAGAACGTCTCGGAGGAGCTGTCTGCATCGCGGGGAGAATTTATGCTGAACGCGGCGTGTTTTCGGAACGCGAAACGCGAAGAGATTTATCTCGAGCCATTTCTGTAGCCGCGCTTGTCCCGGTTGAGGTGGTTCGCCCGTGTTTCCATCACTGTCGGCGAAGCTCCTGAAACACCACCGACAGCGCCCTAAAAGAATGCGAGATACAAGCGCTTGCGGTGAACGAAAGGCATCCACCCCGCTTGTCCATCTCGCTGGGAGAGCATACGGAAGAGCTCGCCGCTGAGCCCCCTCGTAACTTATTTACAGATTTAGCCATCAACGGCTGCCGCTCCAAGCGCGCCTCGCACCACGGTGGTAGTAAAGCGTCGGCATCGCATCTCCGAGGCGATAAGTCCTCGGAAAAAAAAAACAGTAAATAGTGGGCAAGAGAAGCGGGTGAAAGAAGCATGGCTTATCCGAAGAGAATAGTCTCTAGCACGAGCCTAGGCCCCCCTTTTTGTTTCCGAAAACAGGCCTCCCTAATCCTGACGTATGCGACATCTTTTATTACTTCGATAACAGTGGCCGGTCGGTTCGGCTTTCTAAGCATGGGGGCTCAACAACCGGGCACCGAAACAACGATGTTGATACTGATACTCGTCCAGCGTGTCTCACTAGTTCTTCGAGTAATACTTCATCGTCGCACCACAGTGCAGTTTCCCATAAGAGTTTTCAAGCGCCCTGAATTAATAATTCCCTAGTTCTAAACTGAGTCAATTAACATTTAAAGTCTTCACCACTACAAAAAAAAAATTGAGCGATGGTCCACATAACGAAACACCCTAATAATAGAACTACCTAAGGCGCCTTCTAAAGGTTTGTCGATTCGTGGTAAGGTATAAGTCACTAAGAACCGGAGCAACCTCAGAACAAGCGCAAATGCCTAACAAAGAAATAGAGAGAGACAGAAAGAATAAATTAGAAAGCAACATGAACGACAAACAGATACAAGAAATAGGTAGCAGGAGAAACAAAGAGAAGAAAAAAATAAAAAAATAAAGAGAAACTAGGAAGGCCACCTAGCTCCGCTCTTCCTTCAGGCTTGGCACCACTAACGCGGAGCTGCCGTAATTTTTGTTCACAAGTTCGATATATGCGTGTTTGACATTGTGCCTCCCCGACTGCACTGACACAGAGCGCTTGGAAAGTTATAATACATACGACGAACACGATGCAGCCTTATTGATCGCGTAGAGAGAAAGGCTCAACTCGACGATGCAAGGCAGAGTATTGCTAAAGAGGCTTCACTACCCCTTGTCACCACAGTTATGCGGTCAGGAGACGCGTCAAATACCCAGAGAAGATAGGGAACACATACACGTCGCCCCGATCCCGAAAAACATGCACCCCACGGTTAATGCGGGCCGCAGACGAGCAAGAGCGGTGGCGCTGGAATGGTTACGAAATGACCCAGACACCTACTATATAGATTCCAGCCCATGGTCAACGAGGGAAAAAGCATTTGAAGGGATCGTCACCAATGGAAACCAAGCGATCACGTCGGCGACAATACGCACGAAGAGCATCGCCGTAGCAGAAGCGGCGGTCATAGCACTAGCCATCCGGGCAGCAGAGGGCAATGGACAATCTGCGCACGTTATCACAGATTCATAAGACGCTTGCCGACTGTTTCTCATAGGCGTCCTTCCCCAGAGCGTCCTACGCATACCAGGATCCAACTTCCAAGAAGACCATGCACGGCATCACATGGTGCCCCGCTCACGAAGGTGTAGATGGAAACGAACGGGTGGAGCGCTTGGCTAGAGCATTAACTTTCCGAGCCGCGGACTTGCCGACCCGGGCGGATTACTTCATACCTACGCTGCCGCGAGATATCCTCGACAGCCAAAAACGGGTACGGCAGTCAATGGCGCCACCCCACCCTAAACTCACACGCTGGCAATCCAGGGACTGGAGACGCCTACAGACAAACACATATCCGAACATACACACACTCAGTAAAATGCGGCCGCCCCAATAGGCTGACCGCTGCCCTTGGTGTGGCGACACACCAACACTCATTCACATCACTTGGAATTGCCGACAAGGACCAGCAGAGGGCAACTCACCCCTCATCACACGCAACCAATTCGATAGGTCGTGGGAGGTGCGACTCACACGGCAGGACTTGGGAAGCCAGCAGGCAACCTTGGACCAGGCCAAGCGAGGCACTCGGGTTAGGGGGCCCTGGAATAGGGGCTCCAACCACGGGAACCTCAGTTTGCCATTTGAATAACACGTTTATTCCTCCTCCTCCTCCTGTCTTGTGGTATTGCATGTTGCCCACATCTAAATACAGCCACCTTGGCCGGAAATCGAAAACGCGCCCTCAAGGTTGGGTAACAACGACAACGACGCCAACGATGACAATCTTCACAAAATTTGTCACCAGGTTGCCAAGGAACAACCAACCAACCAAATTGGTCACGAGCTGACTCTGGCGCGCCATGTGTTTTTCCGCCGCGGTGCACGGTTTTATTCAAACGCGACGTATCGGCGTCTTGGCTGCGTGAGAGAAAGAACGCGGTCGACGCTCGCACCCCATCTCTCCTTTGCGGACCTCGTAGAGTGTGTGCCTGCCTCGCTTCGACGGCGCTCAGATTTCAAGCGGCGCCCAAACGGAGCATCTGTGGCTGGGGACCTTTCTCCGTGAACTGAGCCTGCTTTTGGAGGCATGTAGTTGGACTTTACATCAAGCGACTCGGTTGAGTACGATCGACGCTACAGTGTGCTCACAGATGTTGCACAGTGAAGATGTGTCCTCAAAAAAGAGATAGAGAGCGATAAACTTTATTGTGCGAACAGGCTTTAGCCTAGCGGTGGGTGGCCTCCTCAGTCCAAGTAGCCATGGCTCGCTGCTGCCGCCCAAGCCCAGTCCACCAACTATAGTTGATTTTCAAGGTCATGCGTCAGCAGCAAAGTTTAGTCTTCTGATTGCTCCATATGTGGTTCTGCTCTGTTCGGCCCGTTAAAGCCTGATGGTGGCGATGTCGGTGGCAGAGAAAATTATTTTAGAGCGCGGCTCTTAGGCGCAAATTACTGCGTTGAGCGACGTCGCCGTTGGCTGTCGTCGACGGCGTAACCGATAGAGCGAACGAGGACGAAAGAGAGCGAACGCAGAGTCTGTCAATATCGCGAGCCACTGGCCTCTAACCTCGCTTTCTTCCCCCTTCACGGGCGCTGGCTTCTCGGTCGGAGCTGGTGCTCATGAAGGGCTTGCACGTGCACTGCGGCTGGCTTTGCTTGTCGTAACGGGGCTGTCGGCGTTTCGCTTGATTCGCGACGCCTGCAACGTACAGAGTGGTGTGCGTAGCATTCGAGCGCTGGTAGTTTCTCTGGCAATATGTAACGAATGTTACATTGCTACAACTAGGGAAAGCCAAAACTTCAAACACAGTTGGCGTTGCCCCAATACTGAGCTCAGAATTCGCATTAGACAGTATCGTAATCGTCGGTCAATTTTTTGTTCCGTACTCGGTGCAATCAGTGACTTGAAAAACTTGCGAAGGCTGTGAATTTTGAAACAGTGTTTTAAGAGCGGAGATCTTTAAGCTTTTCGTTGCACCGGGGGATGCGAACAGGAATTATCATAATCATGAACCCGTACGCGCTCGCGTGGTCCTCTTCAATTTCTGCTTCGCTCCCATCTCCCATAACACGTGCGCCGATTTGTGTGGCGTGTAAAAACGAACAATGATGGGCGAGTCTCTTACTTGAATAAAAATCATGTAACATCACGTAACAACCAGTGTCACGGGACTGAAATCGCGTAACACCACGTAACAACTGGTCACGCGACTAAAAATCACGTAACATCGCGTAATAACTATTCATGCTACTAAAATCACGTAACATCACGTAATAGCAAGTCATGTGACATGTTCCCGCCAAAAACCACGTAACAGCTAGTCATGTGATTCAATCACAACATCGCGTAATAGGAGGTCACGTGACGTCCAGACAAGTCCAGCCATACTTAGTACTTCTAGCACAAACTTAGCATCTCTAGCAAAAGCTTCGCATTACTAGCAAAAATTAGCTAGATCAAGCACCTTTTTCTACAATACAACTATCGTGTGAATTGAATATTTTAGCGTCTCTCACGACTAACGCTGAGTAATTGGCTTAGTTTGAGTAAAAAATTTAACAAATCTCCTGGCATGTTCACATTGCCAGTGACATCAATCATGCAACCAGCAGGTACTTGTACCTTGTGTATGTAGTCGTGTATACAGCCTATGATGTTGAATTTGTCATTTTATATGTACTGGTATTTTGCTTATATATTATGTAGTGCAAGTTGCCCATGTATGAAGTTCAAAGTTGATGTTACTGTATTTTTTTTGTATTGCTGATTGGTTAACGGGATGAGCATTCACAATGTATGTATATAGTGCCCACCTGCTATGGTCTCAGTGGAGACGGGCTGTATTGCAAATAAATAAATAAATAAATAAATAAATAAATAAATAAATAAATAAATAAATAAATAAATATAATATTGACGGGATAACCGGCTATAATGACCCTACCTTGCCATGTTTTTGTTTATATATATATATATATAACAAAGGTGGCGCGTCCACTGTTACAAGAAACTATGCCCTGAAAGTGGTGCAAGTGTTGTGTTTACTGATCAGAAGAAGCAAGGCATACTGAAGGCGTGGTCTCATGGTTGAGCGTTCTTTTTTTTAAGTTTTAATTGCCTCAAGTGCTAAAAAAAAGTGACCTGCTGAGACGACAGTAACAAGTGAGAAAAGAAAGCAGGCAAATCGGTCAGGTCAACAGAGCAAAGACTTCAGTTCAGCGATTCAATCGTTCCATTTCCTAAAGAAAGTGCACAAGAAAACATAGAATAAGAAAGAAGGCACAAGAAAATTAGGAAATGCACTTCGTGGCAATACGAGAGGTGCGTAGAAGTGTCGAGGAAGAATTGGCGCCGTACTGACCGTGGAATTTGTATGAAAACATTTTACGTGTGATCCACGTTTACTCTTTTCACTGCCTAAATAATCGTGCTACCCCAAGTGAAAAAGTACGTGATGTGCGACCTGTGTTCTTTGTGTTATATCGAATTTCTGCGGTGAAGTAAACGATTAGAAGGAACATGGTAAGACATACCGTATGTACTCGAATGTAACGCGACCACAATTGTAACGCGAGCGGTGACAGTTTCATTGAGTCCAGGAAGAAAAAAAAATAGAATTTCAGTATTCGATTGCGTCGACTTTAGGTAGCAAAAATCTGAAAAAAATCTCGCGTTGCATTCGAGTAAATACGGTGTTATTTTCTTCATCAAATTAGTTTGGCATCTCGCAATAAGTCTAAGCGTGTCTCCTTGCAATAGGGAGAAAATGTAAGAAGCTTAAAAAAATTATTTGAGATAAACAAGGTAGTATGTATTTTGAAATCGTCGAATAAATCGTTAACTGGCAAATCTGCTTTTGAGGGCATGATTTTGCCTAAGTAAAGCGTTCCACAGACGTGTTTTCATTGTAGCGTTGCTGCGGAAAGGCGTTTATCAGATGGTAAATCCTTGAAAAGGCTAGTCTGTACGTATTTCTGGTAAAAAAACGAAAATTGAATAGACACACAGTGCGCCTAAAGATACTGGAAAGAGTGAAACGTTTAAAAGTGTCTCCCATATTTTCTTGGAGTACTTTCGCGTAAAGATCTGAGCAGCACGGCAGTTATGGTTTCCTTTGTAATGTTTTCTAAACAATGCAAAGAGCGCACTGCTTGTGTTATTCTTTTAAACTAGCGCAGAAGGAAAATTAATTTAAAATATAAAAGAAATGAATTGGGGTATGCGCGTTTATATAGCAGTTTTCACGTGGTTGGTGAAATCTGTAGCTTGTCGCCATGAGCTTACAAAAACGAAGTAACTGGTAAGCCTTGACTACTTGCCCGATTCAAAGAAATTTGGGGCTGGTTTAGCCCATTTACGTACGACCCCTACATCTGTATTGTAAGGTGGGAAATTAAAAAAAGAAACATGAAATTGAAATCCAAATACTGTGTGCATGAAGGGATGCACATGCTACTCCGAAAAGGACGTCTAATTACTTAAAATACTATAACGCGCTACAAAATATTTTTTAACAGCTTGTAAGTTTTAAGAGTGTTATTGGCTACAGCTTTCTGAAACCACATATGCGCACGTTGGAGCACTCGTGCCTGTTTGTTTTTTGTCACAATAAGTTTTGTCTTGCATAAATCACAAATGACAATGCTGTCATGAAACGACAATACTTCGAGTAAACAGAAAAAAAAAAAAACAGGTGTCACGTTTATGCTTGTGATAAAGGGAGCAGTGCCTACTGTAGCGTGAAGAAGTTACTTTTCTTAAATGCTCAATTTTCGTGATGTTAGCCAAGTGCCGCATAACATGCGGCCTATTCTGTTTCAAATTATTCGATAAACTACGAGATTTACTTAGAATTAGTCTTGGATTCAGACATATAACGTTATGACGCTATTTATGATTAGGTTTTACCATCGAATATACCGACTATTGAAGTGTGTTTCTAGTGGCTTCGTGGGAGTTATTTTGCAAAAGCACAGAAGTAGTTCAATTACAAATAGCCGAAATTTAATAGCCGAGAAAAAGTTATACTTTCAGTAATTTTATGTATTATGTGACACTTCGACTTTATATATTTTGTAAAGAAAAAAGCCGTATCGTATCTGCATACCCAATACCGAGTTCTACACTCCTTGAATGTGACAGCTGCGCAATTCACAAGAGTACGGACAGTGTTTGCAAAGACACGTTGCGCCTAGACCGCTGCCTTCTGATCAAACGCGCACTGAAAATCCCGATGGCCATTTTCCGTCAACCTCGATGACTGCTCGCTGGTACACGGGAACTTCTGAATACAAGCGAGAAAATATTTCACCGGTTTTACACAAACAGTATTGTTAACCCAATGTTTAGCACTTGCGGAGTGGTTTCCCGGTATTGCCATTTCTTCGAGGCTGACCCGGTCTGCAGTGTAACGATCGCCGCCAGCCACAACTGCCGCTCTTCAGGATGCCAGTGCGCACCAAACTACGACCGTATGATTGCAACTTTAGGACTTTCCTTGGCCACAACTGTTTTGTATTTGCTCTTTATAGACGTTTACATTTGCATCACTGGCTCCCTATAGCATGGCTGGGAGGAAGACAGAATGTCTATCCTTGACGACAGACACGAAAAAAGTTGGGATGCATGTTACTCTCCGTAACACTCGAGAGTGAAAGCCTGCAGCGCACTTGGTAGTGCCTTGAGTTATGCAATCGGGGACCAGGCTTCTTGCAAGATGTAAAGAGCCGCGATGTGAGATATGCAAAAAATTACCTTGACGTTCTCATTCGATTGCATTGTTCTTCCCCACCAGAAGCTTTCCGAGCCTCACGGGGTGATGCACGACCTCCGGAATCGGCGCACCTGATGTGCATGCGAATGCGAGATTGAAGTTTAAGGCGCGAATAAGACACGAAGATAAGGAACGTCCGTGTCTTATTCGCGCCTTAAACTTCAAACATGTTAAACCAACAAGCCCAGTCTGCCATTCTTACATCGAATGCGAGTGTGATGACGTCATCACGAGATGTCACGGTGGTGCCAAAGATTTATGCCATCAGCGAAGTCATTATTACGTCACAAGATGACGTCATTGACGTAGGTCATGTGAAATCAGAACTGACGTCACGACTGACGTCATCAGTGACATAGGACACGTGGGTTTTTGTACTTCAATCACCTGCCGTATTCCGCTCAAGGGGTCGCTCACCGAGACACTAAAGTATTTTGCTTTAAAACTACCGCGAGACTATCCACAGCCGCTCATTTGACGCTCCCTTAACGACTTAGGTGTTGCGTGAACCGCATTGCACAGGCTATAACGTATGTGTCGTGTTGCTAGGCTAGTGAAATGACTATTCGAACGACGGTTAACGCATTGTTTCTTCCAAACAGTGACTTAGAAATGGTGACCCTTCTCAGCTACACTCTTAACTTTGTAACTCTTACTATCCGTGCACAAAATCATGTTTATCCGATACTTTGTAACAGATAACTTAGCAAGATACATTGTAACTCATACATATATAAGGTACATTGTAACGGTTACAGATATCAGTTACATTGTAACCCTTATAATTGTTGATATTATATAGGTTACGCTGTAGCCTTGTATTTTTTAAAATTGAATGTAACTTATAAAAAGGTGTTTTTAAGGGTTACGTCAGCTATTGATATCTTTTAGTTTTGATTGCACTCTATTTACACCGGGTGTTTCAAGAAATCTACCGAAAATTCTCAAAAATCCCGAAAATGCGATATTTGCTGGCTGCCTTGAGAATTGCTTGCGCTGTAGCGGCAGGCAACTTCAGATTGTTGAAGACCTCACTTAGGAGTGTAATTAAAAATTAAACTAATTAACTGTTTAACTGGTGAAGTTAGGTGGTTGTATCAAAGGAGTGAAATGAGGTTTTACATGCGAAGAACCCTTGCCAGCTTTGATATATAGAAAAAGCAGCCTGTAGTATTTATTGTGTCGTAGTGAAATTCAACCAAATTCAATGGATGCCACCTTTGAAAGCCGTGGAATTTGGTTGAATGTCACTACGACAAAAAAAATTACTAGAGGCAGATTTTTCTATACTTCAAAGCTGGGATGGGTTCTTTGCGTAAAGAACTCCAATTCACCCCTTTGACAGAACCCCCTAACTTCACTAAATAAAAAGTTAATTAATTTAACTCTTTAATTGCAGTCCCAAATGATCTTTAACAATCTTAAGACGCCTGCCGCTACAGCGCAAGGAATTCTGAAGGCAGCCAGCAAATATCGCATTTTCGCGATTTTTGAGAATTTTCGGCACATTTCTTCAAACACCCGGTATAGCCAACCTTGGGTTCACTGTAACGATGTTTACAATGGTACTGTCACGTCTGGTAATTGTTCTCACAGAAGATTGTGATGCCAAAATTGGTAGTCTGATAAAATCACTTCGCCTATATTTCGATGCATTTAAACAAGTCATTGAAGAGTGTATGACGTTTTCTCGCACTGCTGCTTTACCCGTACATGGCTTCACTTTCAGTCCCATTACTCAATCTTCTACACAGATTCTCTCATGAGAACCGACAAGTCGACAAATCACACTACTGACCAAATTTGTGGGCAAGATTTCTAGGCATGATACATCGTCTAAATGTTGAAAACTGGCGGTGAAACAGAGTGCTATCAAAAAAAAAAAAAAATGTCCATATAGGTAGCTAAAGTATCCTGAAAAAATTACACCATCTCCCGCTAAAGGGGACCATGGGGCGATGCGAAGCCGGAGCACTTGCACGATTGCGTTCCGTTGGCTTTCGTTGTGCATGCTACCGACCTCGCGTCGTGGAACGCGAAGAGGGACGCTACGCGCGTCGTATCTTCCATCTAGCCTGGCCGTTAATTCTCACAGGGCGAGCGGGGAACGCGGTCGACAGGCGGGCGAGAGGGGGGCAGCGTAGAAGAGGAGAGAGAAGGGGAGGGGACGCGCATGCGCTCGAGCACATCGCGGCGTTGCGGCATGTGTAGCCCGCGTTTCAGAGGAAGAGTGGAAAGGGGGAGGGGAGAGGGCTATGGAAAGGGGGAGGGGAGAGGGAAAGTAGAGAGGGGAAGTGGAGAGAGGAAGGGGAGAGGGAAAGTGGAGAGGGTGAGTGGAGATGAGGTGTGTGGAGAGGGTATGCGCATGCGCAGTAAGGGTGGTCACGCCGCACACCACCACCACCACCGGATTGAGCTCTGCCTTAAGATACTTCGCATCTAAAATCAACACACTCTTCTGAATACTGTCTGGGCTCCCCCACTCACATAAATCAGCTGCAGTTTTTTCACACATATATACTGCCGCTCACTCGGGTATTCCTTCGACATTGGCGTAGCTGGTAGAGGGAGGAGAGTTGGTGGTTCTAACACTCAAAAGTTTTCAATTTTGCATGTACGCGTACATTCGCAAACATGCACGACTACACGCAGTGACGAGAAACGGTTGTGGCAGCTGTATTTTGCATTTATTTTAGGCTGGCTCGTATTAGAACAGGTGAGTTCAGTCACACTGCAAAGCTCTCCGTGCAATGTCTCGGATATCAATGACATTTCAAATGAACTTGAAGGCAATTCCAATATTGAACTTCCTAACTGTCTGAACTTTTCAAACAAGGTATTCTTTACACATTTTTTGAGTTTTCTCAAAAAGCACTGTCAGGTACGAAATTCTTTATTTAAACATCTCTTCTTTGCAAGATGTAATATCAAAAACAGGGTGACACGTCGAGTAGTGTCAGAGCCCTACAGCTATGAAAGACACCATATATGAAAGACACAAAAGATGTCACAAATACAGCTACATAAAGTAATGCAGCTGCAATACTACATAAACACAGATAGCAGAGAAAAGTGCTGCAGCTTAAATTACATTTTTCAGCTTTAGAAAGGCCAAAAAACATTTCAGGCGTCCAGAAACCACACTTTTTGGTGGCCTATCTCCTGGCAATGCAATTGTCTGCACAAGAGCAAGCATCTGGAAATACGCAAATGGATACTGTAAGTTCTTTATATAATACATCAAAAGACAAAAAATAAGTGCCCGCGGTAATCCAGATGTGGAGACAGGGATGACTTCGGCTTGGCTGCCAGCAAAAACGCAGACTTTGTCAGGAGTGCAGTAAATGTGAGGCGCTGATATTTGAAGTTCATCACCAGGCAATGCCGTCTACAAAAAGAAATTACAGACTACATAAACTACTAGCCAAAGTTTGTTGGTGGTGCAGAGTATGGTATGCATGCGCTTGCCCACAGTATAAAATGAAGACATGTGCCAATAAGGCCAAATGAGAACAGCGAGCTATTAATGCTGGCACTAGCAAACCATATGTTCAGTGTTACAACATACCACAAGTGGGAGTGTTGTGGTGTAAGATACAAAAATTTTAAAGAGGTTTTTCAGAGGCACAAGGAATCCTTTTTGCGTATCTACGAGAGGGCTCAAGCCGGAAAATATTAGTGTTGAAGAGGGTGTCCACGTACCTCATTTATCAGACTGCGGCCAACGTTGCCTTGTATGTGCTTCATAACATCCACCAGTGTGCAGGCCCGTTTTCTTTTCAGAGAAAACGTCTACCACATCATTGAGTTCGCTCTCGAGTCTTGCTATGTTAGCATTGAACCGAAGTTCCACCTCGATGCACAACTGCAACAAAGCAATTAAGGACATTGAGAGCCATCACTCCCAAGAAAACAGGCTTAAATTAATGTTAGGCGTCATAAAAATCAGCTGTACAGATGTGAACACTAATGTTCATTAAGTTTATCAGCTGATTGGCTAAAAACTATTCGACATTGGTCGCCATTAAAGCTGACATTTGTTATAGTGGCTCATTTTTATTGAACATCTTTTGCAGGTTTGATTCAAAAATTCGTTGAATTTCCAGACCGCGGTGCCGGCGATGCTGCAACTGCAGAGCACACCGGGTGCGCCGGAAGGTGCTGCGGCACGCCGGAACTTACCTCGACGTGATCTGAATGATGGTGCGCCACGCGAGGACCTCGCCGCGTGAAAAAAACGCCAGGCCTGCGCTGAAACCGCAGCACAGTCACAGCGAAAGCTGGAAGAGCGGCGTTTCTAGAGCCCGTTAACCTCTCTTGGGGCTACAATACAAGTACACTAGAAAGGTACCCACTACGCCATAAATCACAATTTTTGTGAAGTTGGGAAGCACCTACTAAGCCATTCTTCGTCATTCTGCGGAGAAGCGAGGCACCAGCTGCACGTCTGTAAGGCATTATGTGCACTTTGTTGACGACTGACGACGATGATGTTGACGACTGATGACGATGAAGAATTATGGCTCAGCCCTTTGTAATGGGTTGGAATCTTTAAACGGCCCACCAGTTATGTAATTCGCATTGGGTGACGCCCGGTCACTATTTCCCTCTCCCGTCATGCTGTATAACATACGTTGACGTGGAAGAGAGACGGGGGGGGGGGGGCGAAGAACTTTACTGAGACCCCGAGGAAATGGATCATGCGCTTATGGGCTTCCTTGGCAACCAATACAAGTGCACTTGCGAGGAACCCACTACGCTATAAATCAGTGTAATTTTACTGAGACCCCGAGGATGTGGATCATGCGCTTATGGGCTTCCTTTGCAACCAATACAAGTGCGCTTGTGAGGAACCCACTA
Source organism: Rhipicephalus sanguineus (assembly GCF_013339695.2). Taxonomy (NCBI): domain Eukaryota; kingdom Metazoa; phylum Arthropoda; class Arachnida; order Ixodida; family Ixodidae; genus Rhipicephalus; species Rhipicephalus sanguineus. Next base: position 309,653 of record NW_023615499.1, read on the forward strand.
CGCTATAAATCACTGTAATTTTTAGAAGTAGGGCAGCAGGCACTGTGCCACTTTTCGTCATTCTACGGAGAGCGTTGGTACCTGCTATACGCATGTAAGGCATTATGCTCACTTTGTTGATGCTGTGCCTGATGACGATGAATAATTATGGCAGAGTCGTTTGTAATGGGTTGGAAGCATTCAACAACCTACTCGTTGCGCATTTCGCATTGTGTGACGCCTGGTTACAGAATGCGCGTTGTGCGACGCTTGGTGCTTATTTTACTCTTCTACCACGCTATATTGCATATGCTAATGTGGTTCCTTCCCGACATGAAGCCAGTATAGGACCTTTTTGCAAAGCAGTTTCAAGCACCGGCATGGCTCAGAGGTTGAATACTGGGCTCCCACGCAGAGGGCCCAGGTTCCAACCTCGTTCCATCCTGGAATTTTTTCTTATTTCGTTTTTTTTCTTATTTCGAGCGATACTGGTTACGGACACCGGCGGCGGCGGCGGCGGCGGCGGCGGCGGACAACTACGGCGCCGAAAACGGCCGGTGAAATGATCTCATAACAGCTTTCGCTGTAAAGAGTGTCTCATCTGAGGAGAGCAAGCCGACTGATGGTCCATCGCGCGTGATGTGCAGTGCTTGTCGCATTCTTTGTGAAGTGGTCATGATAACGCTGCCAGCGTTCCCCTCAACGCTACAGCTCACGTCATGCTAATCAGTGTTGTTGCGGGTCGAGGATCGCACATGACAGAGACAGCGATGAGCGTGAAAGCTAAAATTACAAATGAAGGCAAAGTCAAAATTACAAAGGCGACAAGCATCGCGCATCACGCGCGAAGGACCGTTGTTGGGCTTGCTCCCCTCAACTGACACGCCGTCTTTCCAAGGGCGAAGTCCTCACGCGGCGTGCCATCATCAAATTACGTAAAGGGAAGATTCGGTGTGACACAGTACACGGACCGCCCTTCCGACGCACCCGGTGCACTCAGTTTCGATATCGCCGGCACAGCGGTCTGAAAATTCGACGATGGATCTTTTGAACTGCATCAAATATTTTTGATTTTTTTGCTAAATCTCACAGATTGTTTTTTTTTCTTTTTAAAGCCCGCCTGTAAAGTGAAACTAAATGCGCAGAGAGCGTCACTGGCATCCGTCAGTTACGCCCAGTGAAGGGGCGGATTCAAATTATCTCATCAAAACATGGCCCACAGCTAAAAAATAAAACATAAGGTTTTTGTAATTTGCCAATCAATGGGTGCTGTTCAGCGCTTCCTTAAAATTTACAACAATCAGGTTGCTAGCGATGCCCAGAACGTCACATCACAGGTTCTTTTTCGTTAATTGCTCGGGGAACTGAAACCGGCCTCCAGAAAGAATGCTCGGCACGAAAGGCGTTACGCTTGCCTAGTACAGCGGATACTGTAAAACTAAAACACAGAAAACAGCTATTCTACTTATATAAGTAAGTACTTATTTTAAACAATGCTGGCTTTACGTATTCACGATTACTAAAGGTACCGGCCTTTCCGGAGTTCTCCAGCACATTAGAGACAGCATTTCCAGCCGTAGGTGCTCCCATAGACCCTGTAAAAAACTCAAATTATTAGTAGCGAAGCTCCTCAGGCCGGCACCCCGCCGTCGCCGTTGAAGACAGTCAAACAAACAGACAAACATACAAACAAACAGTCTTGAAGACAAACGTCATAGACAAACAGTGCACCGTAGGCTTCTCTAAGTGCTTGCAAAGGAGCACGTGTTGCTGACACTATTACACTGTTGCCGTCATAAAAGCTCTAAAAACAGAACGCATTGAGAATACCTGCAAACAATGCCAAACGCCGTTATAATGTCAACAAACGTCATGACAAGGTCAATGCCGAAGCCGACGACGAACACAAAGCCGGAGTGGCCAAAGCAAACGCATAAAGCGCCAAAGAACCGGCGAAAGCCTGACCAGGCATCGTTCGCGACGAATTCCCCCACTGGGCACAGCTGAAGCCTCCTTTTCTTTCCTGGCAGCCGCTTAATCTCGACAGGTGCGGGTGAGAACACTTTCGCACAAAAAAAGTTTATCTATACCGAAAACAGAGAAAACAGAACAATGAAAAAGAACCACTTACCAAGTTCGTCTAATCTTCCATGGGATCCGGGGCAATGATCACAGTAGTCACACCGTACGTTAGTAGGCTCCCTATACGTTAGCTGAAGCGAGCACAGCGTAGCGTTCACAGTCACAACCCACTTCTTTGCAGCGGCCGCGCGCTATTCCAAACAAGTCCACGTTCAACGCTGACATGTTCGGAAGCGCGTCCAACGGGAATAATGGTATAAATTTGGCGCGAAGCCGGCGACGCGAGGTACACACACGGCCAACACCATGCACCGATCACGACGCCATCTATGTAACCCCTTCCCGACACGCAGCGCTGCAACAAGAATACATGTAGAGATACTATAGAAACATGGCCGCCGCTTTTGCCCCGAAGCATGATTCAAACTTTCGGATCCGGCTACTCGCACGTAAACAAGACCACGTCCATTGTGAGTAAAATAAAACAAAAGTTTGTTGTAACAAACTTGTAAACCAGAGTTCGCTCTTAGCAGGAGTTTTGCTCCATTGAAAACTATCATTTTTTATTGAAGCATGGCGAAAGAGATCATTGTTGCTTCAGACCAGCGTCTATTTCATCAATCCACAAGTCTCCTCGGCAATGGAGCGGCAGTATGTGGCTTTTCGGTGTACCAAGACCGCGCTGGCGAGGACTGGCGCGTTGGGCCACCAGTGTCAATGTACAATATAGCAACGAATGACGTATTGCAGATGTTTTTTTCGGTCCATCTTATGTCATTCCAGTTTGTTCAGACGCTTGCTCGCGCCGTAACGGAGTTTGTTCAAATAATAGATATTTTTAGCCGAGTGTCGCTTGCGCTCAGCCCCGCTTGAGTGTAATAGAAGCATTTTGAGTGCAGAGTTACTGTATATGCAGTTACTCAATTTGAGTGGGCGGAACAGCCGGTTCCGGGCTTGCTTGGGGGTGAGGCGCGGTGTGTGGAAATGCTATACATGGTTTTCATGTGACGTCACAGATAGGTTCTCTGCGCTATGTACCTCTAGATGGCTGCCACCGTGACTTTTATCTCATTAGAGTGTGTCAGTGTAGGGGACGACGCACAGTCGTTCTGCCCCTGTGTTATTTTGTGCTCTCCCGCTTTCTTCTGTTCGCCAGCTGCGTCAAGGGAAACACAAATGAACGCTAGAGGGCTCCGGCATTAATGTAATGTCACGGTTTCTCACTCCACGCGTTTTACACGACATTTCAACCAGGTTGTACTCCAAGATGGCTAACAAAGAGACTTCAATGAAAACTGCGATGCGGTCGAAGTGAATAGGGTTGCGTTGTTCGGGCTGTGAGGCACACGTTCCCTTCGAAGCGTCCTTGTAGGATGCAGACCACGTTCGGCAGGGACGCCGATAAGCATCCCTTGTGTCACTATAACGTCCCCACCACGTCACACAACATCACGGTACGTGATGACGTCATTACGTCATCGCTTAGTAAAAAGTGAGCCGATCATGGAAGCGGTGCAGAACCAGGGAAGGTGCAGAAAGCGTGCAATGTATCCCGTCCTGGAGGCAGTCCAAAACCACATTAGGTGCATAAAACTTTCGCAGGTGGACGGGGGAGAATGAATACATTGACGGAGAAGAAAAAGATGGCTTTCGCCTTTTCATTCGGATATACAAGGGCACATGTGTGAGAAGAACGCTGATTTTGTGATACTCGAAAAGTCGGTTATTGTAAGTCTTGCAATATTCGCCGTTATTGTCGCACAACATTTGCCTGCGGGCTAGTTCCGGTATGGCATCCTGCTTATTCCTTGAGTGAGGCGCCTTGAGGCATAATTTGTAACTCAGTAATGTACACGTTCTTATTAGGCCGACTAACCATGAGGGCACGAAGGCAACTTAGCCTGCACTTTGCTCATGTGTAATTTGCGAACGTCCACTCCATTAGTTAGGCCTCCTTGGAATCTCGGTTATAAGTTACCAAAAAAGTGTATGCGTTACACATGGGTTACAATATATAAGTTACATGCCGGGGTAACGGATAAACTTCCGAGGTAACCGATAAACGCATCCATTCGCAGTTTATTTCGGCAGTGTAACCGATAGAACGAGACGGAAATAATGAAAACATCAAAAATACGAACGATGTAACTGTTATTTTATCCGTTACTCAGTTTTATCGGTATATTTATACGTTACCGTGGTAAGAGTGTACGGGCAGCAAGTGATGCCGGCTTACCGATTAGCGATAATAGCTGATTTCCTAGGGCTGCGAAGTGAACAAAGTTTGGCTAACGCAATATTGAAAACTCTAGAGAGCTGCAATAACAATGAGATTGATTTTTCTAGCTGAAAAACTTCATTTATTTGCTGGACATTAGGTAGGCAAAGCACGCTCGCGGATACCTGGTGGAGTATGGGATTTTATTTATTGCATTATTGTTGAGTGCATTACGAAAGACATATTATTCCGGTGAGTCTTATTTTGCGAGAGTCTTATAATTCGACCTCTGAAACTCAAACTGCAGGCCTCGAAATAATGGCTCGCTGCTATGGACACATAAGGAGAGCCTGTGTAGTGTGAGAAAGCTTTTTATTTTCTTAGTGTGAGTTTATACATGTAGGTTACGTTATATTTTATTGTGCAGTAAAAACAAACGTTGCTTTGGTTCAAAAGGTAGATAAACGAAAGTTAAAGGTAAGTGAACATTATTACTATAGACTCATTCAAAGTAGCTTAGGCAAACATGTATTTATTAGTTAGGCCCTTCGTGATGGCTTACTGGATATTCTATGGCGCTACTAAGCTCGAGAAGCCAGGATCAAATTCAGACAACGATGGCAATATTTCGATGACGTTTGAAAGCAGAGACGTCCGTGTACCGCTAATGCTGTGTACGGCAAATAACCCTGGGTGGTCAAAATCATTCGCGAGTCTCCTGATACGGCACGCCTCGTAATCGTATCCTGCTTTCTTCATGTAAACACAAGAATTTAATATTTATTTAGATGTTAGTGAAGGTAGCTTAGGAAAGAACATAATATTGTTGCTTAAGCCTGACTGAAATGCGCTCTCAATCAAATGAAAGTCTCTCTTTTGTGAAGGATAAGCTGCGCAGTCAGAGTCGAATCAAAATAGAGTATCCCAGGCGTGTTTCCTCGAAGATGTGTTTTGTAAGCGACAATCGAAGTTTATATAACAGGTAGGAGCCTATAATGACGCATAAAATATAATTTCATGAAAAACTTCTGACAGAGTTGCTTGCTCGTTGTTTTTTGGGAGTAGTGCGAATGTGAGACAGTAAAGAAAAATTGTATGAACTTGACTTTTTCTTCTGCGGCTCTATAGAAAAAACATTTCATTTTGTTTCTGTACCGTTATGCTTCTGTACCGTTATGCGTCTGACGTGACGCTTATGTCACCGCTGACGCAAGCAGGGACGGGAACCCCCAGTGTTTACAAAGAAGCGGTTCGGCAAGACAACTTTATTGCTGGCTCGTACTTTTACTCGCCCTTTTTTTGCGATAGCAATTATATGGGCACTCTCGATGGGTTTTTGCTTTCGCCGTCGCCGTCATGTGCCGTATAAAGTCCAAATTGATTACATCCCCCCGCGTGTTGTATGTTCTACCACGGGTAAAAGCGCGCGAGTGGGGGCGACGAACGTGGCTGAAGCATAGATCAAAGAAGCCGGCCCATCTCCGTCACTGTCAGGGCGCATGCGATAACATCACGCCGCTCGGGAGGCCTGCCGTCGAAGCAGATAGGAAACGCCCCGCCCGTTTTGGTCGAGCATAAAAAGACGCGATTGGGGTGGTGTCACTCGAGCAGCAACATTGAACTTCTATTCTAGGGGGGTGGTCACGATCGCTGGCGCGTGCGCTATCTCAGCAGCCATCAGTGGGCGGCTCGTATACCCTTCTGCGTGCTGCACTCTTAACGCGAAGAGACTGTGCGGAAAGAGCATCCCTCCCTGGAGAGGTCGTGTTCTCTTACACCAGCGTTCTGTAGAGTTACGCCAGATCGGATCCAAAAGAGTTAGCTGCCAGCCTCACTTCGTATTACATTACAATTTGTTCCTATCGCATTACGGACATTTGGACGCGATAGGCGCGCCCAAATTCCGTTCTCAGAAACTCTTGATTAAGCCGGTTATCCGCTGAAGCGATACTATGCCAGACTCTGCGCTGGAAGTTCTCGACCACACGCAGACCGGGCACGGATTCGCGTCGATTTTGCATGCATTCCCTTTGCCGACGGCATATCCGGGGGCTCTTGCGGTTGCCGGCGACGCTTGACAGCAGCCTCTTCGGCTTGACGGGCAAGATAGGCTTGGTGTGTCCGAGCATATTCCAGCTTGGCGGCACGTTATCTTTCTCTATAAGCGGTTTCTTCTTCCTGAGTTCGTTTAAGTCTACTCATGGCGAAAGAAAGGCGCAGCACACGCTCCCGACATGACAACTGCCGGTGTTGCGCAGCGACGATGAGTCGGCTCGCAGGAACGGTCACACGCAGTGCAAAGGTAGGTGGGCGGAGCTTGGTCAAGGTCGCGGGCGATGCGCAGTTGGCCTGGTTGCCATAGCGATGCTAGGCGAGATTTTCGATCGAAGAGCATGGTTTTACAAATAGCTTAAACAACTTCGCTGTTAAGAGATCTGGTCTCGTAAGGATAAAATCAAAACAAGGATGACATAGAGAAGGAAGGGCAAGGAGGTTGATTATCCGTGCCAGTTTGGTAACTTTATACCTGGTGAACGGGAAACCGGGAAAGAAGATAAGTGTAATAATTGTTCTGGTTTTACGTCCCAAAAGCCAAAGAAAGAAGATAAGAAGGAGAATAGGCAACAAATATAAGCTCAATTATAAGGACGTCTTAGTGGAAATCATAATAATACAGTTATAAGTGTTGGGATTTCGTGCCCCAAAACCACGCTATGATTATGAGAAACGCCGTGGTGGAGGGCTGCAGAAATCTCCACCACCTGGGGTTCGTTAACGTGCACCTAAATCGAAGCACACGGGCCTCTAGCATCTTAGTCGAAATCAAGAAGAAGAAGAGATGAGTATGGACAAGGTATGTAGCGAGAAGGCAAAACAAGCGCTGGCCATTATGAGTAACAGACTGGATTCCAAGAGAAGGCAATGGAGCGAGGTGGAGGTAGAAAGTTAGACTGGCAGATGATATTACAGTAAAACCCCGGTGATACGAATCTCGCGGGATCACCAAAAATATTCGAAATCATCCGAAATTCGTATCAACAGAAAGTATGAAAAATTAGCATGCCACAAAAGAAAGCTGGCGTACATTTTCATTTATTTGTTTTCAAGGCTGCAGCAAAGTCACGAACAGCTCTGAATGATTGCCAGTGAAGTTTTTAGACGTCAACTATCAATACCTGCACTCGTAAATATACGGCCATGCGCGCGTATGTAATTATTGAACCAGGTGTGTTACCCTCATGAGTCCCGCGTTAAAGTTAGGTGCACGAAATTTTTCAGAAAGTTCAGTATAGCTGGAATAGACCACGTAGGCAAAAAGTGTTGAACCTTAGCTTAGTGAAAGTTGATGTTTGTATGTGGTGCAATGTCCATTATTTTGGACATCAGGATTTGAATTGGTCCTGGTGTCCAATATATTGGACATCGTGACCAAATAACATGGCGAAAATAACGTCGGAACGCGCCTCAGGTACTTAAAAATGATAAGCAAGCAAAAAACTCCAGAAATGCAAGGCAAATGTATTTGACTGAATACGTAGTTTGACGAGAGCTGCCGTATAAGACGCCACTCCTGAACAATGCTATTTTGGACTATATTCAATGCCATTGCCATTTTGGCCGCTACATTGATATTGCCCACACTTGACAGATGACTATAGTAGACGTTGAAAAAAAACTAAAAAAAATAGTTTTCAACGGCAAATAGTGGGTGCAGGGGTTGGAGCAGACGACAACGAGTTGTCCCCTATATTATAATAGAAAAAAAAGCTTTAATATTATTTTTATTATTATTGTGCTTCTTCTTCTTTTATTTTTATTCTAATTCTTATTCGGGACAATGATTAAAGTGTCTGATCCTAATGTTTGGAAAACTATTATTGCACTCTTTCGTTGATGCGGACGTGTTTTTTTGTATATTTATTACTATTATTTATTTATTTATTTATTGTTTTTATTGGCATCAGCATTCAATACTCAAATACTTAAAAAAACTTTTATAGGATGACTTCTTGGCCAATCCCCCAGAGTGGGTATGAGCCACGCAGTAGAGGATACTGCTACTGCTACTACTACTACTACTACTACTACTACTACTATTGGGCAATTCTCCACAGCCGGGACTCAGAAGGTTATGACCTGCGACACCTAGTAGCCCCTTCCAAATTTTAGTATGCTTTTTTGCACGACAACGGAGTACTGCGGCAAAAGTCACTTAAGGAGCCCTTTGACACGATATATGAAGGCCAGAAAACTTTAGAACCGCGGTCCTACGTTATTATCTTCTTATCGCGGTTTTGTTGGGGGTGTTTTTAGAGAAATTTACGGCCGTGCCCGCACAAGTGTGTCCCCAAAAGTCGTGCATGTTGATGTTGTGAGGCCTAGCTCCTTCGCCAAAACCGTCCTTGTCTTCTTTCTGTCCTCGTTCACCTTTCATAGAGTGTCTGATGCATGAGGACATCGCTTGCATGAAGCACATGGTTTGTATTGTAAACGCGAAGGCACACGGAGACGTATTAGGGCCTCCAAGATTCGCGCACACATTCTCGGAGGCTTCGACGCGTCACTGAAGGTTTATTCTGATCCAAAAGGACTTGCTTCTGGGCTAGTTGGTGCGTATATTGCTTAGGTACAGAAGACTGAGGCGCGAAATACATTTCTTAAAAAGGGGAGAAGCAGAAGAGAAGACAGAGAAGCGCCAACTACCAACTGTTTAATGACAGACCACGAAAGGTACAGTAAAAACGGAAACGTTTCCGCGCATGCGTGAACAGTGAACATCAGACGTGCAGCGGCATGGTCAAGCAACAAGGTACAGTACAAAAGGAAACGTTTCCGCGCATGCGTGAACAGTGAACATCAGACGTGCAGCGGCATGGTCAAGCAACAAGGTACAGTACAAAAGGAAACGTTTCCGCGCATGCGTGAACAGTGAACATCAGACGTGCAGCGGCATGGTCAAGCCAACATAGTATGAACATCAGACGTGCAGCGGCATAGTCAAGCAACAAGGTACAGTAAAAAAAGAAACGTTTCCGCGCATGCGTGAACAGTGAACATCAGACGTGCAGCGGCATGGTCAAGCAACAAGGTACAGTACAAAAGGAAACGTTTCCGCGCATGCGTGAACAGTGAACATCAGACGTGCAGCGGCATGGTCAAGCCAACATAGTATGAACATCAGACGTGCAGCGGCATAGTCAAGCAACAAGGTACAGTAAAAAAGGAAACGTTTCCGCGCATGCGTGAGCAGTGAACATCAGACGTGCAGCGTCATGGTCAAGCAACAAGGTACAGTAAAAAAGGAAACGTTTCCGCGCATGCGTGAACAGTGAACATCAGACGTGCAGCGGCATGGTCAAGCAACAGTACAAAAGGAAACGTTTCCGCGCATGCGTGAACAGTGAACATCAGACATGCAGCGGCATGGTCAAGCCGACATAGTATGAACATCAGACGTGCAGCGGCATGGTCAAGCAACAAGGTACAGTACAACAGGAAACGTTTCCGCGCATGCGTGAACAGTGAACATCAGACGTGCAGCGGCATGGTCAAGCCAACATAGTATGAACATCAGACGTGCAGCGGCATGGTCAAGCAACAAGGTACAGTGAAAAAGGAAACGTTTCCGCGCATGCGTGAACAGTGAACATCAGACGTGCAGCGGCATGGTCAAGCAACATAGTATCTACTATGTTGCTTGGTCAAGCATGGTCAAGCAACATAGTATCTACTATGTTGCTTGACCATGCCGCTGCACGTCTGATGTTCATACTATGTTGGCTTGACCATGCCGCTGCACGTCTGATGTTCATACTATGTTGGCTTGACCATGCCGCTGCACGTCTGATGTTCACTGTTCACGCATGCGCGGAAACGTTTCCTTTTTTACTGTACCTTGTTGCTTGACCATGCCGCTGCACGTCTGATGTTCATACTATGTTGGCTTGACCATGCCGCTGCACGTCTGATGTTCACTGTTCACGCATGCGCGGAAACGTTTCCTTTTTTACTGTACCTTGTTGCTTGACCATGCCGCTGCACGTCCGATGTTCATACTATGTTGGCTTGA